>NW_027202493.1:46205732-46600732 GCF_024711535.1 Dipodomys merriami | reverse complement strand
GGACAGGAGCGCTGGCATCCACAGTCACCCCTCGGCACCACCAGAGTGTGGCGTCCAAACCACAGCCGCTGGCAGACCCTGCGGGTCCGGGGATGAGGAGCAGGCCGGGGCTCACCTGCCACCCAGGCCACCAAGCAGGGACGGTGCCTTCTCCTCTGGGCCAGGGCCTGTGAGTGCTGACATCTTTACGCTTTCCCTACTTCCATGCAACGTAGCTTTCATGCCAGTGAGGCTCCTAGAATGAGTCTGTTTTACGTGCATGGATGTGGGGGTCTTCGGTACCTCACAGGAAGTCCCGTGACTGTTTTGTGTGTTGTTGAAGTTCTTGTGTGACTTTTACTAGGGGGCTGTATCTTGAGGACATACTTCTTGCGTGGAACTAAAGCCGGTCTGTGTATTTTTTGGGGGTGGGGAGGGGGCAACGCCTTCAGCCGTTTTCTCAAAGCAAAAGAGATGAGTTTCAAATCCAATTAAATTGAAGGCTATAGAGCTCTTGTTGCTCTCACCTGACATTTTGGGAAATTATGACTTTGTGCTGATGCCCTGTGATACACGCTCCGTGGAGTCGGGTGTACTAGCCAGCCACCCTGAGGAGGTGGACACATAGGAAGCCTCTCACCCTGCTTGCGGAGTCAACCCCTCGGTCTCCAGGAATTGTGTCTCCCGTGGGCAGTGCGTGGAGGCCCCGGACAGGACGGTTCTTGCCGCTCAGGGTCAGAGGTTAGCACTGAGAGACGGGGTCTGAGCACTGAGAGACGGGGTCTGGGGTGAGCACTGAGAGACGGGGTCTGGGGTGAGCACTGAGAGACGGGGTCTGAGCACTGAGAGACGGGGTCTGAGCACTGAGAGACGGGGTCTGAGCACTGAGAGACGGGGTCTGGGGTACAGTCTGGGGCCGGACTGGGACATCTGGAGGAAGGAAGTCTGTACATAGACGAGGTGGTATAGATGATGCCACTTGCTTTTGGGACAGCGGGAAGGACCAAGGGCGGGAGAAAGCGGACAGCAGTCCTGTCCCATGAGTGCAGCTGTGTAAGCCAGACCCTGCCTGCCCCACACCAACTCCAGAATACACGGAAACACGATCCCGCCTGCCCCACACCAACTCCAGAATACACGGAAACACGATCCCGCCTGCCCCACACCAACTCCAGAATACACGGAAACACGATCCCGCCTGCCCCACACCATCTCCAGAATACACGGAAACACGATCCCGCCTGCCCCACACCATCTCCAGAGTACACAGACACACGATGCAGAGCACAAAGAAGCAAAGCCACCTGGGAGGGAGGAAGGGGAGGGAGGAGGACACAGGCCATGCGGCGGGGACTGCGGGGACGCACCCGGCGTGGAACAGGACCTGCGCTGTCCAGTGTATGACAATGGCGTATCTCTGACAACTGCTGTGGAGGTGGGCTCTATGCTGGCCCTACACACCACAGCGGAGCCGGGCGGGGAGAGCACAAGGCTGGGTCCTGAGGGCCGGCCTGCTTCCTGCCCGCTCTCCTGGTCTGTCTGCTGTCTTAGCCAGGGGCTGGCAGACACCTACTGCCGAGCCGATCCTAACAGCGGCACCGAGCAGAACTGGGACCCGGCAATGCTCATCCTGGGGCTTGTCCTGGGCTTGGGAACCACGGTGGGTGAGGGAGCCCAGGCCTTGTCAGTGCCACGTGAGAGGAGGAGATGGGCAGGCGTGCACGCATGGTGGACGCCGCGTCGGAGAAGCTCAGCATGCGTGAGGCTTTGCTGTGTGACGGGAAGCCTCACTCAACAACAATGCCCTGTCAGAACGCACCAACTGCCTACAGATGGAGTGCCCTCCCAGCGGCACGGAAGAGAGCCTGCTCGCCCTTTCTTAGCGGGAGGTGAGGGGGGTGTTACACACACCAGCCGCCACCCACACCACACCACACACTCACGGCTCTTGTGCGAGCACCCTCTGTTGGCCAAGGAAACAAAATTCAGACTCTAGAGAGCAGAGATGTGAGGAGAGAGGGACAGCACGATCCCCCGTTTCTCTTGTCCTGTTTGCAAGACTTCATTTTATTTAAAGAGTTTTGTGACTATCGCTGGACATGAGATGGACGCTGAGAGCCCTGTTGGATGTGGTTTTCTGTTCAATAATAATCCTTCAAGCTAACGTGATACTCATTAATATAACATTTTATTTTACAACCTTGGGATCCATCACATTTGAAAGAGCATAGATGCCAATCAACTATGATTAAGTTAGAGTTCAATGTAGTTACCATAATTCAGGCCCTCGGTTTTCCTGTGGGTGCAGAGTGAGGACAGTTGCGTGTCGAGATGACTTTCTGAGGCGGAAGAGACCTGGGATGTGGGGTTTAAAACATTAAAGACTCGCAGGTCTGCGAGCGCGGTGGATCGCGGAGCAGGTGAGCCGGGCTTCCCCGTGGACGGCTCCCTTCCTCGGTACCAAGTTGCCTACCACGCGGACGTCAACGACCAGTTGAAGTCAGAGCACGCCAAAGCTCCACTTAGAAAATCAAATTATTTCTTTGAAACCAGTATTAAATCAAAGGAAGATCACCCACAAAATGAAGTGGTAGCACACCTATCTAATTTGAAATTGTACATATGGTACCAGCTATTGTTAAATTATCCATAGCTAATTGGTCTTAAACCGAAATAGACAATTATACAGGTTCTGGACTATTAACTGGTTCATATTTTAGGTGCTTGCCCAATTAGACACTTCCTATACTACTCATTTGCCTTGGTCAGCTTTTCTAGAACATCTTATTATGAAATTCCAGCTTTGTCTTTTTTGATACTTAGCTTTTTAAAGTTTTTTTCTAAACTGGTATTGACTTAAAGGTATATAAATATTGTTCCGGACATTTTTCTTGCTATATAAACAAAGAGATATATAGTATGGATAGGATTTATGTTCAGTTACTTGGAAGATATAGAATGACTTGTCTTTATCACGTTACACACACATATATACATACATGTAGATGTGCGTATACACGTATATCATGTAATGTCTTATACATGTACACACATACATATGTAATAGATATACATACTTAAAGAAAAATTATAATACAATATTTCTATATAGAGCTAAAATAAAATTTATATTTTATACACATTTTTGGCTATGAATCAAACTTAATTGATATTAACTGATATTAAACTCTAGAGCACTCAACTCCCAAAGAGTTCATTCTTGAATCTTAGTGGGATCCAGGGACAGTGGTGCCAGTGAACTCTCTAAGCTGGGTCGGTTACAGGGAGCCTGGTCTCTGTGGGAATGACCTTAGTTTAGTTTGTCATACATATTTAATAAACACAACATATTTTACCTGTAAAATAAATACAGATGAAGTTTTTCCTGGTAATGTACATACCCTACTATTACTATCTGGAGTGAGCCCTGAGTTTCCTAGAACTGAACTTTCCTTCCACCGGCATGTGACAAAGAGCTGTGGATATTGATGATAGAAAAATCTATTAAGTGTTTTATGTTTGTTAAACTATAGTCAGAACATCAGCAGGCACTGGACTGTGAAGCAGGCTCTGGAGTAAATACATATTTAACTAATAGGTTAATTGTGTGGCAAGCATAGGACTGATTCTTAATTTATAACTCATTTAATGACTCTAGATCTAATTTTTTAGGAGCAAAATGTGCACAGCATATGAAAAAGGATTCTTTACCTTGTACAAAACACAACAAATCCACATAATAATTATACTTTTTTTCCCGACTGAATGATGGAGCCATTTGGCCACCTTTAATATCATCAATTAGAGTTTTATGCACAATTAAATTGTGCAGCTAATGAGCACAATGAAATGAAAAGGTCAAGTGATGAATAATGGAAATTCTCTGCTTAAACAGCAAAATAACATTTTTAAGGCAGAGACTTTTATGCAATGTCATTTAGAACACTCAAGCTAGAATCATGCGTCAAATTTCTATGTCGGGTCTAGAAATTTCATTTATCCCTAATTAGCTAATCAGCTTGTGGCGCGGCAAGAACATGAACAGAGAAGCAGTTTGTTTGCAGAGGCAGAATCCTCAGTGATCAACAGCTAGGACACATTGCAAATGCCCCGACCATTACCTACTACCGTCTTTATTCAGAACCTGAAGACACTGTTATTTTGCAGTAGAATTACACAAATAAGCCTCACATTCTCTGCACTCACACAGAAGAACCCATAGCTTTTGCTCTTCCTTATTTTCACACCCATTTCACCTCAGAATGAATATGGTTACTCTTTCCTTCCAAAATGCTTTCACGGGAATTAGATTCTATGAAATAAAGAATCTCGGTCTCTATTACACTGCATATAGCCCGGCTGTCTTCCTTTTGGGCAGTCATCCAAGACAAGTCAGTCTGCAGTGATAAATGCCTCTCCTTGGTGTGCTTTTGAAGCTTCAGCACTTTGGGAGTTTAATTTTCTCCGTTGGTGTTTGCTTTTCTGCAGCTTGTGGACACTGCATATGATGGTTTCTGCACTAGCGGTCCAACAGGCTTTTAACTCATGGAACACAAACTCATCGCAGATCAAATTTAATCATTCTGCAAGGCCTAATATGCAAAGTATTCTAACAAATTATTTCAAATGGGTAATACAAAGTTCAAGAACTCTAAAGAGAATAAACAGAAGGGTAGTGGGTCTCATGTAGTCTGTAACGGGCTTGCTGTTTTTACATTTTAACAAGTGTGACTTTGACGGAGGGGGTTTGCATTATCATTGAAAAGCTGGATGTTGAAATTAGCATTGTTCTTTTCTCATCTTTTCAGTGGGACATCAAGTAATGACACCTCTTCAAACTGACGTTGATGGAGATCTGACTCGTGGCAACCTGCCACACAAGCCAGGACCTTCTCGTACATCTCTGCTGGATTTACTGTAATCCTTTTAGAAATGAGCAATACAGTTTTCCTATTTTATGCCAATGATAAGATTCTCGATGTTTTCCAGCTTTCTTGAGATACAATTGATAACTAAAATCTGTATTTGTTTAAGATATGCAAAGTAGTATTTATGGGATATGTGCACATCATTAAGTCATTAGCAAAACTGAGTTAATTTACATATCCAACATATTTATGCATGTGTGTGTGTACATGTGTGCATGCACATGTATGCCAGGAGGAGAATTAATGTCTATTCTGAGTTAAGGCTTTCATTTTTCCTGGTAGTCCCCTGTCCTGTTATTTTCCTTGCATGTACATCTTCAAGATTTCCTACATTAGGGCTGGGAAGGTGGCTCAGTGGCAAAGTGCTGGCCTTGCATGCACGAGGCCCTGGGTTCGATTCCTCAGCACCACAAAAGCAGACGGGGTGTCACTCCTGGCTGTAGACATCACTTCCAGCCACGCAGACATTTAAGTGCCTGTGAACGTTCATTCAGTTTCCCTCTAAGACAGAATTAAATTGAGGCCGGGCTGGTGGCGTGTGCACTTGTCCCCGCACGTGCTGGTGAGCACGGAAGCCGTGACGCGTCACAGCCCGGCACGGATCGGCAGTGACCCTGTCACCGCCACGCCGATGGATATTTCATGCTCCCATTTCCAAAATCATTTAAAAATGAGCATGACAGCAGCATTATTTCAAATGGCTCGTGATGTGTGTCCGCTGGGACTCTCTTAGAATTCAAATAATAGAAAATACCCAGCACAATTACTTTGCAGGAGAGAAGACCGCACGCTGTCTGCATGAGCCTGGTACTCTTTCCAGATGCCGGGAGAAGGCCAGCTCGACCAGACGCCAGGAGAAGGCCAGCTCTGCCCCTCCACAGCCCTTCTTACAGCCCCCTTCCAGCATGGGGTCCCAGTCCTAGGAACAGCCCAACAGGCACCAGTGCAGAGGATGGAGACTGTTCTCCCACCAAAGTTTAAAGATGTGTTAAATCCTCTCGTTATTTTTTGTAGTCTCCCACCCACCCTGAAGAAATGCCCAGGACAGACGGACGGTTCTCATTAGGCCCGAGTGCCGTGCTGTGACTTTAGCCTTGGCTTGGAATCTGGCCGCCCTCCCCGCCCCCCACGAGATGCCGCTGGCGCAAGGGGAGAAGGAATCGCCCACGCCACGGCCAGCAGCTGCCAGGACAAAGTTAAATTTCTGAGTTGTTTCAGGATCATATTCCTGCCAGAGTTTATGACCCACCTCAGCAAACAGGTTCTCAGCCTGTGCTGCGCAGACGCAGGGCGCACCGAGTGGCCAGCACGGGTCTCCACACAGCAATGCAAACCGTAAGGAGGCAGACACAATCCCTCATGGCATCCAAACCCAGCTCCTCCCCCTGCGGCTGTCCTCTCTTAACCCTCACACTTTCAGAGCAGATGACAGGAGTGACAAACACAGACACGTCTTGGACAGAGTGGGCTCCTGTGGAGACATCTGCCGCCGTGCGGGAGGTGACACACACGGGGGACACATTAGCTCTAGAAGGTAAAACATCCCGTGTGAGTCAGGGCCATGGCCACACGAGCCCTCCACGTCAGCTCCTCCATGCTCCATGCTCCTCCGGCACTTGTGTCTCGAGAGGGGGGTTGCGGGGCGGGGAGCGCATCCCAGCGGCGCGCAGCGGGCCAGGCCCGCTAGGACAAGCTACAGTGCTCTCACTGCTCGGCTCTCCAGTGGTGTTCTGGGGCCTCCGGGTGTTTCTGCTGTAGCTTCTACCATGAAGAGACACAGAGACTTCCTACTTGAATATCACAGGAGGGGACAGGGCCACCTCATTGCAGAGGGGATGGCCAGGAGATGGGGAAGCCTCTCTTTCCTAGGGAAGGGGTGCTCGTGCCTGCACACTTCCATGTCCACTCGTGCTGACCATCTTCGTGTCCACTCGTGCTGACCATCTTCATGTCCACTCATGCTGGCCACTTCCCTGTCCATTTGTGCTGACCGCTCCCATGCCCACTCATGCCCAGACTCTCTCAGAACCAGCACAGATATGTTCTCTCGCGCTGCATGATTGGGGTGAGCACTCAGGCTGAGTGACCAATTTTCTGTCCAGCAGGAGGAGCTCAGGTCAGCCAGCGCAGCCTCCACGGGCCGGGTCTCCAGGACAGCTCCAGCGTCTGCACACCGCCGGCCGGGTCTCCAGGACAGCTCCAGCGTCTGCACACTGCCGGCCGGGTCTCCAGGACAGCTCCAGCGTCTGCACACCACTGACCCGGAGAAGGTGTTGGTCTGTGGGTCAGCTGCAGTTCCTCACTGTTTAGAACAGATAGGATATGGGACTCCTTTCTTGTCAGCCGCTTTTGTGGCCACATCTCCAGCCTAGAGAGAACCAACTCATGTGCAGACCTGCTTTTGAGAAGCGGGAGCTGACAGGCATGTTCAGGAAAGCTGAGATCCAGGAAAGACTCCAGGTGGAGGTGCATGCGCACGTCCAGTGAGCACCCGTCTCCCTGCATCATAAAACCACAAGCGAGGATCGAACCCCAGGCCCGAGGACTCTGGAATTCAGCGGCGGCTCTGACTGGCAGCTATGTCATTCCCCGAGCTTTGTGAGATTTTTAACATCCACTTAACTCTTCCCCCCAGACCACACTGAGACGCGGGGACGCTGATCTTCCCCCCAGACCACACTGAGACGCGGGGACGCTGATCTTCCCCCCAGACCACACTGAGACGCGGGGACGCTGATCTTCCCCCCAGACCACACTGAGACGCGGGGACGCTGATCTTCCCCCCAGATCACACTGAGACACGGGGACGCTGAAAACTTTTGTGGCAGAGAAATACTTGTGAGGTGTGAGTCCTGCCAAATGAAGACAAATGTGCAGAGGTGCCAGTGTGGACAGATGGGGCGTGGCCAGCAGGGGTCACGCGACCCAGAGGAGCTGCGTGAGGTGCAGTGCTGGAGATCCTGTGTTGTGGAGTTCATAGTTAATCTAGAGGCGCAATCTAGCCTTGCAATTTGCCAGACTGGGGCTTTAAAGGAGAAACAGACAAGACAGATTCTTCCAACTTGGCCATTATTCTGCTGATTAAATCCTCTCTCCTGGAAGTGCAGAGCTGTTTTATATTTACACTACAGTTTGCAGAAGAAAACTCCATCGGCTGGGCTTGGCAGGTCCATTTGTCAGTGTCGAGCACCATACTCGCTATCGATTCAAATATGGCTCCTTGCTCTCTAGGACGGTAATAAATCAAATCCGGTGCACACAGAGAGGTAAGAGCCTTTCAGAGACGGTCTTTGGCTGTCTGTGTTCAAGGCAGACTGACAAACCATGGTGGCACCTGCCCCCTTCCCGCCTCAGCAGCCCCCAGGAATGACGGTCGCACAGCCAAGGGCTAGAGTCGCACGTGGACGGTGCACTCAGCGCCTGGACATGGCCTCCCAGACATGTCCTCCACCCAGCAGCCCGTGGCCACGGCCCGGGCTCCCTGTTCTTCTGGTGCTGCTGGCCTCTGCTGGGTTTAGAGATTCCTGGGGACGGCCAGAGCTGAAGCCGAGGGGTCACTTGCGGCCCACACTGACGCGTGGAGAATGCACGTCCCAGGTCTCCCATGCTTGCCTTCCTTTCCCTGTTGGCCTGGATCCTAGAAATGCGAAATTCCTTGTTTGCCAAGATTGTGCCACCATGGCAGCTGCTCTGGCTGAGATACACAGATTCTCATCGCGTTAGTACCTTTTGGAATGCCATTAGTCACCAAGCGGATGGCAAACGCAAACTCGGAATGCTGTTATTCCAGAACCAATTTGTCAAAACTTGGCCTGAAAGATGGCAAATGCTGGTGGGGTGGGGTGGGGAGGTGAGAACAGGCCTGCCCTCCACTCCAGCGCCCTCCAGGGGGAATTTCCACGCGCTTCTCTGTGTGAGACGGCGATCTGTCATAAACACTCGCCCTTCACAGCTGCGCACATCCTTAGGCTCGTGTTGCTATCTCTCTGTTCTTTTGTCTTCCATTTTGCGTGTGTGCTTGGCCTGTCAATGGTGGTGTGTTTCTCTGGGTCTAGGCATGGGCCATGGACACAGTGGTGCACGGGGCCTCTCCTCCTACCCGCCCATCCCTTTGTGATCCGTCTCTAGGCAGTCATTAGGCTTGGACTAGCTTACAGAAAACACTACATACTTTCATCCACAAGGGAAATGTCTAGAAGACATGAAGTCTGTCTCTACCTCGTCCCCAAGCGGCCTCTTGCTCCACCAGGGTCATCACTCTGGTACTTAGAGAAGAACATGAGCAGCGGCCATAGCACCCCAGTCCACACTCGAGGCCCGGCCTGGGCCCCCGCGGCCTCCCGGCGGCCACTGGGCCAGCCCGAACCCTGGTTAGTGCAATGCGTTCTGCATAAAAGGCATTGAAATGGTTCACAGGAACTTTTGGCCCACCTCACATGAGAGGCATTGCTTCTTGCTGGGCTCATTGAGCTTAAATCGATCACTCATTTCATCTGTGTGGGGCGGTTTATAAACCAATGGAGCTCAGAGAGGCAGACACAGGCAGCGTTCTAACAGCCCTGCTGTCCCTCTCCCACCTCCGGCTGTCCCTCCCTGACCTCCTGCTGCCCCTCCCTGACCTCCTGCTGTCCCTCCCTGACCCTCCGGCTGTCCCTCCCTGACCTCCTGCTGTCCCTCCCTGACCTCCTGCTGCCCCTCCCTGACCTCCTGCTGTCCCTCCCTGACCTCCTGCTGTCCCTCCCTGACCCTCCGGCTGTCCCTCCCTGACCTCCTGCTGCCCCTCCCTGACCTCCTGCTGTCCCTCCCTGACCTCCTGCTGCCCCTCCCCGACCCTCCTGCTGTCCCTCCCTGACCTCCTGCTGTCCCTCCCTGACCTCCTGCTGCCCCTCCCTGACCTCCTGCTGCCCCTCCCCGACCCTCCGGCTGCCCCTCCCCGACCCTCCTGCTGTCCCTCCCCGACCCTCCAGCTCTCTCTCCATGACTGCAGACACTGGCAGAGCCTGGCAGAGCGGCTGACCGCAGGCTTGCTCGCACCCCGGCTCACCGCGGGCCGCTATGCTCCTTAAGTAAATGCCAAATTTCCCAGCCTGAACTACTGATCCTATTTAATCCTGCTTAAGCACAATTAGAAATTTTATTTAAGGTTAATAAAAGTCCAGCAAACAAATGGGTGAGGAGGCCACTACTGTGTGGAGATGCTGAAATGGAGAGGCAGGGGTCCCTTCTGCCCCCAAACCACACATGAGCACCGGCAGAGGGAAGAAGCAGGAGCAGCGGAGGGCGGAGGCGGCCCCAGCCCAAGGACCCACAGGGAGGGAGGGAGGAGGGTACCAGCAATAGGCTGCCCGGAGTAAGGAGCAGCTCTGACGGGGATGGAAAAGAGACAGAGACCATAAACAGCTGAGAACACACATAGAAAGAAGATACTCAGTCTCGCAAACCAGTAGGGAAACGTACGGACCCTCACACACTTACAAGGGTGATATCGGTGCGGCAGTAACAAGGAGAGCGGGCACTAGCGGGGGCCAGAACACGAAGCCCCAAGTGTGCAGGGAGGAATGGAACACTTTGGCGGTCTCCCATAGCTCTGAACACAGTGAGCTCATGATGCAACAATTCCACGAGGTGGACACTTGAAAGAAATGGAAATTGCCCTGTGCTAATAGCAGCAGAACTCACAAGGCCCAAAGGCAGACAGCTTCATTTCCATCACCACACGTAATTTGTGAGCCTGTAATCCGAGCTCTGCTGGGTGCTGGAGATCTGGAGAACCATGGTTCAAGGCCAGCCAAACAGAAAAGTTCTCTAAACTCCACCTCCAAAACAATACGCGAAAATCATGGCTGGTGTTGTGGCTCCAGAGCTAGATCACCAGTCCAGCAAGCACACGGCCTTGAGTTCAGATTCCCAGTTTGAATCCAGAGCTAGACCACCAGTCCAGCAAGCACACGGCCTTGAGTTCAGATTCCCAGTTTGAATCCAGTTTATACACTATAGAACATTAATAATTAATAAGAATACTATAATTAGTACTAATAATTATTTCTGATAATAAGAATACTAATATTATTCTGCTACATGCTAGAGTGTAAATAAACTTTTGAAACATGACAAAAAAGCCAGACCTTGAAGGACAGATACTGCTGACTCATGCTGCGGGGTACCTGAACTGACCACCTGTACAGACAGAAAGCAGGACAGTGACAGAAACTCTCTAACGAGACAGAGCTTCTGTCAAGCAGGATTGCATAGTAGGTTACTTAAGGTCACGCAATTGCATATTCAATGTATTAAAACAGTAAACTTTATGTGGTTTATATTTTAGCAAAGAGACTCATCAGAAGAAAGGTAATTACATGGGTTTCAGCTTGGCCCAGATGTTTAATTTCATAGACAATGACTTCAGAGCAGCTATTTTTCATATGTTCTAAAAATTAAGAGGGACTGGGTTTAGTTAATTAAAGGATATAGATGGCGACTAACACCCGGTACTCTGGGATCATATTTAGTCTAGAACTTAAATCCTTAATATCAGAAAGCAAAGAAAAACCAACCTCACTAGCATTAGATGGCCGTAGGTTAGAGAGGCAGAACACTGACTCAGCGAACTTCGATCCTTGGAAAATATCCAATACAAAGCAGAGGAGAGGTAGGTCCAAACAAGTTGGTGGGCCTGGGGGCAACACAAACACCGTCAGGTGCAAGTCTTAGAAACACAGAAGAGAAACAGAAAATACCCAGATGCATCTATCCATCCTCCCAAGTACCATACGAATAACAACCTGAACTAGCAGCAACCCAGCGAACCCAGAGCAAGACAAACACAAGCAGTCTGAACGTCAGCACAGGGTAGGCGGGGTGGGAAGCACTGGCGTGGGCCAGAGCCTGGGCCTGGGCTGGAGGGGGCGGAGGGGGCGGGGGCCGAGGCCAGGCGGGCGGGGAGGCCAGGCGGGTGGGGAGGCCAGGCGGGCGGGGAGGCCAGGCGGGCAGGGAGGCCAGGCGGGCGCGGAGGCCAGGCGGGGGCGGAGGCCGGGCCGGCGGGGGAGGCCAGGCGGGCGCGGAGGCCAGGCGGGCGGGGAGGCCAGGCGGGCGGGGAGGCCAGGCGGGCGCGGAGGCCAGGCGGGCGGGGAGGCCCGGCGGGCGCGGAGGCCAGGCGGGCGCGGAGGCCCGGCGGGCGCGGAGGCCAGGCGGGCGGGGAGGCCAGGCGGGCGGGGAGGCCAGGCGGGCGGGGAGGCCCGGCGGGCGCGGAGGCCCGGCGGGCGCGGAGGCCCGGCGGGCGCTGCTCGGGGGAACGTTGGCAGACACGGCCTGGCCGGGGACGCCAGTCCCGCTGACGGGGAGGCTCTGACAGTCCCCGGTGCCTGTGTCCCGGCCCCACAGCCGGCTGGGCGCCGGGAACACGTTGGTGTGCCGTGATTCCTCGCGCTGTGTGATGGTAGCAGTGGTTCGCTTGCGGAGACCGCTCGTTCCCAGGCTGCGGCTGCGCGCCGGGCGTCGTCGGCTCCGGAGCCCCTGCTGCCTCCCCCCGCTCGGGACTTTCCATCCTGCACCTTGGATCTGTGAGCTCCAAGTTGCTCCCTGGAAATGCGTGTGTGGGAAGGGTGAGCGGCAGCCCGGCGGCCTCAGGAGCCAGCCCTGTCTACCTGCTTGCTTCAGCTCAGCCAGGATATCCGGATTTCCACCTTCCAGAATCGCAAGACAATAAACCACACCTGCTCGTGGTGGATAAGTTTCTGGTGAGTTGTTACCCAGCAACAGGAAACTTTTCCTAAAACGGTTACCTATTTTCAAAGTTATTCATGGTAATCTTGCTATTCACACTTCTGTTTTCATGTGTGGTTCTGGGGTTTGAAATCTAGGCCCATTTGCTTTTTTTTTTTGGTCATGGGTCCTGAACTCTGGGCCTGGGCACTGTCCCTCAGCTCTTCAGCTTAAGGTGAGCGCTCTACCACTTGAGCCACAGCGCCACTTCCGGTTTTCTAGTGGTTTATTGGAGATGAGAGTCTCACGGACTTTCCTGCCTGGGCTGGCTTTGAACCGCGATCCTCAGATCTCAGCCTTGTGAGCAGCTAGGATGACAGGCTGAGCCACTGGCACCTGGCTGCTTTTTCCCAGACCACAATCCACCATTTTACACTTCCTGAAATAATAGGCACATGGCAGGTGCCTGCCCCCACTCAGCTGCTTGCTGGGTGACATGAAATCTCCAGAACATTTTGTTGTTGTTTTAAACTGGGTCAACTTGTAACCATGATCCCCTCTTGATCGCCACCTTGGGAGTAGCTAGGGTTGAAGAAGCAGCCACCACACTTAGCTACCATTCATGTGAAGTGTCTAATTTTATGGTCACATGAATTTGCTAGGCTCTTTCATAAGTAGATTCGGAGTTTTGCTTACAAATGATTGCAGCCATTTGAACTTATTTGTAGTTAACCTGAAAAGAAATGTGCATGTGCTGTGATTGTAGTTTAATCCCCTCCTCCCCAAGATGGAGACATGAACTTACGTGCACAGCCTTCCCACATATTTAATCAAAAATCACATGGCTATGTGCACACATTGAAAATAACAGCCTCTCCATGCCAAATACAAAAGATGCCCCCTCCCCTTTTTGTAACAAAAAACACAGCTCTGGAATTAACTGGAGAAATGTCATAAAGTACAAAGAAAAGAAATACAGGTTTAATCCAAAGAATGTGCTTTAGTCACCTACACATGTTGCTTTTCTATTACGGAGAGATGATGTGTAACAGAAATCAGTAATCTGGAATATCTAGTATTAAATGCAACTCCAGCACACATCAGTTTTGATAAAAATAATAGATAACCGTGTATTCGATGAACCAAACCTATTTATTATACATCTACTATGCATCTCTAGCTTCTATGGATGTTAATTACAATGGAAGTAGAAAATAAGTCAGCTGCCCGCTTTTAATTAGTAACAGGCAATCTCTTGTGTGAGCATGTTTACTTAAGATTCTAAGTTCCAGGATACTATAAAGAGATAATGGACGTTAGTGTATAGTACATTTGATGATTATTACTCTGAAATTCTTGGAGGTAAAATTTTGTCTACTGAGCCAATTCCTGTAAATGTAATTACGTAATTCTGCCTTGAAGAAAGTCGTGCGTGTTCAGAGTGAGATAAACCTAAAACGGCAGCTGTGAGTGTTCTGGGAGTGTAGGGACAAGTGGCCATGTGTGTGTCCAGCCTGTGTCCCCCGTAGACATGTCCTTGGGGAGGAGGACTCTATGTGGGAAGGGGTACACCCTCCTTCCCACAGCAGAGCCCGCCCTCCCGGAAGCTCGAATCCTTGGGCCGTGCTGGCCGTGTCGGCAGCGCATGATTCCAGGAAAACCTTAAAGTAGTGCTGCAGTCCGTGTCACTGACCCTGGAGCTCCGGAGTTCTGGCTTTCCCCAGACGTCACTGTTTCTAGGAAACGGTAGAGGCACCGGCTCTGCAGCTACGCGGCCGTGGACGGGAGGTGATTTCCAGGGACTCGGGTGTGGGTGGATATGGACTTGGGGCTGCAGCAGAGCGTGGTCCACGTGAAGCTATGCACACATTCTGCTCCTGCCTGAGCTCTGGTCAGTCCCTCCCTCCCAGACGCCGGGCAGGGCCATCCCCCCTGCGGTGGGAGAACTAAGCCAGCTCCCTCCCTCTGCGGCGGGGGCTTGGCCTCCTATGCCCCTCATTCGAGAGTGCAGGGGCCATTCAGCCAGAAGTTCTTAAGGGGAAAGTTGCAAGCCAGGCATAGCGGCTCGGGCCTCTAATAATTGTAGGGTTGAGAGTCCAAGCCAGCTCAGACAAGCCCACAACAAATGAGCAAGCAAAATCAGCTCAATACTCTCCCATCTCAACTAATGGCTGTGTGAGGTGTGGTCAGTGTCGATCAATGGGAGGGTGACAGGCTAGCCCAGCCTGAACATAAAGCCAAGCTTCTTCCCCAAACAGCCTGTGCCCCGAAGGGCAGGCAGGCCGCTCACGCTGTGCAGCACCTGCCCAGATGCTACCAAGTCCCACGTTTGGCCGCAGCGCCGCCAGAACAAACAGATGGACGTCTGAATAGAAGAATTGTAGGCCTTTCTGCTTCCAGAGCCTGTTGTGCAAGGAGGAGCATTGCAGAAGGACCCCAGGGTGTCCAGATGCTTCACCCGGAAGCATGGTTAGCCTGACAGTAATGGCTGCTAGAAGAGCAACATGGACACCAGGCCTCGGCAGCAAGAACAAAACTGAAGACAAGAGATAAACAAGATGGGGACTGGGAGCCAGGCCCGTGAAAATTCTTTAAAAAAAAAATAAAACTTGACCCAGTTAGATTTGGTAAGTTGTAGAGGTGTTCATAAACAGCGCGCGTGGGGGGGGGCTGGGAAGCAGGGAGGAGACACAGCCCACAGGCATTTTATGAGCAGCTAGAGGAGGATCTGGAGGTAACGGTGGGAAGGTGGGACTGCCAGCTACCTGATTGGAACAGCGCATGCCGCCGTGTGTGTGTGTGTGTGTGTGTGTGTGTGTGTGTGTGTGTGTGTGTGTGTGTGTGTGTGTGTGTGATCTCCTGGGGTCCGCTGGGGATGCTGCTCAGATTGTGAGTGCTGACATCCTGTGTGCGAGGCCCTGTGCTCAACTTCAGTGCTGCCACAAAAATCGTGTTCGAGTCCATGTCAACTCCCGACGAGCATCAGGTATAAAGGGAATTCCTTGCATCTGAGCATGGTGGGGTGCCTACCCTGTCCCCCGAGGCCAGCCTGCCTCCCACCACACCCGCCACATCTGGCCAAGACAGAGGCCATGCAGACTGGCTGGTTTGAACCCACCATCAAGCTTTTTTTTTTTTTTTTTTTTTTTTAGTATTATTGGAGCCAGGCACCAGTGGCTCACACCTGTAATCCTAAGCTACTCAGGAGGCTGAGATCTGAGGATCACAGTTCAAAGCCAGCCCAGGCAGGAAAGTCCATAAGACTCTTATCTCCAATAAACCACCAGAAAACCAGAAGTGGTGCTGTGGCTCAAATGGTAGTGGGCTAGCCTTGAGCTGAAGAGCTGAGGGACAGTGACCAGGCCCTGAGCTCAAGCCCCACAACTGACATGTGTGTGTGTAAATATATACGCATGCATGCATGCATGTATGTATTATTGGTGGTTTTCCCTTTTGTAATGACTCGAGTCTCAGGAAAATTAGTGTGTCTCTGCTTATCTGGTGGATGTTCAGTTGCATGGGCCTGTCTCAGGCAGAACATATCAGCAAGACAGTGTTCTGCCTGCAATGTCTCAAGTGTGTTACCCGACAGGCTTGAGCCATTGTCTGTAATCCTCTTGAAGTCATCTTTGAAACATGGAACGTCGAAAATGGAAGCTCACAATGTACTTCCCAAACTTAAAAGAAGTCACAGACCCTTACCTGTGGCTCTGGGGTCAGAGACCTGCCAGCCCCCGGCCTGTTCCGGCCTGTTCTGGGCGCCCGTGACAGGTCTGGAGTGTGGCGAGGGCTTGTGTTCTGTGTGCACGGTGCACAGATGACGTTAAAATAAACTCACACCAAAAATAGAAATCTAAAATTAAATATTTAATTAGAACTCTGGTTTGCTTTAAAGATAGGTGGCATTGCACAGGCTATATTACACTCTTTATAATTTTTTTGACAAAAAAGATACTGTTCATTTTAACAGGCCACTTTAATATGAATACAGGTTGTCATAGAATTGGAACTGGAAATCCGCTAGAGATGGTACATTGTACATTATTGGGAAAATTACAGTTTTGTATTGTAAAAACATTTATTTTTTAACAATTTACCTACATTAATCAAAAAATTACATCATATTTAATAATTTTACAAATTCTTCATAAAAAATATATCTCTGTACAAAAAGGTCTTTGCACCTACATGGCAAGAGCAGCGTGAGGACAGAGGCGGTGGCGGTGACGGTCCTGACCACAATGCCAGCTTTCTTCCCCCTTATAACAGCGTTTCTGTTGTTGTTTACAAAATATGTTACACAGAAAAAAAATTATTGCAGCTAGCCTGAAGAAAGGCAAGATGTGAGAGAAGCGGCGGTGAACTCAGCCGAAGCGCGAGCCGGGCGGAGCAGAGGCCACCTGCTCGGGATGGGCCAGCACGTTTCTAACAGCCTGCCCTGGCCCGCCCCGCCCGCCCGGCCTGGTCAGCCCTGTCCTCAGTGGCAGCCTGGGAGCTGTGGTAGAACTCAGTCCATACCCTGGGAAGAACCAGGCAGGATTCTCGCTGAACCCTGAGAACTCTGCTCAGTTTTGTTACCGGCTTTCAATCACATGCTCCAAACTGTCACTCACTGGGACAGTTTGCACACAGAGGGGAGAACACTGTTCTGATATGTAGATTCGTGTGTGTGTGTGTGTGTGTGTGTGTGTGTGTGTGTGTGTGTGTGTGTGTGTGTGTGTGTGTGTGTGTGTCCTGTCTCCCAGGACTTCAGAAGGTCACTGACTGACCAGCAAGCAGGCCAGGGACGGGGGAGAGACATTAATTCAGAGTCTGAAGTCAGCATTTTGCACCTAGTTTGAACAACTCAAACTTAGATATGTACACTATATAAGTATATATATGTATATATATACACCTAATATACATACATGATAACCCTGCTCTCCCTGCACACAGCTTTCCTCAGGCCTTCTGACATTTTCCACTTCTCCCAGCTCAGGACATGGCTGCGGCCAGCCCCGTGTCACACAATCAGAGCAGCCAAAGGGCGCTGGCTGGGCACGTGGCTCTCAGAGATATGTCAGCTGGACAGGAAGGAGAACACATGCTGAGGGCTTTGTGTGGCGATGTGGGCCCGAGAGGACAAGGCCTGCCTGGAGGAGGCTGGGAGCCGAGATGGGAGACAGAATCAGGCAAGAGGCCCCCGGGACGCGCCAGCCGCGGCCACTGCGCTGACGCGACCTTCCCTTGCTCCCAGCGGAAATCCCTGCGTTCAAACAGTCCATAAACAGACAAAACGGTCATTCTTAAAGCTAGGGGTGCGGCGCGCTCACCACGGCCCAGGGAAGGCAGCCCACAGCCTGGCGTCTCGGGTGGAGCCACAGTGTGCTCAGGGCGGTGCCAGCGCGAGGGCGTGTCGGACACATCAAATAACAAAATAAGCGCTATCTTTTCAAAAATACTCTTATCAAACAGGTATAAACAAGAATAAACATGATGTTCCCTTGGACTGAGTTACGAGCGCGCCCGTGGCCCTCCCCTCCTCTGTGCATGGTGTTGCACCTTCCACAGGGGGGCCTGACCCCGTGTGTGAAGCCGGCCACGGACAGGCTGCCGGGGGAACCGGACGCTTACAAAAATCACCAGAAGGGTCTTTCTGCCTGGCATCCTGCCGTGGGATGAAGGGAGAGTAACGTAGCAAATGGACGGTGGTACGGGGTGAGCGCCCTCCCCAGCTGGCAGAGGGGCATTCAGAGTCCTGACGCCACCCCGGGCGCCGTTTCTGAGGGGCGTGATGGGAAATGGGGGACCGCCCGCACCAGGAAGACTGGGGGAGCTGACAGACACCCGCAGGTTCTGGGCTATCTAAAATAAATTACTATTCACATCTGTACATGGCAAATGGAGGTCACTGCGGCCCCTGCTATTCAGTAGTGAGGGAGAGACAACATGGGGAAGATGACAGCCAGAGGGGAGGAAAACATGGGAAATAAAAGGCCTCTTGTGTGTCATCAGACTTCAGCAGTGAATTCAACATGGAAATGTGGCCCACTGAACCATAATAGAATAAATCCCTTCCGTATTGTGTTTCTTTGTAACATCTGTGCCATGTCTAGGGTTCTTTCCTTAGCTTCCAACTGAGGTGGTGGTAGGACATTTCTCTCAGTGGTGTGGAAGATGTTTATATACAATGCGTAGTGTGGTGAAACCCTGTGTAAATTGTTTGTGATCAGAATCTTAGCCATTCAAAACACACTAGTGCAAAAAATTGTGCGTTGAAAATTCTGCAAGACAAGAGCTGACCGTGAGATCTTCCGATGTTGCTCCAGGTGGACACTGGGGTCCTCAATGCTCCTCGGGTCTCAGGAGAGACAGAGCCGCGTGTGTGCAGGTGTGTGTACAGATCGCGGCGGCGTCTTCTTCAGGAGAGCCTTTTCTTTACTGTGCATTCATGCCCGTGGGGGTTGAAGGGAAACAAAAACACAGACTGAGCTGCTACCATTTTGTCACCGCATGAGGAGGACATACGCACTGCCCAGAGACGACACGGAAGGCATCCAGCCACGCAGGGAGTGGGGAGTCCGCGGCCTGAGCCCGCCGTGTCTGTGGGACGCGGCCTCCTTCCCTGTGTGCGCCTCGCTTTGGGGGAGGCAGCTAGGCATTTGGAAACCGCTTTGGTGATGGAGATACGTCTGCATGGAGCTTCCCGCTGCACGTCTGCCGAGATGAGGGTGGAGATGGCTGCACAAAGCAAGAGCGGAGGGGGTGGTCTATGGCACCAGAGGAATTACTGCTTGTCCATCAGAGGTATGGCTATGAATCAGTCCCAGTGGGGTGCTGAGGGCTATACCACTGTACACACTGTGTTCAGAGTCGTGTCAAACCTCACAGCCTTGGCCTCTGTGGGTTTTAAGTTTGTATCATACATGGGGTTTTCAAAGGAAGCTTGTCCATTGCTGCTCTCATGTCCAGCATACCCATTGTACTGGACTTTTGGTCTTGTTCTAAAAGGAAGAGAGGGAGTGCAGTTAGACACCGGGACTCTGTGGGAGAGGCATGGTGGCCAGGCCAGCAGTGGGACAGGACACTCCAGGAGCAGGACCTGCCCGCAGGAGCACCTGTGCGGGTCACCGCTGGCTGTGGCTGGAATTATGCATACAACTTAGACAAAGGGGAACTATTTCCCAGATCAAATAATTGTCCATGCGAAGAGTGAGTCTTCAAATCTCCCAAGAAATTGAGATGCTCTCAAAGTCTGGAGTAAGTGGACTTTGATTTGAACATCAACTCTCTATGCTCCATCATACAGCACTGGTGAAGTCACTGAACCGTAGGGTGCTGCATATAATGGCCCCTGGGTGGTTCATCTACACTATGATAGAAACTGGGTTGAGAGTCATCCGGTAGTACCATCACCAAATCGTAGTTATTTTTCTAATGCTAGTTAATCTCTGGTAAATTAAAAACAAATCTTTATAGAAATCTTTATATGAAATACTTATCATTGAAGCATTTTATGTTTTGTGATTAAATATAATCATACTATATATTATATATAATCCATGTATAAAGTATTAGAAGGTTTTGTTTTGATGCCAAAATCTAAATGTACCTATCTGTTCAGGCTCTTTTTTCTCCCTTATTAGAGACAAGTAAAGAAAAAAGACAAGCATGGTAAAATAGAATGGCGCTGTGGACAACCACAATGAAGCAAAAACTTCATTGATCCAGAATGAGTTAGAATGGCCACCCTCAAGAATACAAACAGTAACAGATGCTGGCATGGATGTGGGCAAAAAAGAACCCCCACTATACTGCTGGGGGAAATGTAAGCTTGTTCAGCCACCCTGGGAAGTAGTATGGAGGTTCCACAAAAATGCTAAACATAGAGCTCCCCTATGACCTAGCAATCCCACTCCTGGGCATTTACCTAAATGACCACAAACAAGGCCATACTAAAGCTACCAGCACAACCATGTTCACTGCAGCACTATTTACCACAGCGAAGATATAGAATCAGCCCAGATGCCCCTCAATGGGCAAATGGATCAAAAAAATGTGGCGCGTGCGCGCACACACACACACACACACACACATGGGAATTTGACTCATCTATTAGAAAGAATATTACATCATTTATTTTAAAAAGGATGGACTTGGAAAAAATCATGCTTAGTGAAGTCAGGCCCAAAGAGACAAAGAACAAATGCTTTCTGTCATGTGTGGAAGCAAGAACTACTTTATAAGTGTTGTAGTAAACACTTCTGGGCTGTGCAAGTATATACAGATGTATCAACTAAAAGTTGGTGTTTTTAGGCAAGAATTCAAATGGTGTAATTTCTTAGGAAGGCTAACTCACAGTTCAGTAAAAGGAACTCCAAGAAACAGATACTGGAAAGGCTAGGTATCGGATCAAGGGGAGAGGAGTAGGTGAATAAAGAGAGTAAGGGAGGAAGAATGCAGTCATAAAATGTACACCCTACAAAATTAAAAAAATTGGGGGTTGGGAGGGCTGGGGAGAATAATGGAAGGGGTGATATTGATCAATGTACACTATATTTATAAACTGCTTGTTGAATGGTAACTCTTTGTACAACCACTTAAAGATAATTTTTTTTTAAACCATAAAAATAAAAGCTAGGTTGGTGGCTGATGCTTGCAATCTCAGCTACACAGGAGGAGTTTCAAAGCTAGCCTGGGCAGGGAAGTCTGTGAGATTCTTAGTTCTAGTTACCCACCCCACCCTCCAAAAGCTGTAAGTGGAGCTATGGCTCAATTAGTAGAGTACGTCTTAAACAGACCCCTGGCCCTATGTTCTAGCCCCAAGACCTGGATAAACCCACAAAAAAGTGTATCATCACACTTATGTTGTTTTTGTAGCCAAGACTAAGTGGATATAGATGCATTATATGAAATCATTCAACGTATTTAATACATTTTAAGCTTACTTCAGAGGAGCATAACTTTTGTAATTTGTATAACATCCCGAACTGTACTTTAGGTCAATTTGACATACGAAAAATCCATCCAACTAATATATCACACCTATATAGATGTACATGGATTTTATAATTCCTCCACAACCCCTTAAACACATTTGTATCCATATCACCCCAAAGGCAGTGAATGGATCCATTAAAGCTGCTTTCTCCATGTTTTGACACTTACCCATTAAGAAGGATTTGCAAATTAGTGGTTATCTGGGGAACCTTTATAAGGTGGGAGCATAGATTATTGTTGAATGCATGGAATCAGTAAAAAAAAAAAGTATACATTTTAGGTTTGCTTTGCCCAGGTCATGGGGACCTGTTGATAGAGTGGACATTCTCTTGATGTTCTAGTTGCTGAATGGCAAAGCGTGCTAGATTTTAGCTTGGTCATTAATTTCATTAAAGCTAACTATTCCCATGTGTCCTATAAACAAGGTAGAATCAATTCAAAGAAAAACAAAAACAGCATCACCAACAGCGAAACACGAGGTATAGAAGTATTCTCATAAAAGAACACAAGTATCCTTATGTCCCAAGAGAGTCATCACATACTGACGAACATCACATGCACACGAGTGGATGCACACCAGCAGGTCACACTCAGAAAACGTTCACACTGTCTTCCTGCAGTACCTGTGTTTGTAGAGGTAAAATGCGAACCCTGATAAAATTAGAGCAAAGAACGGGACCAGAATGGCAGCCGCCACAGAGCCACCGCTGGTGCCGTGGTAACGACTCGAAGAATCTGGATCAGAGCTGGAGGGATCTGGAAGAAAAGGGGAAATTTTAATTTGCAGTTCCTGCACTGGCCGTGCAGCACTCCTTGTAATAGGTGCAGTGAACATACCTCCCAGGTATTTCACCCACAGGGACCCAGCTAGTGGCTTTCCTGAAGACTTCCAGGAACAGATCCTGCCTCCCCTAATTAACTCGGTGGTAGCATGGGGTAGGCAAGAGTCTCACATTTCAAATGCCAGGAGGAGGCATCCTGACTTTTGGTTTCAGGTATAAGGATTTGTATTTGTGCAAAAGCTAGCAGAAAGCATGTATACATGGTTTTCCACGTTCAGAGGACTGCTCCTCACTTGTCCGTAAAGCTAGACAAACTTCCCAGAGCTGTGGAGAGATGTATGGCATCCTGGTTTACCAAGGTAGCATGCAGCAGAGTCAGTGCAGGCGGGTGCAAGGTGCACAGGGGAGGTGGGCCGCGGGCTCCCGTCAGCGTGGGGGCCGGGGTGGGCCGCGGGCTCCCGTCAGCGTGGGGGCCAGGGCGGGCTCCCGTCAGCGTGGGGGCCGGGGTGGGCCGCGGGCTCCCGTCAGCGTGGGGGCCGGGGCGGGCTCCCGTCAGCGTGGGGGCCGGGGCGGGCTCCCGTCAGCGTGGGGGCCGGGGCGGGCTCCCGTCAGCGTGGGGGCCGGGGCGGGCTCCCATCAGCATGGAGGCTGAGGGACACAGCCCCTTCACCATGAAAGAAACGTTCACCGCCAGGGGCGATGGCAGCCTGTACTCCCAGCATTTGGGAAGCTGAAGCAGGAGGACCCAGAGTTCCAAGTGTGGGATAAGAAGCGTTGTAGGCCAGCCTGACCTGCTGAGGGAGGCCCTTCTCAAACAACAGCAGCTGAGACTGTGGTTAGCGCTAGGCCGCACCTCCAGCGGCCTGCGGAGCCGTGCTTGCTGGCGACACGGGCACTCACTGGAAATGCAGCCATCAGACCCTCATGACCCGACTGTGGGCAAAGAACGAAGTTGGTTTTGGGGGGAGTTCACTTACAACGTAGGATCTGAAACTCATTTGGCCAAATGCCAGGGGTCGTGTAGTGCGCAGGTGTGTAGTCAGTCCAGCGTGGTGGGCTCGTTGGCCAGCTCATCTTCAGAACTTGTGGAATTCCAAATCGAAAGCAAAGTCTTGTTTATTCTTGTAAGCCAAACATGCACAAGAGCGATCAGAGGCTGAGAATCCTTCCATTGCTGGTGAACATTTCAGCTTTCACAGACAAGTCCCGGGACGCCATCCATGTCATGCATGGGGGTGACTGGAGCAGTGTGGAGGTGAGGGGGCACGTCCAGCCCCATCCACCGTGACGTCCAGCCCCATCCACCGTGACGTCCAGCCCCAGCCACCGTGACGTCCAGCCCCAGCCACCGTGACGTCCAGCTCCAGCCACCGTGATGTCCAGCTCCAGCCACCATGATGTCCAGCCCCAGCCATCGTGACGTCCAGCCCCAGCCATCGTGACGTCCAGCCCCAGCCACCGTGACGTCCAGCTCCAGCCATCGTGACGTCCAGCCCCATCCACCATGACATCCAGCTCCAGCCATCATGACGTCCAGCCCCAGCCACCGTGACGTCCAGGCCCGGGCTTGTGATGTCCAGCCCCAGCCATCGTGCCTGAGTCCAGGATGTGGCAGACAGGAGCCACTGAGCCAGAGGTGGCTCTCCAACAAGAAGACCAATGCTTCACTGGACAACGGCCCCCCTCTGCGTCGCTCTGTGTAAGAATCAGGTGACCTGTGCGACTCATACACTCTTAGAGCAATGACTGGCATGTGTTCAGTCAGACCCACGTCTCCATGGAGCTTCTAGAATCCAGCCCCTGCTCAAGCTATTTTCAGAGTGTGGAGGCATTTTGGACTCAAGAATCTCGTGGGCTCTACTTAGCGCCCATGTCTGATTCCCAGGGTATCTGCACATGGTTTCCCAGTAGGACCAAACTTTATATAGTTTGTCCATAATAAATATAAAACTGACAATCTCAAAATTCTGGAAAATCTCCATGTCCAAGAGACCTCACTTTGTAACACAGGACAACAGAGAGACCGCTCTGTGGACAGTACCGACACCCAGCCTCCGATGGCTGAGCCACTACAAGGCTCCTACCTCGTTCCAGCCACTTTCTTAGTTTTAATGATTTGCAAGGACTTGACAATACTCCAAGACAGCCATGGAGTATTAAGTGAAATGGCAGAAAAGGTCACGAAAATAATTCATGTGAGGGAAATAAAAATGAAGGCTCATTCTGTGCCCTGTGTGCTGATCTAAAGCCTCCTTTCAATACTGCACGAATATTGTCTGTGAGTGTTTCCCTTTTCTTTCCTATAATGTACACTTTCATGGGGGCTTCTCACTCACCTATTTTCGAGTTTTTTCTTTGGGCACATATACAACATTCCATTTATAAGGTGTATAGGAAGAAGTTTGTTGGTTCTATATGCCAAAAATACTTTTGCTAGTTACTACTACTTCTAACTCTTCCAGTTTTTTTCCTACAGTTGAATGAGATGTATCTCTGCGTTTATGCATGCAACATTCTAGGTGGAAGCATGGCCCAATACAATCTGTGCTGTTTAGTGTCATGGTGTCTTACCTGGATCCCTTCCAAAGACCTTCTCCAGTTTTGTGCTGTGGTTGTGGGGATGTCAGTGTGTGAGCTTCCAGTGCGGCCTCCCTGCCCTGGCCTTCCCTTCCTGCCCACTCTCTCCTCTCTCTGTTGCAGTCCCTCCTGGGATTACTACCGCTTCTGTGCTGATTCAGTCTGAGGGTTTGTTTTAAATGCAGATTTCTTTACTGATGAAGGAATGTAAGCCAGGTGAGCCACTTGCACAGAGAGATAAAATCATCTTCAAGTCCTTTAGTCCACCTCTGAGTCTTTTAGATGCTCTAGATAAAACCACTGATCAGTTTCATGTTTTTTTCCGCAGATATTCTTTCACTTCATGTGTGGATAAAGTCATTCCGTTTTAATGGGGAAACCAATTTGAGTTTCTTATACAAGATTTTACATTAAAGTTGTCTTTCAAATTAACTTGGTTTCAGCACTTACTTAATGATAATCATTCCTTTTGTTGTTGTCTTCTGACTGAGACAATTAGGTTTACTTTTACCCATAAACATGGGCTTCAGCCATCACTCTTCAATGAATGATTGTTGCTGAAGCATTACTTAAGTGTAGCCTTTTCTAATTAGGTGAACGGAAAATTTTCTTGGGATTCAAATTGGTTTTTTCCTGACAAAAAGCTCATCATTACATGCGCATACAGATTTCTTGTGAATGCGAGCTGTTATTTTGTTAGATGAAAAAAGGAATGAGGTTATATAAAGAAAATGTGAGATAGCAAAGCAGTAAACCGGGTCTGTTCGTGGGGTGAGTGGCTGTGGACATCCACCATCTGTCTGGCTCACTGCAGTGTTCTGAAATACGAGCAGGACAGGGGCTGGGGAGGAGGCCCAGGGAAGGGTTTGGCTGAGACCGGGAGGAACACATCACCCATCATTAGGGTTGGTGGGCAGAATTTATTGTTCCTCATCACCAATTTGAAGTATTAGCGACTGCTGACACGGTCATTGACGCTCTTCTACCCAGGGGTACTGACTGTGCAATGGTGGACACAGTTATGAGTCATGTGCATGCTGGCTTAGGCCCGCCCACGGCTCACTGGCGTTGACCTACAGGTTGCGGGGCCTCCCCTGGACCCAGAGACCCGGGCATGTCGTGTGGACTGAGCCCTGGCCCAGGGGCAGCACACTGTCCAAAGCCGTCCTCACCAAGGCGGCTCTGGCGCCCGTGCTGCGTGGCGCGGCTGCTCTCCAAAGCGTCAGTGCTTACACAGCCGTCTGCGAGCAGCACGGAGCCACGGGTCCACACCGGCACCTTCTCCTCTGTGTTGGTGCAGTCCCTTTGATCTTTAGCTTCCGCACTGAGCTTCCTGCGGCAGCTCAAGGACTCTGCAAGTCCGACAGCCACGGGAGGTAACTTGTCTATCTTGTTGAAAATACAGACTAGGCGGTAAAACACCTCACATCACACTTAAAAAAAAGAATATTGCACCTCATTCTTCATCGTAAAAGCGGCCAGCAGGCAAGAGACAAGCCTAGGGATGTGGGTCCACCTTCTCGCTCTGACTCAGAGGTCGAGTCAGAGGGTGGAGGCAGATGAGGAGGAAGGAGGAGGGTCCAAGGGCCAACACTGTTCTCCCGGACACCAATACACATGCCTCGCTCCTGGAGTGCATGTGCTGAACAGTGGCTTCTAGCTTAATGTCCGACGAAATTCGCCCGATGACATTATTCACAGAAGCGATTATTTTATGATAGACGTATAATTTGTGCAAGTTATTTCTGTTCTTAAAAGTGAGTTGCATTTTATTTTTGTGGTTTTTGCAGCCAAACCCAAGGCCTTGTGCACAGAGCTCAAATGTCTCACCACAGAGGGGTAATTTCTGCTTTGTAAGAATAGTTTTTTAAATGTTCATTATTTATACAGAGTAGGGTTTCATTACTAAGTTCCATATTTACTAGGTGTTCTAATCAATATAGTCTTGATTGAAACATGCCTCTATATGCAAAGAACATATTTTTATACTTGCCTAACCAAAAATGTTGTAGTTGTTGAATGAAAGGACATCTGCTCACATATCTCCAAACTTACACATAATACATCTGGTCAACCAGCCCAAACTGCCTTCCCTAAAGTGTGCCATTCTAATAGCTAAAATCCAGACAGCCTGTGGCATATTTGTGTGTGTCTACATGTCTATAGACACACCTATATATACATATAGACATATACACTATACACCCATGTATGCATATATATGCACATATATATACACAGATATATACAGATATATGTATGTATATATACACATATATATATATATATATATATATATATATACATATTTAGAGACCTTAAAAGTTTGTTGGCCATTTTTAATTATTCTTACTTTTTAAAAATTATTTTTCACTTTTAGTTTCCTTAGGTATTATATTATGTGTATTGCAAGAGTCCATTTCATTCTTTGGCTAATAAGGGTATAATATATAAAGATATAAGGATATAGATATCTATAGCTATCTACATAGATACAGATATATGATATATATCTATATATCTATCTATCTATATATATATATTTATAAGGTAAGTATTTTGATACAATGATTTATTACTAACTCTGGCATATTTCTTTCCTTATTTACACATTTCTACTTGTCTAAAGAACCCGCTTTTATGTAGCTGTAGCACACAGTAATCCCTTTTGGTTGTGTCGTTACAAGTCATGTCCTTTCTGCTTCTGCTTGGCAGGAAGCTGTGTGGTGAGCGCTGCTTACCTTGTCTCTCTAGCTTGAACTTCCCAAAGTCTTTTCCATGCACGTCACCCTGGAAGGTGAAGCCGCCTCTCTCCAGCCCCGAGGCCACCTGGAGGCAGGGAGGAGGGAGGAGAGAGGTGAGGGCCGCGTGGGCTCCTCTGCGGGCCTCCACAGCCCACCTCACGTCTAACGCCCGCTGCCACACGCAGCTGGAGAACCCTCTTCTGGGGGACATTTGTAGTCACTCCACAGGGAAGCTCAGAGATGCATGGAAGCCATCCGCTTTGCCCGCTGTCCCACGCGGGGACACCACACACAACGGGCCGTTTGTGTCACCGCTGTGGGCTGCTGGTCCCCGGGGAGCAGAGCTCCCGCGAGGCCACGCGAGCCGCTGGGAAGGACGCCGTGAGCACCGCTCCGGACACACGGGAGATGGCCACCGGCCACGGAAGACCGGGCTGGCCCTCAGCCAGCTGGAGGGGGAGGCGGCTTCCCTGTCTCCTTGGCCTCCTAGCGTAGCCGCCTCGCAGCTCTGCACCGTTTTTGATTTTTGTTTTTTTCCATTTCAAATGATGTGGTGGTGGTGTCATGACAGGAAGGGACGGGTGGCTGCGGCTCCTTGCCGGAGCCCCAGACACAGCCACGGCCTCTGCCCCGTGTCCTTGGCTCTTCCCACACAGACCACGAAGCGCGAAATCCCATGTGGGGAGGGAGGCCGCTCTCAGCCGGGGGGAGGGGAAGGGGGAGGGGGAGGGGGAGGAAAGGGGGAGGGGGAGGGGAGTAGGGGGAGGGAGGTACTCACATAACCGTCCAGGCCCCAGTTGTCATTTTCAAACTTGCTCACAAAAATGTCGGCTGCGCCTTTGATGTGAGCAGCTTTCAGCAGGAGGTGAGCTTCCTCCTTCTTGTAGACCCCTGTGGAGAGACCCAGGCTGTCAGACCTGCGGGGGGCGAGGGGGAGGGGGGGGACAGTGAGGGGATAGTGCTAGAGGCCAGCCAGCCCTGGAGGGGTCAGCCAGCCCTGTGAAGGGTCAGCCAGCCCTGGAGGGGTCAGCCAGCCCTGGAGGGGTCAGCCAGCCCTGGGAGGGGTCAGCCAGCCCTGTGAAGGGTCAGCCAGCCCTGTGAAGGGTCAGCCAGCCCTGGGAGGGGTCAGCCAGCCCTGGGAGGGGTCAGCCAGCCCTGGGAGGGGTCAGCCAGCCCTGGAAGGGGTCAGCCAGCCCTGTGAAGGGTCAGCCAGCCCTGTGAAGGGTCAGCCAGCCCTGGAGGGGTCAGCCAGCCCTGGAGGGGTCAGCCAGCCCTGGGAGGGGTCAGCCAGCCCTGTGAAGGGTCAGCCAGCCCTGTGAAGGGTCAGCCAGCCCTGGAGGGGTCAGCCAGCCCTGGAGGGGTCAGCCAGCCCTGGGAGGGGTCAGCCAGCCCTGGGAGGGGTCAGCCAGCCCTGTGAAGGGTCAGCCAGCCCTGGGAGGGGTCAGCCAGCCCTGTGAAGGGTCAGCCAGCCCTGTGAAGGGTCAGCCAGCCCTGGGGGGGGGTCAGCCAGCCCTGGGAGGGGTCAGCCAGCCCTGGGGGGGGTCAGCCAGCCCTGGGGGGGGGTCAGCCAGCCCTGGGAGGGGTCAGCCAGCCCTGGAAGGGTCAGCCAGCCCTGGGAGGGGTCAGCCAGCCCTGGAAGGGTCAGCCAGCCCTGGGAGGGGTCAGCCAGCCCTGTGAAGGGTCAGCCAGCCCTGGAGGGGTCAGCCAGCCCTGTGAAGGGTCAGCCAGCCCTGGGAGGGGTCAGCCAGCCCTGGAGGGGTCAGCCAGCCCTGGAGGGGTCAGCCAGCCCTGGGAGGGGTCAGCCAGCCCTGTGAAGGGTCAGCCAGCCCTGTGAAGGGTCAGCCAGCCCTGGGAGGGGTCAGCCAGCCCTGTGAAGGGTCAGCCAGCCCTGTGAAGGGTCAGCCAGCCCTGGGGGGGGGTCAGCCAGCCCTGGGAGGGGTCAGCCAGCCCTGGGGGGGGTCAGCCAGCCCTGGGGGGGGGGTCAGCCAGCCCTGGGAGGGGTCAGCCAGCCCTGGAAGGGTCAGCCAGCCCTGGGAGGGGTCAGCCAGCCCTGGAAGGGTCAGCCAGCCCTGGGAGGGGTCAGCCAGCCCTGTGAAGGGTCAGCCAGCCCTGGAGGGGTCAGCCAGCCCTGTGAAGGGTCAGCCAGCCCTGGGAGGGGTCAGCCAGCCCTGGAGGGGTCAGCCAGCCCTGGAGGGGTCAGCCAGCCCTGGGAGGGGTCAGCCAGCCCTGTGAAGGGTCAGCCAGCCCTGTGAAGGGTCAGCCAGCCCTGGGAGGGGTCAGCCAGCCCTGTGAAGGGTCAGCCAGCCCTGGGAGGGGTCAGCCAGCCCTGTGAAGGGTCAGCCAGCCCTGGGAGGGGTCAGCCAGCCCTGTGAAGGGTCAGCCAGCCCTGGGAGGGGTCAGCCAGCCCTGGGAGGGGTCAGCCAGCCCTGGGGGGGTCAGCCAGCCCTGGGAGGGGTCAGCCAGCCCTGGGAGGGTTCAGCCAGCCCTGTGAAGGGTCAGCCAGCCCTGGGAGGGGTCAGCCAGCCCTGGGAGGGGTCAGCCAGCCCTGGGGGGGTCAGCCAGCCCTGGGAGGGGTCAGCCAGCCCTGTGAAGGGTCAGCCAGCCCTGGGAGGGGTCAGCCAGCCCTGGGAGGGGTCAGCCAGCCCTGTGAAGGGTCAGCCAGCCCTGTGAAGGGTCAGCCAGCCCTGGGGGGGTCAGCCAGCCCTGGGAGGGGTCAGCCAGCCCTGTGAAGGGTCAGCCAGCCCTGGGAGGGGTCAGCCAGCCCTGGGAGGGGTCAGCCAGCCCTGTGAAGGGTCAGCCAGCCCTGGGAGGGGTCAGCCAGCCCTGGGAGGGGTCAGCCAGCCCTGGGAGGGGTCAGCCAGCCCTGTGAAGGGTCAGCCAGCCCTGGGAGGGGTCAGCCAGCCCTGGGAGGGGTCAGCCAGCCCTGTGAAGGGTCAGCCAGCCCTGTGAAGGGTCAGCCAGCCCTGGGGGGGGTCAGCCAGCCCTGGGGGGGGTCAGCCAGCCCTGGGGGGGGTCAGCCAGCCCTGGGAGGGGTCAGCCAGCCCTGGGAGGGGTCAGCCAGCCCTGTGAAGGGTCAGCCAGCCCTGGGAGGGGTCAGCCAGCCCTGGGAGGGGTCAGCCAGCCCTGGAAGGGTCAGCCAGCCCTGGGAGGGGTCAGCCAGCCCTGGAAGGGTCAGCCAGCCCTGGGAGGGGTCAGCCAGCCCTGTGAAGGGTCAGCCAGCCCTGGAGGGGTCAGCCAGCCCTGTGAAGGGTCAGCCAGCCCTGGGAGGGGTCAGCCAGCCCTGGAGGGGTCAGCCAGCCCTGGAGGGGTCAGCCAGCCCTGGGAGGGGTCAGCCAGCCCTGTGAAGGGTCAGCCAGCCCTGTGAAGGGTCAGCCAGCCCTGGGAGGGGTCAGCCAGCCCTGTGAAGGGTCAGCCAGCCCTGGGAGGGGTCAGCCAGCCCTGGAAGGGTCAGCCAGCCCTGGGAGGGGTCAGCCAGCCCTGGGAGGGGTCAGCCAGCCCTGGGAGGGGTCAGCCAGCCCTGTGAAGGGTCAGCCAGCCCTGGGAGGGGTCAGCCAGCCCTGGGAGGGGTCAGCCAGCCCTGGGAGGGGTCAGCCAGCCCTGTGAAGGGTCAGCCAGCCCTGGGGGTGTCAGCCAGCCCTGGGAGGGGTCAGCCAGCCCTGGGAGGGGTCAGCCAGCCCTGTGAAGGGTCAGCCAGCCCTGTGAAGGGTCAGCCAGCCCTGGGGGGGGTCAGCCAGCCCTGGGAGGGGTCAGCCAGCCCTGGGGGGGTCAGCCAGCCCTGGGGGGGGTCAGCCAGCCCTGGGAGGGGTCAGCCAGCCCTGGGAGGGGTCAGCCAGCCCTGGGAGGGGTCAGCCAGCCCTGTGAAGGGTCAGCCAGCCCTGGGAGGGGTCAGCCAGCCCTGGGAGGGGTCAGCCAGCCCTGGGGGGGTCAGCCAGCCCTGGGAGGGGTCAGCCAGCCCTGGGAGGGTTCAGCCAGCCCTGTGAAGGGTCAGCCAGCCCTGGGAGGGGTCAGCCAGCCCTGGGAGGGGTCAGCCAGCCCTGGGAGGGGTCAGCCAGCCCTGGGGGGGTCAGCCAGCCCTGGGAGGGGTCAGCCAGCCCTGTGAAGGGTCAGCCAGCCCTGGGAGGGGTCAGCCAGCCCTGGGAGGGGTCAGCCAGCCCTGTGAAGGGTCAGCCAGCCCTGGGAGGGGTCAGCCAGCCCTGGGAAGGGTCAGCCAGCCCTGGGAGGGGTCAATATGTTGTCCACAGAACAGACAACATGGGCACCAGAAAACTCAAATGTAAGTTTCATTTTACTGATAAATTACAGCATCGGCATTTTTTTCCTCACTGAAAATAGCTTCTTAATAGAAGTTTTGTATAGACTCCTCTCAGGGGAGTTAAGTGCTCTTCATTAAATTGAACACTTTTACCCCAAACGAAGAAGGAAAGTAACAGGAACGGCAGCCCTCACTGGACCTGGGCTACTTAGAGAGATGACCCTGGGTGGGCGTGGCCCGGTGGGCGTGGCCAAGGAGAGGTGCTGGCCACAGGGGGTGGGTGGGCGTGGCCCAGTGGGCGTGGCCAAGGAGAGGTGCTGGCCACAGGGGGTGGGTGGGCGTGGCCCAGTGGGCGTGGCCAAGGAGAGGTGCTGGCCACAGGGGGTGGGTGGGCGTGGCCAAGGAGAGGTGCTGGCCACGGGGGATGGGTGGGCGTGGCCCAGTGGGCGTGGCCAAGGAGAGGTGCTGGCCACGGGGGATGGGTGGGCGTGTCCCAGTGGGCATGGCCAAGAGAGGTGCTGGCCACGGGGGATGGGTGGGCGTGTCCCAGTGGGCGTGGCCAAGAGAGGTGCTGGCCACGGGGGATGGGTGGGCGTGTCCCAGTGGGTGTGGCCAAGGAGAGGTGCTGGCCACAGGGAGTGGGTGGGCGTGGCCCAGTGGGTGTGGCCGAGGAGAGGTGCTGGCCACAGGGGAAGGTTAGGGTGCCGCTGAGTGACCTCACCGCCAGTTCATTTCAAAGATGAGATAATGAATAGATAAAACCGGAAGGAGTGGAGAGCCCCAGGCAGGGCAGCACCGATTCCTGTGCACTCGGCTCACAGGAGCAAACCTAACATACACATGGTAAGAAACAAGATCCAAGAAAATGAAATGGACAGGCCGGCATCTGTGAACAGAAGTGTCAGAGTCAAGGTGTACTGCGGTAGAGACACACGTGAGGATGTCCATCACCTTTCCTGTATCAACGCAGTGGCCTCAAGAATGAGAAAACACCACGGAGCTGTGGAGGTCAGGGAGGGCTCTGGGGCGCCGGGCACACGCGGCCAGCAGTGTCTCTGTGAGCTCCGTGATGAGATATCTACCTGTCAGCTCCAGCTGCACCTGCGGGGCTGCCATGAGGGTCGCGTTGACCTTGCTGCTGGTTGCGTTGAACCAGTCAACAGTCAGGGTGGCTGGCTGCCTTCTGCCTGTGTATTCGTAATATCCTTTCCACACTGAACTGACGAAAAACACATCTGAAGGAACTGGGAGAGGGAAACAGACAAACGTTAGCACACCATGCCAGGTATTGGATCCGGATATTTTCAAACACCGAAGGCACAAAACTGTGCAGCGAGAGACTTCAATTAACCACAGCAGTGAAGAGTGGGATAGCCTGGGACCCTGTCCTCTCATGGTAAGAGTCAAAAGCAGCAGGTGCACCAGTCAAGTGTGATGAGCATGTAGCCTTTTCTGGCTCTGCTGGGAACATTCTAGCACCTCAGGCATGTCTGTAAGAGCAGAACCCCTTCCTTTAAGAGAACCATGGTGTACGGAGACTGCTCTGCCAACATCAGCCTGAGCTTTTCCTGTGGTTAGCTGTCCTGGCGGCACACGGCCAGGCCTGTCGACCCCGAGGGCCTTGGGCTCAGAATTCACAGTGTCTTTTGTCAGGAATCCCATCCAGACCCGTCACGCTCACATCCCAGGGCTGGAGACCCAGCTGGAGACAAAGCGCTCCTACCCTGTGGGGTGCGTTGTACAAGTGCAGAATATCACCCTCCCCGTCACCATTTTCTTCTCTCCCACTTCACTCTCCTTGTGTGAAATATCCCACTTTCCTACATGTCTCCAGTGCTCAGAAGTGGAAGACATAGTGTCTTTGTGGCCCATAAAATCAATCAGGAGTACATGTAAATATATCAATGTATCTTCTTGTGTTCACTGTTAGTGAGATTTTTGTGTCTCTGCTAATATACATGTGTAACTCCTCAAATCTAACACTCTTAATGTAAGCATGCATATAGAATGACGGTGTATCGCTCCCCCAGTACCCCTAGGATCTTCTTCCTTTCTGCCTGACCATGTGCCTCAATTATTTAATTAGGCAAAAATCCACTATAAGTAAAACTGATTAGAACACATGTTGAGCTGCCGGAGATTCATTTTTCCCTGAGTATGTTTTTTTTAGCAAGTCCAATTACAATGAGAAATGATCATGTGACAGGGATGAGGTATCTCCCGTGTCCATGCTTCTGCTTGGGGCCAGCTGACCACCTTGCCTGGACAGGCCAAGCCTGCCACAAAGCCTGCAAAGCAGGTGCAGGAACGGTAGCAGTGACAGCTTCCTGGGGCTTTGAGTAGAGCCAGCTACTGACCCAAGTAACAACTTGGTAACTGAAGCCCGGTAAGAAGTGACACATCAACAGGAGGGTCTAAAATACTTGCTAATAGATAACTGACATCAAACACATTCATTCATCCATAAATAGCATTGCATAGGTCCTTGTTTTTAACTGGAGATTCTAAAATGATTACATTAACTCTACTAACATTGAACACTTCCAAACAACTCTTTTCCAGGTAGAGCTGGAGATGTTAGTGTGCATGGTTACATCATTTCCTACGGGTACCTTGGTCCTATCCTTGGATGTGCCTGGGGGGGGGGGGCTAAGAACAGGTGGCTTCCACGTCTAAACATGGCCACCAGTGACACGGGCAGAGGACATCTCATGGGTCTTGGCCATCTGACCTGTGTATTGTTCTTAGTGTGCAAATGTACGGCAGCAATGATCTGGGATCGAACATGCCACCTTTATGACCATAGTTAATGGCACTTCTATTCAGGAAGAAGGGGGAAAGACATGCTGATGATAATATTTGCATCTACAAAAATGCATTTATAGATTTTTCAATATTTGATGCACAAAGTCAGCCATAAGAAGCCAACAGAAAAAAAACCACATAATAACAAAACAAAAATATATGGTTCTTTCCCCGAAAGAAGCTGTTGATGGGGTAAGTATTCATTTGTCCTTTTACATGTAAATAATGCATATAGCCCCCAAAGATTAAAAAAAAATCTTCAGAGTTTATAACTCAGACTGCAGAGATTCCTTTAGCCATGCTGGTTCAATTTGCCTCACCCAGGAACTGCACATGTACCATAGCATTCTGAATTAACAGCACTACAAATATGTTGATTCTAAAATCAAGCTTTATGCCCAAGAAACTAGAGCTAAAACTTGAGTAAAGAAACTACAACAAAAAACCTATATAATTTAAAATTTTTAAATACAAGGTCTGTTGTTTTTTTATAAAAAAAAAACCTTGGCATAAAATTTTAAATTAAAATAGTTTGGGGATATATTTTATGATTTAGATAATCTGAGCGTTATCACACAGATCCTCTGTGCCAGGCGATTTCTAATAATGAAATCCTTCCTGGGAAATGGGTGCATGGATTCGGCCTGCGATGTGTTTCAGCAAGGCTTCAATGAGGACAAGCTTCAATCAATGTAAGACAGAGAGAGGATGCCCGGATGATGGAGATTACAGAGAAGGTGTGAGTGTACATTTGAGGCGCTCTGCCCCGTGCTGCATGTCTGGCTCCGGTCCGCGGCTAGGGGACGAACTGCAACCCTATTTATAAGGCTCTCTGTCGTGCCGCCCACGGGGAGGATCGGGCCTGTTCCTCCACACAGTGCCCGAGGCCCTGCCACAGGGCTTCCCATCACCACACGCCAGCCGCTGGCCAAACACCGGGCCAAGCTGTGGAGGTGTGTGGTCCCTGACACAGGGAGAATCTTAACTTTGTCGTGGACAGATGGGTTCGGGTATCTGAATGCAAAAGCTGTTTCACTGTGCAGAGTACAGTAGAAAACAAAGGGCTTTATTTGACCAAAAGCTATAACTCCTCTGGCATACAAACCTGGCGTTTTAGTAACTGTTTCATTAACGTCTCTCACTCCTTTACCTACAAGTAAAAAGACAAATTATCATTTTCAAAAACATTAATTTTTGAAGAAGGTTGAAAAATATGTCAAGATGAAGCAATTTTCCTTTGTCCAGAATTTTTTTTTTTAATGTACAACATAGTATATACAGATGCATTTTATACCCATGTCTCTGCTGTGGGGTCTGAGTTGGGTTTGTAAGAGCTGAGCTCAGGGTCGGAGTGGATATTCTGTGGGAGGTCTACAACAGAGAGCCTTGCAAATGAGGGTGGTGGGCCGGAGGCAGCTTCTGGTCCGGGAGGGCCATCCTGCCTGCACCGGGCACGTCTGAAGTGAGCTGGGATTCACACCTCACCCTCCAATCCCCCACTGAGACCGACGACCTCATGACTTAATAATGAGGGACACACCGTCATTTCCCCTGCCTGCGGTTTAATTCAGTCATCAAGTTAGATTTAATTTATAATCCCTTAGCTCTTAAGAGTTTTGCTTCTTAGCATCCGTCCCCTGGACTCCTGGCGGGATGGGCAAGGGGGATACAGGTTAAATATCCCCAAGGTGAGAATGGGGGTTGGACTGCTCAGGGAAGTCAGGGCTCTGCTCGTCTGCCATTCCACACAGGTACAGGATCCAAGCTGGCCGAGAACCAGAGAGGGCACCTGCCATTCGCCCCCACCCCCGCCCCCCCTTAATTCTCTCACCAGTAAACACACAAATCGGCAAGTAATTAAAGTGTCATTTTCATGCTAATGGCTTTTGTAATTAAAAAAACAATGTCAAGGATATAGAAACTGATGCTGTCAGCAAACAACCTGTGGTCTTAAAAATAAAAACGATGGCTTAATTTGTATGTGCTCAGACACTTGGCAAATATTCATTTACCCGATCTCATTTATGAAGACTACATCTTCTGATGAGATATTAGATACTATTATTGTAAAATTCAGAATGCTTTTCTTCAGCCCAATAGCTTTTCTCTTTGATTGCAAATGTGGCTATAGCAAATAAACTCTACTGACTGGCCACAGGGGAAAGGATGCACACACCGTACACAGCCCGGCCGGCAGCGGCAGGGTCGGCCAGGCCACAGTCCCACCCCATCTCCGGTCACTCAGGGGTCACTCAGGGGTCATCCAGGCACACGTCAGACACACTAGCCCGGCCACACGCAATGCTCTCATTCCTTTTAGTAAGCACGTTCACATCTCCACCAGTGACTTACTTTTACAAACCGGAGACTTCCCTGTCCATTTCATGTCAGCTTTGCAGGTCCTGTGTTCAGACCCTCCCGCAAGGAAGAACCCCGGGTGGCAGGTATACACGAGCGTGTAACCAAAGGCCGGGAGGTCGATTGCCCTCACGTCCGCGTGCGCTGGGGTCTCCGGCTGCCGGCAGGCATGAGCTGCAGGAACATTTACTGCATTAGCAAGTGCTCACTCTGCTCAGGATAACGTCAGCAACTGCGTCCAAGACACAGAGCACACATCAGGATGGTTATGAATCTAGTCACTTCTTCATGTCACGTATGCATGTCATGGTATGAGGGGACCTAGAGAAGAGATTCCAGCTCTGAGAGAAACAGAACACTTCTGCTACACAGTTAAGGGAAATGGTGTATCACCTGTCCTTCAATAACGGCCTTAGAAAGTAACACACGCGTTGTGTCAGCAACTAGGAAATTCATGTTCATTAAGCCAGTGCTAAGAATCTGATGTATATTTAGAAACTTAAGGTACTATTGATCCTTATTTCTTTAAAAATATAAGGAGTAATAATATTTATTCTGTATCTCACCTTCATGGTTTATAAATGTCTCAAATAAAAGCCTTGACCGATTACCATAGTGATAACTTTTGAGCTGTGAATATAGTTGTTTTAATGCTGTAGGTCGCGTTTTCAGGCAGCTTTTGGCCCTTTGATGTTTCAAGGTGAGCCAGCCAGTTTCACTCTCAGTGAAGAGACACGCAGACCAGCGCTGGGCAGGCCCTGTGTACGGCTGCGGGCGGCACAGGCCAGGGCACACTTACGTATGCACTCCGTCTGGATCCCACTCCACGTGAGGTTGGCCAGGCACGTGCGGGTGGTGGAGCCCTGGACGTGGTATCCTTTCCTGCATCTGAAGAACACGGTGCTTCCCACCTGCGGGGGGAGGAGAGGCTGAAGGGGTGGGTCACCCCCGGCCGGTGGCGGCCACCCCCTCTCCCGTCACCCCCTCTCCCCGCCATCCCCCCCTCCTGCCACCCCCCCTCCCCGCCATCCCCCCCTCCTGTCACCCCCCTCCCGTCACCCCCCCTCTCCCGTCACCCCCCCTCCCGTCACCCCCCCTCCCCGCCATCCCCCCCTCCTGTCACCCCCCTCCCGTCACCCCCCCTCCCCCGTCACCCCCCCCTCCCCGCCATCCCCCCCTCCTGTCACCCCCCCTCCCCGCCATCCCCCCTCCTGTCACCCCCCTCCCGTCACCCCCCCTCCCCCGTCACCCCCCTCCCGTCACCCCCCCTCCCCGCCATCCCCCCCTCCTGTCACCCCCCCGCCAGCCCCCCCTCCCCCGTCACCCCCCCTCCCGTCACCCCCCCCTCCCCGCCATCCCCCCCTCCTGTCACCCCCCCCTCCCCGCCATCCCCCCCTCCTGTCACCCCCCTCCCGTCACCCCCCCTCTCCCGTCACCCCCCCTCCCGTCACCCCCCTCCCCGCCACCCCCTCTCCTGCCACCCCCCCGCCAGCCCCCCCTCCCCCGTCACCCCCCCTCCCGTCACCCCCCCTCCCCGCCATCCCCCCCTCCCGTCACCCCCCTCCCCGCCACCCCCTCTCCTGCCACCCCCCCGCCAGCCCCCCCTCTCCCCGCCCCCCCCCCCCCCGCCACCCCCCGCTTGGCCGCTTTCTGACCACACCCTGGGAACGTGGCACGTTCAGAGCAATGGGGTGTGCGAGCCCTGCACATGCGCTACTGGGCAAAGGAAGAGCGTCTCTGTAGAGCTAGGGCTCTGAATTTGGTGTTTGGTAGGGATTGTTCTTCTCTAACCTCTGCTAGTCACATTTTAAACAACCGAGTGAGGGAGCTGCTTCAGTAGCTGCCCGGCCTGGGTAAGAACTCATCGGAACTCAGGGTTTCCCCAGCGTAACAGCGCGGGAACCAAGACCACTGGCCGCACTCTGTGCTCTGCACACCAGAGCACCTCCCGCCCCCTCCTCCCTCCTCATCTCCCCTGGTGCTCCACTGCTGTGCTCTCCCCGTCTGAGCACCCTCCCTCCTCCTTCCTCATCTCCCCTGGTGCTCCACTGCTGTGCTCTCCCCCCTCCCTCTCCCTCCTCCCTCCTCATCTCCCCTGGTGCTCCACTGCTGTGCTCTCCCCCCAGCACCTCCCTCTCCCTCCTCCCTCCTCATCTCCCCTGGTGCTCCACTGCTGTGCTCTCCCCGTCTGAGCACCCTCCCTCCTCCCTCCTCATCTCCCCTGGTGCTCCACTGCTGTGCTCTCCCCCCTCCCTCTCCCTCCTCCCTCCTCATCTCCCCTGGTGCTCCACTGCTGTGCTCTCCCCGTCTGAGCACCCTCCCTCCTCCCTCATCTCCCCTGGTGCTCCACTGCTGTGCTCTCCCCCTCAGCACCTCCCTCTCCCTCCTCCCTCCTCATCTCCCCTGGTGCTCCACTGCTGTGCTCTCCCCCCCTCCCCCTCCCTCCTCTCCTTATCTCCCCTGGTGCTCCACTGCTGTGCTCTCCCCCCCCAGCACCTCCCACCCCCCTCCTCCCTCCTCATCTCCCCTGGTGCTCCACTGCTGTGCTCTCCCCCCTCCCTCTCCCTCCTCCCTCATCTCCCCTGGTGCTCCACTGCTGTGCTCTCCCCCCCCAGCACCTCCCTCTCCCTCCTCCCTCCTCATCTCCCCTGGTGCTCCACTGCTGTGCTCTCCCCACCCCCCTCCCTCCTCCCTCCTCCCTCCTCAGCTGCCCTGATGCTCCACTGCTGTGCTCTCCCCACCCTCGCCCTCCCCCCTCCCTCCTCCCTCCTCATCCCCCCTGGTGCTCCACTGCAGTAGGATGCACTGGATTTCCAAGCACGAGTTCCTCTTGGCAGCAGGCGGATAGAATTCACTGCCTTCCTCTCACAGGTCTAAGACCTCAGCTACATTGATCAGTGGTGATCACATCCGTTCTCCATGGTGACTTGGTGAGAACAACATACATGTATTTTTTCATATTCCCAGAGACTTGGCATTAGACATTTACCCGCCAGAAAGCATCTGGATGACACTTTAGTTCTGTGTCTGGGACACACTGCAAAAAGTGCTGGGGTCACCTGTGAGAACTTCCTGCCCCCAGGCAGGAAGCAGGGTGCTGGGAACAGGAAGAGGCATGGGCGCCCGGTGGGCGGGAGGTGGAGGGCCGCTGGGGCAAGTTTCTCGTTCTAGATTCCCAAACTGGAACAATACCTAGTGAGCCTGGGTATTCTAATTCACGTCGCAAGAGAACCGTGATGTTAAATACCCGAGCTTTTAAGGTGGCCGAAACACTTCAAGCTCTCATGTCAAGTGTTTCTCCAATGCTAATGGGGATGTTAATGTGCCTTTATTAAAAGGTCCAACATCCTGGTGACACTCCTGTGCTACGAATCCACGGGCCCACGGCACTCGAGAGATCAGGCACAGGCGAGCGGCCAGAGAGCGGAACACACCCTCATTTATCATGATCATCATCTTCTTTCCTTTCCTGGCAGCACTAGGGCTTGAACTCAGGGCTTTATACTTGGTAGGCAGGCCCTCTAGCACTGAGCCACAACAACAGGATGAAGGGTGGACTAATGCAACACTGATACTCCCTAGACACCAGGTTGGAAATGAGCGTTACAACTTGGGGTGGGGGGAGGAGAGTGGGGACGAAAGCAGGAGAAAATGAGGGAGTCAAAATGAAATGCACTCATCACCTTACGTATCTGTAACACCCTGTTCATCACCTTTATAATACAAAAGCACACACTCTCTTCTGTTCATCTCTTAAAATTACTGTCTTTGGCCCATTCTCTCTACTCCTCAAATGGACTCTTACATCTGACTGGTCAGCTGCAACTGCACTATGAGAAGTGTCTTTTAAAATCTGCAAAATGTCCAACTGTCTATATCTCTAAGTAGAAGTGAATACAGCTATTGTTACAACAATAACTAAGTTGTCTGTTGATACCTTGATGGTGACAGGTAAAAATAGTCAGAAATTCTCAGCCGGGTGCCAGTGCTCACGCCTGTCATCCTAGCCACTCAGGAGGCTGAGATCTGAGGATCGCGGTTCAAAGCCAGCCCAGGCAAGAAAGTCCATGAAACTCTTATCTCCAATAAACCACCAGAAAACCAGAAGTGGCGCTGTGGCTCAAGTGGTAGAGCGCTCTCCTTGAACTGAAGAGCTGAGGGTCAGTGCTCAGGCCCAGAGTTCAAGCCCCACATCCAGAAAAAGAAAATAGAAATTCTCATTGAATATCATAAATACACATTACACAACAGTGTACACACACACTAAAATATCTTTGTGCTTTCTATTTCCAGAGAACAACATATAAAGTACCTCATATCCTCTAGAGCTGTTCTGGATTCCAAAGTGGGGTGTGCCAGGGTCCGGGCAGGTGTTGTGTGCAGGATCTGAAATGCACAGTTAACACAAGAAATTGCAACACTTCTACGGAAAGGTCTTTCAAAATTCAGGGAAGTTTCTCTTGAGAACTTTTGAGGATTTTTCCATGCAAGTTAAATAATAACTAATAGTGATAATAATAATTATTATTTGCATGCTACTACTACTTGAACTGCAGCTTCATTTCCAAATTTTTGGTGGTTAATTAAAAATAAGAGTTTCATGGACTTTCCTGCCAGGACTGGCTTTGAACCATGGTCTTCAGATCTCAGCCTCCTAAGTGGCTAGTAGTACAGGCGTGAGCCACCAGTACGGGGCTTGTTATTAGTTTTTGACAGTGCCGGGCCTGGCGCTGGGGCCTCGTGCGTGCCAAGCAGGTGCACTGCAGGACTGCACCTGGCAAGCGTGCTGGTTGCACTTCAGAGGGGCCTCACTTCCTGCCCAGCCTCGTGCCTGGACAAAGAGCTGCACTCTACGCTTCTGGCTGTAGCTGGACATCAGGTTCAGACAGCCCCAGCTGACTCCTTTCACTAACAGGAATCCCGGTGGCCATTTCTGCCGTGCTGTCCTGGATCCAGGGCCTCCCCATTCTCCGAGCAGCTAGGGTGACTATGAGCCACAACCACCTGGCCAGAAGTTACCATCTAACTTCTGGTGCTTTACCAGACGAGACACAGCGCTCTCTGTTCTGGTCTAGTTAATAAGCCATCCATTTCCATTCTCTGTCTAATTCTCCCTGCTGAGACACTAGTTAATAATCATACTATTTTAATAACTTTCTATTGTTATGTTTTTGGTTTATAAGGAGTCATATTCTAAATCTTGCATCATTTCCCTCCAGACTTCAAACTGGACATACGTTCCATGTCCAGATGGAAGCCTTTGGATGGTGGTGATGCTTCTTCCAGGTCAGCACAGCCACACTCTGTATACCCAGGACCTGCACACCCCCCTCCTGCTCCCCCAGCCCCCCAGGGTCAGGAGGAAACCCCCGTCAGCAGGAGAAATGATAGATAACTGAACAAAAACGTTTCTTAGGGCAAGTAACCTATACGGATATAGAAAAATATTTTATATACAGAGATTTTTGCCATGTGACACTTTAAATGAAATGACAACAAATACTCTATAACCAAACAATTCAGTGATACTACTGCTTATACTGTCTTTATCTCTAAGTAGTTATCATTTGATCTTCCAGAACACTGTCAAGAGTAAACCATGGATTTTAGTTTGTCAGAAATGCCCAGGGAAATCTCAGTACAAGTGGCTCAGCAGAATGAACCCCATGGAGTCTGGTCTGTAGCAGCAGGGACGCGCAGGCTGGGAGCGGGGAGCAGGGAGGGGGGACGCGTGGGCGGCCCGGCCGTGGTTGGGGGGCAGGGCGCCATGGCTGGGCCAGGTCGGGGAGCGGGGGGGGGGGGGGGGGTGCGGGCCACCCATGGCCAGGCAGCGGTTCCACTTCCCAGGAGCCCTGTCTCGGCAGCACAGCTGTCAGCTGACTTGGAGTCTGGGCCGGAGGCCATTTTGGCCCATGTGAGTTGTAAGCTGGGAGCAGGCCCGTCTTGGCGGCTGCTCGGGGCAGGCCCTCCCCTGAGCCTGTGTGTGGTCTCAGCCAGCCCTACGGTGGGGGCGTGTCCCCAGCCTGAGCCTTCCCAGGACCCTGGGTCGTGTGCTGTTACCTATGCAGGTGGGCTGAACGCCACTCCACAGACCACCCCCCACCCCCGCCGTGTGGCGTGTTACCTATGCAGGTGGGCTGAACGCCACTCCACATGCCATCCGCCTGGCAGACTCTTTTGGAGGACCCCACCAGTATAAATGGAGATTTGCACTGGAAGAAGACTTCGGAGTTGTAGGTGAAGCTTTTCCCACTGATCCTCCCCTCGGCGGGGACCCCGGGGTCTCCACAGAAGACAGCTGTGGAGAACAACCAGGAGAGAGGCCGCGGCTTTAACACCCCATGTGGACTACTTTGCTGCTCAACTTGTTGAAGTCGTTTCTGCCCAGTCTCCGGGTTGAACCAGAGAGCCAAAGAACTAGAGGAACGCATCCCCTTGGGGGCTCAGGCTGGAGCCCGAGGTTCGTCCAGCGTGCAGCTAAGGATGTGCGGTGATGGGGGGGGACTCACGCAGGCACTGGGGCACCTCTCCTTTCCACACCCCGCGGCCTTCACAGGACAGGATTGCCGAGTGGGAGGGCTGGTAGCCGTCGGCACAGCTGTAACTCACGCTGGAGCCCCAGTGGAAGTCTGCGCCCTCCACACGCCCGTGCGGCACCGCGGGAGGCTGGCTGCACAGGACCGCTGTCCACAAAGAAAGCAGACACAGCTCTGCTGTTACAAAGACAGCAGAGATACAAGGTCGCACCGTTTCGCATTAGTTTAGATCAAAAAGGTAAAATGAAGATCAAGTGGAAATGGATCACATGGAAAGAGAAAACAGAATTGAGGAGTTAACAGGATTTCACATCTACAAGATCATGAAAGAAAAAAATAATTCTTTTTATTTATTTATTTTGGGTCCGGTCCTGGGGCCTGAACTCTGGGCCTGGGCGCTGTCCCTCAGCTCTTCAGCTCATGGCTAGCGCTCTACCACTTGAGCCACAGCACCACTTCCCGCTTTTTTCTTTTTGCTTATGTGGTGCTGAGGAATCGAACCCAGGGCCTCAGGCATGCAAGGCAAATGCTCTACCACTGAGCCACCTTCCCAGCCCGAAAAAAAATAATTGTTTTTACAGTGGTTATCATAAGTAAATGAAGGCTTGGTCATGTGACCAGAATAAAACTTTTGAGTTTGTGCATAAATTTGGTAAAATGTTCGCCTCTTCTGTGATTTTATTTATTTTAGGGCTGTGTACACTTTCCAAAAAGCATAATCTGTGTGTCTACTTGCTGTTCATGCTTGTTTCAAAAACGAAGGCGTGAGTGGGTGAAGGGCTTTCCGTGGAATCCCACGTGCACGTGCTCTCTCCTGGGCTGGGTGAGCAACGTACGGGCCACGTGTGCAAGCACCGCCCTGGGGGTCGAGTGTGCCGCGGGCCCAGAGAGAACACCCAAAATCACCGTCCAAAACTCTGCCCTGCATATCAGAAACTGATGAGAATTTCCAGACACAGAAATGGGTACAGGCATTCTTACCCAGTTCACAGCCCCAGCTTCTCCTGGGAAACGTCACCCACACATGAGCAACCGCAAGGACCAGCAGGCTGCACAAGGTGTGGGTGCATCACAGGAAGCTGCTGCGCCCTGCCCACCAGGTACCTGCCCCAGGTCTGCAGCACACACCCTCCATCTGGGAGGGAGCATCCGAGCCCCACCTCCCCCACCCCGATTTTGTCATGGGCCCTTCACTAGGCCTTTCTCTGTCATACTGCAAAAACAACGTGGCTGAGCTCCAGAAACCCCCGAGACAGGAGGTGCAGCCTGCTCCTGGCGGCTTGTGCACGCACACGCACGCACCTCTGCAGACGGGCTTGCTCTGGTTCCAGGTGCCGTCCTTGGTGCAGCGGATGGTGGCAGAGGCCGCGGGTTCCATCAGGTACCCAGGATTGCACTGGTAACTCACTGTCTTGTTGAAGGTGAAGTCCGTCCCAAACTGGACGCCGTTCGGTAGTGTGCCTGGGTCCCCGCAACTTATGACTGATGGGCAGACGGTGGAAAAGAGCCAGAGCAAGGTGAAATCATCGTGGCGTGAATTAATCATGGCCCCCATCAAGGGATGCTCTATGAGCTGCTGTCTGAAGTGATCAGGCCGCGAATTATTAACGTCTCCCTGCCCGCCACCCTTTTGGGATCTGGCTATGTGTTGGGATTTCTCGTCCCTGCCTGGGGTGGGCATGGCTGCTACCTCCTGCTGCCCCTAACCAGGCCCGGTTACACACTGAACAGCCCACAGACACAGCCTTGGACACTGTCCAACCTAACCAACCATTTAAAGTAGCTTCAGCTACTCAAAGCGCCTATAAAATGGTGTCATGTTGAAAATGGATATTTGGCTTTTGTCTGTATGGGTTTTAAAGTCAATGAAACCGCTCTGAAGGGCACGCTGTCCCTCCCCTCCCACGCCGACCGACAGCCGCTCACTCGTGCAGTCCGGCGCCGTGCCCGTCCAGGTCCCGTTGGCTGTGCAGTGCCGGGTGGTGAGCCCCGAGGTCCGGTAGCCTTCCCAGCACGCGTAGACAACAGAGCTGGAGAAGAGGATGCCGTCGCTGCTGCTGATCATGCCGTTGGTCGGGGTGCCGGGGTTCCCACAGGACACAGCTGATGCAGGGGAGAGCCGACGCAAACAATTCATCCATGCGTTACGGGCAAGGCCTGAGGTCAACTCTAGCACAACTTCAACCATGCGAGCTCTGCTCATTCAAGGGACCTGAGCCACGTCCTTAAATGCAAGACGTGTCTCTGCTGAGCAGCCTGGCCGTGGCGAGACTCTCACAGCCTAAGGCCCGAGCGGCCGTGAGCACAGGGCCCGTGGGCAGGGGAGGGCCCCTCCTCACATTTCCACTTCAGTTAGCGCGGGCTGCGCCCAGGCCAGGGGAAGACATGAGCCTTGGTCTCACCTCCCCCCGGCCCAGCCTCAGAGCTCGGGAACTCGTGTGAGGGAGCCTTGGAAACGGCAGTTAAAGATGAGGTTGCTAACCAAGGCAAGTGACCTTCAGTGGAAATCTACAAATGTGTAATGTGAAAATGGTTAGGAATGTAAGGAAGATCTTGAAGCATGTCTCCCACAGTTTTCCTTTGTGGCTCATCAACGCCTCTCCTCCCTTCACGTCCTCCTCCCGTGTGCCATCCGGTGAATGTCCCTGACACTGGTGTAGAGCACAAGCCGGACGGAGGCAGTGAACCAGAAGCCTGGTGGACATGTCTGACAGGTGCTGGTTTCCTACCAGCTCCTCCAGGCAGCCCCGATCACACACAGTACGCGTTTCACACACACCAAGGCCATCTTCGATTATTCGCACAACTCCAAAACCGAGAACCCTACTCGCAAAGAATTTGTAACATTTAAAGTCTTCCTGCCTAAATTCTAAGCATTATTTTCAGAACTCTAAACAGAGTGCCACTGACCACAAATCAGGTCAGGGACAGGCCTCCCAAGAGTGCCGAGCTGCCGCCTTGCCTGCCCTCTCTCGCTCACTCCTGGAGCCGCGTCCTGGGCTCTCGCACCGCAGTCAACGGACGCAGCCCAACACGTCACACAGAAGGCAGCCCTGCGCCCCTGCGACAGAGCTCTGGGACACCAGAAGACGGGACGGGATGTGCCGTCTACCTGCAGAAATCAACCTGATGACGGCCTGGCTCCTGCTAGCTGCGCTTAAACTGCCTTTCCACCAACAAGTTCCATAAACCAGCGAAACCCCAGGAGCCCAGAGACCCCACCTCTGAGTGCCTGTACAACACGCCAAGTCTCAAGTCCAGTTTCCTAGGACCCACCCACCATCCTTGAAAGATGCTCTTAAAGACTACGGGGGAGCGGGGTGATGGTACAAAGAACACAGGTCTCCGGGGATGGGGAGGGGCCGATGGCGGCAGGGCTGCGGGAGGACCCGCCCCTCGTCCTCACCTTCGCACACGGGCTGCACTCCGGACCAGGAGCCGTTGGCCAGGCACGTCCGCTCCGCCGAGCCCCGCAGCTGGTGGCCCATCTCACAGGAGAAACGCAGGAGACTCTTGGTCTTAAACTCGTCCCCGAGCCGAGACCCGTGGGCCGGGGTCCCGGGGTCACCGCAAAACCCAGGGTGACTTCCTGTGGGATGAGAACACAGGCCACACACACATGTTTAAAGCAACAGAAGTCACCGAGTGACGCGTTAATTAAACGTGGGCTTAGCACGGTGATTCTAAAGCATTCTGGTCATCTTGTAAGAATGACTTGTTATCACAGACTACAAAACGGAAGGAGTTGAGACACCATTTTTGTGTCATTGAAGGACAAATAGCCTAGTGATTACGGCGTTTTGAAGACGTGAAATACTGAGGGGGGTGAAGGGAGGGCTGTGTAAGGGAAGGAGGGGACACATGGGTGGAGAGCCAAAGACACAGAATCAGGTGCACGCTCTGCCTGGGCGCAGCTCACGCGGCGCCGTGGGGAAGCACCCAGCCTGGGCTGGAGGAGGAGCAGGGGAGGAGTGACGGCAGCGATCGTGTGTCTGGCAGTGGCAGTGCTGAGGAGCTGCTGCCGACTCGCAACAGCACAGCTGGCTTCCCCAGAACAGCCAGAGGCTCCTGCCATCCCACGGCATTGGGGGTGACTGTGACCACGGCCCTCACCTGAGCAGTGGGGCGGGGCTCCGCTCCAGCGGCTGTCCTCCTGACAGACACGCGTGCTGTTCCCGGTGAGGGTCTGGCCCCCTTCACAGGAGTACCGGACCGTGGCTCCAAACGTAAACAGCTCTCCGGTGAGCACAGCATTGGCCGGAACCCCAGGATGCCCACACGATATGGCTGACGGGAGGAGAGAGCTCATGAGGAACAGGCACCTCATTCGGGAAAAGTCCCCCAGAGCACCCCCACTGAGAGTGAGCCCACACGCCCAGCCTGCACGCCCCGGGACCGGTTCCAGATGAGACCTCTGTCCACAAGAGTGACTGACTGAAGAAAAGGGAAAGCTCTACTGCAGGGATTTTCTTTCTTAAGACAGCTTTGCGTAAGCCAGGAGCCAGTGGCTCACATTCATAATCCTAGCTACTCGGATCTGAGGCTGCCCAGACAGAGGAGTCCACTGGACTCTGTCTTCAGCAAAAAGCAGGGCTGGAGGCCTTCCTCAAAGAGGAGAGTACCAGCCTAGCAAGCACAAGGAACTGAGTTCAAACCTAGTCCTGTCTCCCACCTCTTACCACCCCCTATGAAACCACAGCTCTGCTTGAGGTTGAAAAGCACATGTAAGCTTTCAAGGAGAAAACCATGTTTTCTGCTGCTCTTTTGTCTACTCTGAATTGCATATCCCCTGAGAGCAAAATTGTAAGAAATTTGGGAAACTAACATAAATCCATCAAAATTGAATCCATCAGAATGGTTTTCATTCCTTGGGGACAGAGTTCTGTTAAGTCTGCTTAATTTTTAAGTTGCCATGACTAAGAATACCAATCTAACAATGGTGCTTTTAATAAGTGGCAATCTAAATTGCGTAAGTAAAAAAGAAATATTTGATTAATTTCTTCCATAAAGTAACATTCATATTTTCATTTGTTTCCCTAAAATTGTACTAAATTGGGTCTCTATGCTGTTCATAATTATTCCTCAGCAAGGTTTATCTGGATGAGAAGAGATTTATGCAAATAAAAATAAATCTAGGATTGGGATGAAAGGGATTTATGTAGATTCATCTCTATCTTTTCAATAAGCTACTGAATTTAACACTGGGTATGCTTTTATGTGAACTAACTGGTTTGCAACTATCAATGAATCATCCAAAGGCATCTGATTTACTGTCTTGAGCTCTGAACACAGGGTCACTAGTGATCACATGATGAGCACAGAGAGGAGTTCAAAGTCTGGAATGCAGTTCTGATACCCCATAGCAAATTAGCCTTCCCTCTCTGTTTAACACTGGCAGTCCTTCACTGGAAGGCCTCATTTATCTACAGCCCCTACAAAGGAACCAATTAGAGCGAAGAGACTGAGACGTTGAGTAAGTGATCAATTCTAGATGAAATAAAAGAGAACAGGGAAAGCCGTCAGGGAGCCCGGGTCCCAGGGACAGTGGAGAGGAGCTGAGCTGATGTAGATGCAGAGCTGGGGTCGCTCCCAGCCTCCGACACCTCACGCTCCGCTGATCGCGAGGGCTGGCAGCGGAGCAGACGCCTCGGCAGACCCCAGCGGAGAGGCCAGCACCTTCACAACTGTGCAAGGACAAGCACAAGTCTCCCTCAACGTGGCTCTGAAAAGCCAGCAAGTGTGAAGGTGTGGGAAGACAGAGAACACGGAGACGGGGCGTCCATGAAGACTGCAGAACATCTGCGGATGCACAGCAAGCGCAGCGTAAGCGTATCACGTGTCCCAGGAAGAGGAGGACGTGCGATACATTTACTAACTCACAGTCGGCGAAGCAGTTCTTCTCCGCTGTCACGCACTTTTCTTCATGGAGCCCGGCGTTACGGTTAGAATCCGTGAGCACCAGCGTCAGGGCTGTGCGGGACTGGCTTTGCAGGGGACTCTCCTCCCCAGTACCAAGCCATTCTCCATAGAGGCCGTAGGGCCACGACTGTCACTGTGTGGACAGCTAGGCCAGGCCTCTCAGCCTGGTTCTGACTCTCGAGCATGCACAGGACAGGCGTGCCCGGAAGGCCGAGTTTCCACTTTAAGGACTGCTTAAAAACATCAACGTGAGGAATGCCGTTTCCCACCTTCTCAGACTGCATCCTGAGAGAGATGGTTTTCTTTGCACAGAAGGATGGCTGGGATTCTCAAGTGAAAGGAAATCAGACCATGGCTATGTGGGGAGAAAACGATGCATTCTTGTTCATCTGCATCTTCTGAAATGCAGCGATAATTATACCTTGAAGACTGCTGCAGTCCCAGGTCATCTTATCTGCCAGGAGAGCACCTCTATTCTTTCTAGCAACATAAATACGCTCTCTTTAGCATATTTATGTGAAGATCTTGTTCAGTCACGCCGAGCCACCGCCAGGCGTGCACCTTCCCCACTGAACCCGTCAGCCGTGTGATACGCCTCAGCACTCACCCAGACACTTGGGTAGAGACCTATCCCACAGGCCACTGGCCATGCAGGTCAAGGCCGAAGACCCCAGCAGGTAAAAGCCCTTCTTGCAGTGATACAGGACGCTCATTCCGTACTCGAAGCTCTCAGGGAATGTCTGCTGCCCGTGCCGAACGGCATTCTCCACGAAGCCTGGGTCAGAGCAGTTCACCACTGAAAACAAGACAGGTCACAGGTCACCGGACCCAGCTGTGGCTCACAGAAAGAAACAGACAAACAGGTTACAACAGGAGAGAACCACTCATCATTCTAGAAAGCTGACAAAACGAGAACTTCACCCCCAAGCCGCGTCACTCTCCACTTCCTTGATGAATTCTGGTGATTTCCCTGCACTGGTTTGCTTCCACAAATACTAAGTGTTAAATGAGATACTACAGCAACTTTGATTTTATGAGGTTAGCTTACTGTGTCCTAATAATACACTTGGCCAACACAAACTCTGAAACCGGATGAGGTTCTGTGTTGTCAAGTTTGGAGGTTTGAGGCAGGGACACGGTGACAAGCCGTCAACTGCGTCTGTCCGTGTGCTCACACGTCAACATGTGTGCATAGTCACGTCAAGCTTGCACACAGTCACGTCTGCTCACGACAAAGGGAGCGGAGGACGGCAGCCCACGCATCCCTGTGAGTCTGTGGTCCGTGACACGTTCCGGTCACCACGGGCCCCCATGGTCTGGGCACCATGGGCATCTTCAGGGCACTAGTGATGTCCCCCAGGGAGAGCGCTATGCACTGCACACAGCATGCCGCCGATGGCTCTGCGGCACCAGAGATGGCAGGTTAGTCCATTAGGCCCAGCTGTCCACGGGGCAGCCCTCCTCAGCTTTCCTCCTCCCACAAGGTGTGTGAGTGACTTGGGGATCCGCTGGAAGGTGAGCTGAGCATCCTAAGTCAAATTCCTTAGGCCACCGCGTATTCTAGGAAATGACCGGCGGCACTGCCATGTGGACCCACAGGACCTGAGGTCTGAGTCACTCGTAGTGTGATGAAGAGGGTGAGGAGCGTGGGGATCTGTGTCAGAAAGATGTGGAGCGTGGGCCTGTCATGAAAATCCACATTTCCCTCTGGTATCTCACTCCACAAAATGCTCACACTGTGGCTGGATTTTCTGGTGAGAAATCCACCTCGGCAGGAAGGCATGAGAAATAAAGACCTCTCCTAAGTTCACATGATTGCCCAGTGTGGAGAAATTCGGGTGGACCCCAAAGTATGTCCCGTGCAAACGTTTCTGCATGTCACCAAAGAAACACATGTGTGAACCAGTCCCCAAGGGCACAGGGTCCGTACTGGAGGAGTTGGTAGAAACAAGGACCTGGGATTGTGTCCGGTACAGTTCACTCAAAAAACTGCATCACTGTTACTTGGTCAATTTCAACTATGCCCTGTTCCTCTTTGAGAGGAAGCAAGACCGGGCATCTGTGTCATCTTGGAATCATAACATCTATCTTGCCTCCTGAGGTATACACTGAGCCTTTTTACTATGGGCCGAACCTCATCCCCAGAAACACTTGTTCAAAGCATTCGTGAGGTCAACATGCAAACATGGACAAGAACAGCACTCCGTGGTGCCACCTGCCGTGTTCTCTTCAGATGTCTGGGGACCTCTGAAGCCTCCATCGCCGTTTCCTGCTCTCTCCAGGCAGGTATAGACAGCTGACAAAGGGGATCTTAGAATACCACGCTGAGACATTAATAGTGAATTCTGTGAGCTGTGGTGACTGGCATTTCCCTGGGGCTCAGGGGACACAGCCCCGAACGGGCTCTCAGAGCCCAGCTCCGCCTCTCACCACCTTGTCCTCAGCGGGCTGGGCATCACATCGATTCCTCATCCCTCTCCTGTTCAGAACCCAGAGCCATGGCGTGTTTTCACGAACATCCGGGTCCTTCTGCGTGACGGAGGCCCCCGTCCTTCACCCTTGCTGCTTGCGACAGGTGGTGACAGAGCACAGGTGGAGGCAGTGCAGTGGCCACCGTGAAAGTCAGAGGACTGGGCAAAGCAACCCCACCCCAGACACTCCCAGCGGGCCACCTGCCTCCGTCCCGTCCCCCACTGAAACACCTAGGAAACTTCCATCACTTTTAATTAGATAATTTAGTTCTGAGTTCCATCTGTAGTTCTCGGGGAAAAAATTACAATAAGCTCATAGCCCGAGCACATTATATTTCCCTTGTGTATTGCTGCTTTATTTATTCATTCATTAAAATATATTAATTGATGATAAATTAAAAAGTTGATGAGGTTTGACTTTCAGGGCGTCTGATGTGACTGGAGCAGAACTATGCAATTTAACTTGCAAATTCAAAGTCTGGTTAAACACGGAAACTCCATAAACACAGACACTAAAGAACTTCCCAACTCTTGGGCTCCACGGGGTCTCCGTGAGCCGCAGGCTGGGACGGCGGTGCCTTGCAGGGGTAGGGCCTCTCCCAGACTCCCTCCCAACACCCGGGGCCTGTGGAAGATGCCGGGGCCACGTCAAGGCTAGGGTTTTCTTTGCAAGGCAAAAGGCATTTATTGTTATAAAATTATTTTAGTTTCATTCTCACAAAAAAAGTAAAGTGAATGGGAAGGATCAAATTAAATTAAAAGATCAGGTGTCTGATGTTCTCTGCAAACAAACAAACAAAAAACCACTGTTCAGTAACATGGAAAATACACTGAGCTGATCAAGCAGCGGTAAGCCCTGATGGAGGAAGGAAGCCCAGAAGTCCTGTATACTTAGCACCTGCACAGAGGGAAAAGTAAATAAACAGAGGAAAGAAAGAAGCACAAGGAGGAAACGAAAACCCTCCTCTACTACATGCAAGGGTCTGCCTGTTGCTGGGCACTGGGGCAGACGTCAGGCCCCGTTAGATAGAGGACAGGGAGACACCTTTAAAACAGTTACTGCTCATGACAAGCCATCCTTCTTAGCCTCACCGTCATTTGAATCGACTAAGATGCTCTGGGTCAGAACCATTGGACCCTCTGACTGTTGGCGCCATTCTGTCCCCAACTACATGGAGGGAGGGCTGTGGGACAGCGATGGCTGGAGTCTTCCCGCCAGCACCATGGGCTCTGAAATCTCCATGGAGACCCCGAGGAAGCCACACAGCAACCACAGCCGCTTGCCGCCTTAGAGCCGTTCCAGTCCCCAAGCCATCGCCCCCGAAAGTTCTCATGAACTCTGCTGTCTGCCGTCTTAACAGGCTCTCGACGAACCTCTCTGTACTATGAACACATGCAGCCCAGCACCAGACAATGACTTTCAACCCCCTACCTGAGAAAGGACCAGTAAGCAGAACATGCAAAGACTTCTGAAAACACAGCCTTATAAAGCACATGAGAACTCTAAGCCATCTGCCAAGAACAGGGGCCAAATGTGGAAGGGTGCGTGGGGGCCGCAAAGGACACACAAGATGCTGTTACCACACTCCACCGGACCCTCACAGGGACTGGCTATACGCCTGACAGAGTAACTCAGAGTAGGGCACACGGCCACACCAGACGCTGGGACAAAACTAACAACTAAAATCCACGGATCTCCACCCTCCTGAAGCGCATCTGAATAGGGCTCCCTGAACTCAGGGACACAGGCGTCCGCGGGGTCTCAGAGCACACGTGACTGAGGAGGCTGTGGCTCTACCACACACAGATGGGGCTGGGCCTGGGGCTGGGCTGTCAGAGCTGGGAGAGACGGCCCAGGTGTCAACAAGGAGGGACTCCCTGTGGACTCATGGCGTCCACAGAGAACTCCCGTGCCCACCATGCGTGAGCAGCTGATGAAACATACCCAGTCTCCCTGGCTGACTGCTCTCTGGGACTGGCCACCTCCATGTCCACAGAGCCCTAAGGAGAGCTTCAGGCCCGGAAATCCAGGGCAGCTCTGCTGTGGGCCTTCCCGTCCTCCTGTCTGAGGAATACTTTCCCTTCCCATCCCTTTGCATTCATGCACCTGCTTCTGCTCGTCTCCTGGGTCCCTGGACTCTCTCTCTTATAGGCCAGAATCCCTCTGTACCCCGAGCCTGGTGACACAAATGCAGGGACATTACCCCACTTTGCACCAAGACATAACACAACTGGGGTAAGGAAGACATCCCTGCGGAACTGAACTCCTAAATGACCTGATACCGTGAGACGTATAAAAATTAACACAGAATTTCCTTTTAAGCTCAGGTGGTAGACCAGGTTTATGTGCGAGTTTTAAATAAATGAATCAAAGATGAATAGGTGAAATTTAAGAACAGTAAACCCTCTCTGTATAACGAGTACATAAACACAATAGAAGTAATAAATAAAAGCAGAGAAAACTTCAGCCATACATTCATAAAATTAGAAGCTTAGGGGCTAAAAGTGCTCATAAAACACTGTAGCAAAAACAAAGAATGAACAAATGAATGAGAAAACAAAAACAAAAACAAAACAAAAAAACCCCAGACAGATTTGTCTTTGCAGGAGAAATATCTTAGGTTTGTGATTGGCTGTCCCCATCAAGAAGCAGAAAGAGGCTCTTGGGAAATTGCATGTGTGATTTCCCAGTGTGCAGGGCTCTGTGGTCAGCAGCGTGCACTGCTGGTGTCCAGCCCTGAGCTGAGGCTGCACACTCCATTTGTGAACACAGTTTTCTGCACCCTGACACGCGGGGCCTGGGGCCCTTGCCTACCTCGACATGTGGGCAGAGGGCTGCTCCACTGGCCGCTGCTCCGGCATTGGGCACGGGAGGCTCCATGCAGTAAGTAGCCCGTGTTGCAGGTGAAGTTCACGAGGTCGTTCAGGTTGAACTCCGTGCCATTGGTGGTGCCGTGGGCAGGGTTTCCGGGGTGTCCGCAGGTGATCGCTGCGGAGAACAGGTCCAGGTCACCACCCACTTCCCCTGCTCATGAGAACACGCAGGTGCAAACCCACACGGCGGACTCAGGGGATTTCTCACCAGACACTCTGCAGTTGCTCTTTGTGTCTAAAAGGGCATCTGGGATTGGCCACGGGCTGAAGGTAGAGACCTTTGTTACACTGTGGACAAGGCTGCCAGATGTAGTTTCCCCATTACAGAAACTTATTTCTTCCAGCAGGACAGAACACCATGGATTTGAAAGAGGCAGCGAATGACAGATGAGAATAGTTTGGCTTGAACGGGAGTTTGAATGTTTACCTCCTTTGGACTTGCCAATCTCTGGAACTCTTGAAAACATGATGGCTTTTTGTTTAAAACTAAATTGTCCATGTATAGATGACTCAAATGTCCAATTAAATGTTATGAAATTAGCAACCCAACTGTGCACACTCAAAGTTATTTTCACTGCCAGTCCTGTTGTATGATACTCTGAAATGTGGTGAACTGTCATGTTATACTTCACACAATCACCACACAGAACAGGGCACGATCTGTCCTTAGCCCTTCCAAACACTGGTATTTTTGTTCCTCATTTGTCTTGCCAGCACTCTGTAAGTTCTAACTGACGCTCTCATGCCTGAACTGTGTATGTGACAGACCCGTATCGCAGACAGCACTGCCATTGCCCAATGGCCGCATCCACCTCCCTGTGGCTTAGTTCACAGGAAGACAAAGAATGTGTCAGAGTGAGAACTGTCTTAAAACTTACAACTGTTCTAAATACCAGACCCTGCTTTGATCTTTGAAGTTACCAGTTTAAAGAGCGATGTCTACGTATGATTGTCAGTTTTGTGTAAAAAAGGAGGGCTGTTTGCAAGACTGAGCATTCTTTTTTGTTGTTGTTGTTGGTTGTGGGGCCTGCACTCTGGGCCTGGGTGCTGTCCCTCAGCTCTTCAACTCAAAGCTAGCCCTCTACCACTTGAGCCACAGCGCCACATCTGGCTTTTTTTTTCTGCTTTTTTCCTGGTGCTGAGGAATCGAACCCAGGACCTCATGCATGCAAGGCCAGCATTCTACCACTAAGCCATCTTTCTAGTCCAAGACTGGGTATTCTTGATGAAACCAGTTTGCAAATGTCACGCAGAGTAGATACTCTGAAGATCCGCAGAGCGGGCCTGCAGTCCTCCTCTAGGCCGCCCTCCCCTGGGTGTCCCGTGACAAACAGGAGTGAGTGCATGGCAGTGTCATCCCGGACACCACACAGACACAACTGGTGGGAGTTAAATGTGGTCAGCAGTCCTGTGGGGGGGGCAAGAGGCAGAAGGCTGAGACGAGGGAGAGGAGCGGTGACCGCAGACGTGCGCGTCACAGTGCCAGCCGAGGGGGACGGCGAGAGGCTCGCTACTGGTTGAAGATGGGTGTGTGTGCGTGCGTGCATGAGCGTGTGCACAGGTGTGGGCGTGTATGAGCGTTGCACAGGTGTGTGTGCACATGTGTACATGTTTGTGCACATGTGCATGGGCATGTCTGAGCATGTGTACAGGCATGTGCACACACTGCATGTGAGCATAGGCACAGGTGTGAGTGTATCTGTATGTGCATGAGTGTGTGCGTGAGTGAGCATGTGTGCATGTGTGGTGGCATGTGTCCCAACCAGCATGCATGCGTGTGTGCACAAGCACATGGGTGTGTAGGATCACGTGTGCATGGGAGCATAGTGGGCATGAGCGTGCACATGCGTGTGTGCGTGTGCATGGTCCGACCACGGCAGTACTCACGGACACAGACGGGCGTCTGGCCGGACCACTTGTGGTCCTGCAGGCAGATCCTGACGGAGGTCCCCACCAGCCGGAAGCCGGGGTTGCACTGGTAGACGACGGTGTCTCGGTAGCTGAAGCCGTCCCCGCTGATATGCCCGTTCACGATGGGGTCCGGGGAGCCGCAGTGCCCGGCTGAGAGCAGACCCAGAAGCAGCAGAGAACGTCGATGAATGCCGGGACTGCGCGCACCACGCCCCTCACTCCTCACTCACCCACAGCCAATCCAGCAGCAGCCCCACGCAGCGGACTGGCTGGAACCCCACTTCACCTCCACCACCCTTCCCTTCCCAGCTCTCCGCAGTGTCCGCCAGCACACTAAGGACTATGTGTGAATGACTTTTATAATTCTATGACTCCTGCATTTGACTTCCTGGCCTTTCGTATTATTTATCTTGCTGTTCTATTTCCAAATAAAAGCTGAGAGAAAGGAGGGGCACCTAGCAAATCAGATCAGGGCTGGAAAGAAATGAGGTTGTCATATGATGTGTGACCCTCCAGAAGGAGGATCTGGCACAGAAACTTGAGCATTGGCAGACCACTGTCTGATGAAAATGTGACCAGGGTGTTTTGTAGGATGGGGAAGTACCGAGTTCAGAGCAGAGTGGTACTAACGAGGTAGATACAGGAGGAATGGAACAAAAGTAGGAGGTGGGCTGGAATGCAAGGGCAACAACGCTGACCACCGCAGGACATATATCAGACAAAGGAAAGGCCGGGGCAGGACAGAGCTGGAGACTGATGAGAACTGGGGACAGGACAAAGGTCTCTGCTCCTCCTGGTGACCTTCCACTCTCAGAGAAACATGGCCAGCCGCACTCACTGCCAAGCCCTGCTGGAGGCTCTCCGAGTTGTTAGTGGGTGTCAGCTGGTCAAGCTCCTGCCCCTTTGAAGCAACTTGTTTCTTACTTGCTCTCCTTTCAGGCTCAGCAAGTTCCTCTCTAAACAAGTCAAAGTCTGAAGGATACCACAGGCAAGTACAGATTTTTCACACAATTCCAGTTACAGTGAAATAGAGAAAACTCTATGAATATAAAAATTAAAAGAAAGAGTAAAGGGGAGGAGAGCAATCAGGTCATAACGAGATATCAATGAATCAAAGTCATGCACTGATTCTGTAGCTGCATACAGCGAAGCCAGACTCCAAGGGCTCTTCGTTTGCTTGTTTTGTTTTCATATTTACTCCTTCATTGACATTTGCCCGTAGCTTAAACAGAGATCCCTATGTGTTTTTACAGTAATTCTATAGCACAAGTTACCGTGTTAGTAAGTCACAAATTCTAAATTTCTCAAGAAACACCTGCCAGAAATTGCTGAAGAAGGTGTTGGGGCTCTAGGTCTGTGGCCAGTTCACGCATGCCAATCTCACCAGAAGCCTACAAGTCAGGCACTGATCAGACAGAGGGACCAGAGAAGCTAGTGGCCTAAAGAATTCGTACAGAGTCTGCATCTGGATTTGCAGACGTGGACGGATTTAGATCAACCCATCAGAAAGCGATGGCTAAATTTTCTGTTAGTTCAAGCATAACTTCCCAGTTCTATTCTGCAAAATTTCTGGACCTGAACTAGTCTCCACTTCGCCCACGCTGGCTGCATTGCCGTGGAAGGGATAATTCACCACCTTCCAATGCCAAGTTGTTTTTGAGAATCAGTGGCAAAACCAAAAATGTAGTCATAAGGTGTGTTCTTTCTATTTTACACTCCCACCACCAAAACAGAACAAAATCCACATCACACCAGTGCCAATGCCGTATTTTGTGACTAGCTGAATTTCAGAGCCAGAACAATGTGAAATTTCAACAACAAAGCCTTGGACAGACACCTCCTGTGCTGTGGACAGGACCTGAAGTCTGCAGGGTGGACGTCATACCTCGGGAGAGACCTGAGGACATGTAGGCACACATATGAACCCATGCACACACGTCTGCACACACCACACACGCGTGTACACACACCACACGCATGCATGCACACATATCCCCACACCACACACACATGCATACACCACACACGTGTGTACATACACCACACACATGTGTGCACACACATCCCCACACCACACACATGCACAGACACATGTACACACACACACATACTCCTCTTGGAGGTGCTTGTTGTAAGGCTTCCTTTTCAGTGTGTCAGTTACCAGCAGGGCAGATACTAAGTATCAATGTGAGAGTAGAACTCCATTTCTAGAAAAACTCCTATCCAAATATTCATCCTTAGCATTTACTTTGTGGCAACTGGTGCTTCATTGCTGAGGATAAATGCCAAGTGTTGAAGGTCCTGACCTTAGGGGAGTCAGAACCGCAGCAGGCTGCCAGGTGTCTGCGGACCACGTCTCTTCTGCTGGATGTCACCTGTCCTGCTGGTATGGGTGGACCCCTTCTCTGGACTCGTCTTTCATAGAGATGAGTGGTCATGGAATGTCAGAGGGACCAGCCACATATATGTGCCGAACAGTGACTACAAGCGTGAAACATGCATGGGTTTGCGTACACCTCCACATCTGTACGTGTCAAGCACCCTGGGGAACGCGGACGGGTGAGACCCTGGACGCCTCCACAGGCAGCTGAGCTGCTGAGAGAGGGTGTGGGCCCTTCTGCGGCTCCGCACGTGGCCGTGGCTGTGCAGGTCTCTCTGCTCTATGCGCTGCACTCTGGGCGCTAGGTGCTGACATCAGCCCGGAGCCTGGCCACAGCGCCTCCAGATGCAACTTTTGACCAAATATCTGTCATTCTAGGAAAGCAGCAGCGATTTAAGGCCATACTCAGTAGGAAGAAAAGTTCAAGCCAGTACAATGGTCTTTGAGGCTTTCTGAAATCTTTCACCTGCTTCCTTTTAGTGTTCCTGTTGTTCCGCATAGTTCCTAAATACACATGCTTCTATTCCTGTGCATAAACTGCACCAGTCTGCATCGCTTCCCCGGCCTTCTGTGTCAGTGAAGCATCTATGCAGCTTTCAAAGTGAAGTCTAAATCTATGCTGGGTTCTCAGACCTGGACAAATGCTGAAAGAATCATTTGTATGGACCGACAGGAGGTGGGCCTGTCTCTGGTGAGCTCTGAGGAACTCACCTCAGGTTTAACCCTGGTAGCCAGTGTCCTGGTCTCACAAGGGAATGGAGCCAGCACCTGGCCCAGCACAGGTGTCTGCAATATTACTCGAGCCCTCTCTCTTGATCCCTTGGTTAGAACTGTCTAGGTCACCTGACTACCCGATTATCCACACATAAGCTATTTAGACCACGTATCACATCCAAAATCACCTCAGCCTGTTTGTGTGTGCTGAAATCCACATCCCAGAGATGATCTGAACACACTATATTAAAAGGTAGCCCGGTGTGAAAGTTGATCCTCATTATGGTATGAAAAACCCTGAGCAACACAAATGTCAAAACAATCAAAGTGGCCTCCTCCCTCTTCTCCACCTATAGGACACTTCCTGAAGAGCTTTGCTGTTCTTTCCTTTTGACATTCATGATTCCCAGCTTATCATTAATAGTACTTGGTATCGACCACATTTGTTCTTAGGTTATAGATTCCATTAAATGAAGTACTTTGTCCTATTAACCTTTTCAAGTACTCTGCGGCTCTTGAATAATGAAATAGATATTGTTAGACAATGTTCTGAAACACACGGCCAAGAGCTCGCTGCTCTTACCCTGGGCAAGAATAACACAAGCATAAACTGTGAGGGGTGAAATTGGTTGTTTCCAAATAGTTTACTTTTCCTGACTAGGACACACATGTGCTTTGTACATGAGATCCTTCAGCAGAGACAAGGGGGGGGGGAGGATACATTTTTCTTCTCTAATAGCATCTTTTGGACCTAAGAGGAACATTATTGTTATCAGCTGTTCTGTCAAATGTTTTACCTGGACCTCTCAAAAATACCAAGCATTTGAAGAACACATTCCAAGCTCACGTGACAAGAGCCACAGCATATTTAGTCTGAAAGAATACTTTGAATTATGTCATCTAGCTGATTAACCATCTGAGCTTCCCTCGATATTGCACATACCGTAGAATTTGCTTCCTCATGGTTATTATAGCTCAGCTAATGCAAACTTACTCCAAATAAAAACCTATCTAATAAAAAGATAATGTACATTTCAGAGATGCCTTGACTGTCATAAAGAGGCCACCAGTGGGAGCGCTGTCAGGCCGTTATGTATTGAAAAATCTGAACAATAGAAGTGTTGTCAAAGAAGGACATTTGCAACCGGGGACCAGACTGCAAACATAACTCCTCCTCCAGGTCCTGTGCTCAGTGCTGGGTTTGAGGTAAATTAGCACAGGAGAGGCAAACACCAGCATTAATTAACGGAGGCTGGCACACCAGACATCCCCGAGGGACGGAGGCTGGGGCACACCAGACATCCCCGAGGGACAGAGGCTGGGGCACACCAGACATCCCCGAGGGACGGAGGCTGGGGCACACCAGACGTCCCTCAGGGGCACGGAGGTGTCTGGAAGCAGACATGAGGTCAGTCTGCCCAGAGCTGAGGTCTGCAGCCTAGAGAGACATGCCGCACTGCCCAGACGGGTGTGGATTACAGCAAGTCCTTGGTACTTCACAGGGCCTTGGCAGACCCTGCTGAGAGGCAGAGGGAGAAGTCAGCATGGGGTAGCTTTGAGACCTGTGTGTACAGTTGTGTGTAACTCCTCTGCGTGCTGCCTGCATGCATTCGCCGTCCTCGGTCAGGGGTTCTGGGTAAGACTTCCTGCTACGACCTCTGACCCAGTGGAGACATAGTCACGGAGCGCGTGGTGAAGAGGATCTATCCCTACTCTCCATAGACAAGGCTCTCTTACTGTCTACGGGGCTCCCGTGATGGCCAACATGCCTGGCATATCTGCTCAACCAGCAATGTGTCTGTGGCAAGTGTCCCCGTGAACAATGCCGGACACACCAGAGTGCCATGCACAGAACCTGTTGTGCAAGCTGGTGCCCCGTCTCCACAGACATTTCTTCTTACACACCAGACGCTGCACTCATAGCCGGGAGCGTGCTTCTGCAAAAGCCCAGGCCGTGACAGGCGGTGTGGAGTCGGAACCCACACATGCGAGGAGGCTCGGGGCGGGGCACCGTGGGGACCGCTGACGCCAACACAGAGCGTTCACCGTGTGAGCAGGCAGCACGGGAGGCTTCGAGGGACTTGGGGTGAAAAGATAGTGTAACGGGGTAGGTATTAGGACTATGATAAAGAGATATAACTGGGTGGGCACGAGAACTGTTTTTACTAGAGGTAGGAAGGCTCTGTAACTAGGTGGGAGCTGGTGGTTCTAAGGACTTAGGCTTGAGTAATTGTAGTTGGTACTGGAAGTAATGAGGTACGTGTAGTAGTAAGGCACAGGAGGCACCGCGGTGGGCACTGGAATGACAAAGGACCACCCCTGCGAAGGCCAGGAGAGGGGAAGGCGTCCTGCAAGGGCTCAGCACCACTAGAGAGGGGAAGGCGTCTGACAAGGGCTCAGCACCACTGCGCTGCCAACTGCGTTTTCAACAATGTTCACACGTTTGTTCCACAGAAATATCATCGTCCCTTTCTTCAGTCATTACACTGTAAAAAGCATTTCATCCTTGGAGGAAAAATAAGAAAACCAAGCAATGACAGCTCCTTCCCAGTATAACAATTCAGTCTCTTTTGTCTGGGTCTGGGCACTGTCCCTCAGCTCTTCAGCTCAAGGCTAGTGCTCTACCACTTGAGCCACAGCACCACTTCTGGTTTTCTAGTGGTTTATTGGAGGTAAAAGTCTCACGGCCATTCCTGCCCGGGCTGGCTTTGAACCGCGATCCTCAGATCTCAGCCTCCTGAGTAGCTAGGATGACAGGCGTGAGCCACCGGCGCGGGCTTTAACAATTCACTCTTTATGGTCCTATTCAGGGGTCTGAGCTTGTCCAGCTTGCTCGCTCCCCGGCCTGGCTGCTTCACGGGAGGCGGAGTCCTGCCCACCCTGCTGCCCGGGCTGGCTTCCACGCTCGCCGCAGTCTTTGGGATGCAGCTAGGAGTCGCCAGCACCAGCCCACTCCAGTTTCTGCATATAATTTGTGTATTTGTAAAAAGATAGAACGTATAGGTTCTGAAATTCATGCGTGTGCTTTCCAGAAGCACAAAGCCTTTGAAGATGGCCTTTGAGTGTGTTCTTTGCCCTCTTTAGGACAGTCCCTAGGTCACCCTGTCTGGCCAGCTCACATCGCATGGACTGAGACTAACGGCGCTCTGGAAGCAGGGACAAGTCTGGGCCGGCATTTGGGGACCCGTTTCAAGGCATCTTGAGTGGAGCAGTACAGGGCCGGAAGGACCGGAGGGCAGCAGTACAGGGCCGGAAGGACTTACCCAGGCACTGCGTCTCGGGTCCGCTCCACAGGCCGTTTGCCAGACACTCCCTGGCATGGGAGCCCACGAGTGTGTAGCCCGTGTTGCAGGTGAAGATGGCCGTGGCTCCGTACGTGGTCAGCGTCCCGATCTTGTTACCGTTGGGAGGGGAGGGCAGGCTTCCACAGGAGATGACTAGAGGAGAGAGGGGGAGCGTGATCTCAGGCCCAGACATCCTCACTGCTCAGAATAAACCACGCATCCCAATGGCGGCATCACCAGGATCGGGGCGGGGTGGCACCAGTGCTCCAAGCCCAGTGTGCTTTCTACAGCCCCTTGACACAAGACCCTGAAGAGGAGGGTTGAAAATACAGCAACTCCCCAAATATTTAGATCCCTGAAATCACCCATTGTTTGTTTTTTGCTCATCCTTCAACATGTACCATTTATGGATGTGTTCACTGACAGCGAGCATATCTACTATCCTGGCCAGTACACGCCTGGCGTGCATGCTCAGACCCACGTGGGCCTGTCAGGATGAGTGTGGATGATCTGCACCGACGTCGCCGGGCAGTGTTCAGGCCATCCAAACCCCATGGCAGAACTGAGTCTATCGTCCTTTCTGTTGCTTACAAAATCGGTTAGATCCTGACCAGGACATGCGGTACGTTCCAGAAGCTAGCAAGCATATGTACGAGCTAGGTCTTTTGAGTTGTAGGAAGGGTGAGCAGGTGTCCCAGCATGCCTCCAAGCCTGAGCATTGCCACTGACTAAGCACTCGGGCACAGGAGACAAAGCAGTCACCATATCAGAGACACAGGACACAGCAGACACAGGACGTACCAGAGACACAGAACACAGCAGACACACAGGACACAGCAGACACAGGACACAGCAGACACACAGGACACAGCAGACACAGGACACAGCAGACACAGGACACAGCAAACACACAGGACGCACCAGAGACACAGGACACAGCAGAGACACAGGACGTACCAGAGACACAGGACACAGCAGAAACAGGACACAGCAGACACAGGACACAGCATAGACACAGGACACAGCAGACACAGGACACAGCAGACACAGAGGACACACCAGACACAGGACACAGCAGACACAGGACGTACCAGAGACACAGGACACAGCAGACACACAGGACACAGCAGACACAGGACACAGCAGACACAGGACACAGCAGACACAGGACACAGCAGACACACAGGACACAGCAGACACAGGACACAGCAGAGACACAGGACATAGCAGACACAGGACACAGCAAACACAGGACACAGCAGACACACAGGACACAGCAGACACAGGACACAGCAGACACAGGACACAGCAGACACAGGACACAGCAGAGACACAGGACACAGCAGACACAGGATGTACCAGAGACACAGGACACAGCAGACACACAGGACACAGCATAGACAGGACACAGCATAGACAGGACACAGCAGACACAGAGGACACAGCAGACACAGGACACAGCAGACACACAGGACACAGCAGACACACAGGACACAGCAAACACAGGACACAGCAGACACAGGACACAGCAGACACAGGACACAGCAGACACAGGACACAGCAGACACAGGACACAGCAGACACACAGGACACAGCAGACACACAGGACACAGCAAACACAGGACACAGCAGACACAGGACACAGCAGACACAGGACACAGCAGACACAGGACACAGCAGACACAGGACACAGCAGACACACAGGACACAGCAGACACACAGGACACAGCAGACACACAGGACACAGCAGACACAGGACACAGCAGACACAGGACACAGCAGACACACAGGACACAGCAGACACACAGGACACACACACAGCTCTGTACTGCAGATGTATGACCACTGTGGTGTGGAATCCCAGTGTCAGGCCCCAGGCTTCTAGAGGCTCCTGGGTGATTTAAGTAGTAAGAACAGAAGTCTTAGAAAGCAAGGCAAAGGGCAGCATGCAGACCTCCGAGTGAGCTCTAATGAGGAGAGGCTGAAGCCAAGCTGGCAAGCAGTGTCCACATCAACAGTCACCGGCTGGCAGCGGGAAAACCCCGCACCATGGCCCTCACGCCACAGCCGGGCCACAGGCCACCCACGTCCACAGGTCCGGAGGTGAACGTGACAGTCCCTGGGCCCCGCTAGGGTGGGTGATAACACGCAGCACTCAAGACTGTGCGGCTGTCTCAGAAAGGACAGAGACACGTTCATCCCGCCGAAGCCACACGTGTCGGGAACCACTCGGCAATGGAATCAGCGGTGAAGACCTGCGGGGCGATTCCTGCGGTACCTGCAGGCACCACGGGCATCAGCCCTTCAGATGCCGCCTCAGTTCACGTGTGCGGCCCGCTGCTCAGCGAGGTGACCAGCAGGGTCGTGCGACAGACACTGGGAACGCAGTACTGGTGCTGGGCCCCTGGGCCCCGCGTCACCGTGGGCCGCGCGGGCAGGCAAAGGGAACACGTGTGCTGCACGGCACGTCGTGAAGTCAAGGAGGACTTAACATTTCTAAACCTTGGTTTTAACTGGTCCAAAGCCTTCTTCCCAACACACTATTACTTCTACCTTGAGCTATGAGATTTAACAGATAGCCATTTAATTAATGGGACCATGTTTTGAAACTGTGATGCTTACAGCAATCTGTGGAACGGAAGGTGACTGTGTCCCCCCCCCCGCCCCCTCCCCCCTGGGAAAGGTGTGGGAGAAACAGCGAGGAAACAGCGTCCCACGGAACTGGCACAGAAGCGCAGTCTCCTGCTGATGGTGCCCATCGGGCTGTAAGGTCAGCCTTCTTGGCAGAGTATTGCTGGGACTCATAGACAAGAACAGGTGCTCTCCGCTGATAAAGACCGAGAGACCAGATCCTGCCCCAGCTCCCAAGGCCGCGACCCGTCAACAGGGCCATGCTTGCCCAGTGAAGGGCCGGGGATCAGATGGAGAGCAGGCTCAGCGTTCATGCTTGGTGTGCCCCAGGACACGAGCGCACACCGAACAGTCACGGTCACACTGTGCACAGCCGACAGCCACATCATGCAAGTGCTTACAGTCACGCTGCACAGACCCCGCGGTCACGCTCTGCGGGGAAAATACACTCGTGTGTATTTTCTTGATGCTAGTGATTTATGGATTTTATGACTTTTTTGTTTGTAGGTAACAGAAAATAATGTAAATACAGCGTAAGTTTCTAACACATATTCTCACTTTACTCCTTGAAGGGTAAAGATTTAAAGGTGTTTAGTATGTCCCAGCACTATATCCGCTGTGCTTTTCCTGATGCGATGACACTCAAGTATAGATATCTGCTCTATAAAGCGGGAGGCTCTGTTCCCCGGATGGACCCGGACCACACAGCCCCCGCGCTCCAGTCAGTGCAGGACCAGCGTTAGAAAGAGGGCTCCGGGACGGCAGCGCCCTGGGGGAGCCTCTCCCGGGCAGCGGCATCTCACGATGAAACTGGTCTCAAGAATCAGGGGAGGCTGAATCTCTTCTTATTTGGCAAACAGTCTTGAAAATATAAGCGGTAAACAACTTTACACTCATGATCAAAAAGGTGGTTCCTGCAGGGTAAGGTTTCTTCTGGCAGAGTCGACAAGCTGACGGCGGTCCCATCAGAGCATCTATTTTCGTGAACAGCACTGCATATCCTTTCATGGAAAGAACAAGAACCCAGGAAGCCTCCAACTATGTGTCTGAATCCTCTGGAAACCTGATGCTGCGTGAGCATAGAACTGTAGGTCCATGCCGTGGGCCCTGGGCAGGGGGAGCACTAGGAACCAGCCAAGACCCTGGGGAATACGCGGGTGGAGAGGCCTGGCCCGCAGGGCGTCCCTGGAAACCTTCCTTCTGAAAGCTAATCTGCTTTAGCCCCTGCTTCTGGCTTGGAGAAGGCGGGGAGCCTGACACAGTCCCCCAACACCACCTTCCCTGGAGCGGGCTATGTGCAGGAGACAACTCCCAGAAACCTCTGGGGACACGGAAGGCTTCCCTTGGCAGGCACCAGGGGCCAGCGCCCCTCCCTCCCAACGCCCCCCGGGTTCCCATGAGGAGTTTCTAGTTTGTGCCTAATTAACATTTGTTCTTTGAGAGCTGCAAGTTCTCTCTAAACACTAAGCATCTTCCTTTGCCTCCCTCGGTTTGGATTTGAGTTCCTTCTCATTGAGTGGAGTATTATACACACGTTACTGTGTTTCAACTACCTGTGAATATGCATGATCATTTCCTGAAAAGCATCACCGTTGTTAGGCCTTGCACAAATCAGTGTGGCCTACTTTTCTTTCATTCTCATTTGTTATGAGATGTACTCAAAGCCTTAATTGTCCCTTGGTGAGAGAAAAACCAAGCATACACCGCACGATGGCTGTGAAACACACACAATCCTCAGCATAAATGGTGCTCCCCAAACCTCATGCGTTTCTATGTGGATCTTATAACACAGCAGGTTCTTATTTGTCTTGGAGCTGACGTGAGCTCTTTGAGGGTCCCGACAGGAAATGGTCACTGAACATGAAAGCACATCACCCATGTCCCACACAGTACCGACAGTTCAGGCCACAGCAGCACAGGCTTGTCACGGAATCGTGCAGACATGTCACCTGGCTCCACCCTCATCTACAGGACTGCAACGGTGGAGCACCATGGTGGGGTCACCCATAGACACAAGTGCCTTAGAAGTGCGTCACCGGGGAAGACCTGTGTCACCCGGGAGGGCCTGCGTCACCCGGGAGGGCCTGCGTCACCCGGGAGGGCCTGTGTCACCGGAGAGGGCCTGTGTCACCAGGGAAGGCCTGCGTCACCCGGGAGGGCCTGCGTCACCGGGGAGGGCCTGTGTCACCGGGGAGGGCCTGCGTCACCGGGGAGGGCCTGCGTCAGCGGGGAGGGCCTGTGTCACCCGGGAGGGCTTGCGTCACCCGGGAGGGCCTGCGTCAGCGGGGAGGGCCTGCGTCACCTGGGAGGGCCTGCGTCACCTGGGAGGGCCTGCGTCAGCGGGGAGGGCCTGCGTCACCTGGGAGGGCTTGCGTCACCCAGGAGGGCCTGCGTCAGCGGGGAGGGCCTGTGTCACCCGGGAGGGCTTGCGTCACCCGGGAGGGCCTGCGTCAGTGGGGAGGGCCTGCGTCACCTGGGAGGGCCTGCGTCACCCGGGAGGGCCTGCGTCACCCGGGAGGGCCTGTGTCACCAGGGAAGGCCTGCGTCACCCGGGAGGGCCTGCGTCAGCGGGGAGGGCCTGCGTCACCTGGGAGGGCCTGCGTCACCCGGGAGGGCCTGCGTCACCGGGGAAGGACGCCACTCACCTTTACACCTGGGCCTCTCCTGTCCGGCGCTCCACGTACCATTTGCTTGACACTGGAGGAGCCTGCGGCCTTCTAAGAAGTAGCCAGGGCTGCAGCTCAGCAGGACCTGGGCCCCGAACTCGTTCATTGACCCCGACACCAGCCTCCAGAGGACGTGGTCTGACAGCTGGGCCTCGATGCTGGGGCAGGGCACCGCTGCAAGAGAAGCAGGTCACAGTGAGACCCCTCGGCTGAAGCCTCCGTCATCAAGGCCCGAGACAGACGCCAGTCCCTACTTATCATCAAAATCAAATACCCAGTGTCTGCCTGCCGTCCCAATGATGGTGAGGCAGGGGCAGAGAGGTCAGACGGCACATGAAGAGCCGAACCCTGACCCAGAGGCCGGCGGGCTGGTGCCACCCACCAGGCTCTGCACCGGGAATGGCGCAGATGCACGCACGGATTTTCTGCATAAACCTCTATCAGCACCCGGCGGGGCCCAGTCCCTGAACCCCAGCGCGGACACTAACGGTTAAAAGTCAGTTGGCCTGTTCCTTTCTTTCTGTGGTGCGTGTGCATGCGCGCGCACACACACAGGGCAGCCATTTGTTTTTGGATTTATAGACATGCAACTCAGGCCTGCAGCCTCAGCCCTGGTGGGGAAGAGTCAGCCATGCGCCGGAGCGGACATCTCTCCAGCCTCTTGGGGGAAGGCTGGAGCAGCTGTGCGCGAGGTCTCCGGTGACAGGCACAGGGCGCTCAGAGGCGTGGGGCGCACAGGTACCGGCGGCACAGGGCGCCACTGCCGGTGCCGGGAGACTGAAAGGGAGGTGAACACTTGTGCGTCTGTGGCTGATTTCACTGGAGTTTCACAGTCACCTGCAGCTTCCTCCCTGACATTCACCCCATCTACGAGCTCGGGGCTGGCGAGGCTGGCTGGCGGCCTTCGTGAGTCTGGGGAATCAGCCTGGTAGGGTCTTCAGAGCCGAACAGAGACGGTTTACACGTAAGTCCCACGGGAGTTCGTTACAAGTGAGTCAGACATGTCCAAAATGCTGCTAACATCTCACCCAGAAAATTACCAGGACTCTGCAGATACGCTAAAATGTAACCCTTTTGGTATTGTGAATAGTAAAACCAACAACAAAGTAAGACATGTGAACAAAAGCTTGTTAAAGTTGGGTACAGCTGCTCATGCCTGTAATACCAACTACGTGGGAGGGGCAGATCAGAAGGATCTCAGCTAAAGCAAACTAAGAACAATGCTAGTGAGACTTCATCCCAACAGAAAAGCCACGTGTAGTGGCACCCTTCTGCCATCCAAGATGCACGGACAGAGGAAAGAGTAACGGCCCAGGTGCTCCAGGCAAAGGCATGAGAGCTCATCTGACAAATAACGATTCTTAGTCGGCCTGGCTCAGGTGACAGGGTGCCGGAGTTCAAATCCCACCACTCAAAGCAGGGAGAGGAGGGTAATCCTTAATCTGATTTCCTTTTTGAGTTTGAGATGCACCCATTGCTCTAGGTTTATATGGACAGAGAGACGTTTTCCTAATAAAACTCTAAAGCCCCTAGGTCCAGCTCTCAAACTGGACCCTTCAACAACATCCACACCAAGGAGTCTGCGGAAAACAAAAGACACCATTTCCCTGGGCTGTGAGTGCGTCCATGGCAACGAGGTCATTGGACTTGATTTGAGAAGCTGCTTTTTAAAAGCTTGCTGTGAGCGATTCCAGTTTATTCAGGCTCATTCATCCAGCCAGGAACAAACCAGAAAGGCTAACCTGGGAAGGGATCCACACCATGCAGACCTTAAGGATGGACCCACGAAGCCCTGCCCTAAGTTACAGGCCCTCCTCGCGGATCGTCCCTAACTGTCCAATCAGCCCCAGTGAAGGGAACAACTGTTTTTTTTTTTTTTACGGGAGGCTTTTTTGTTGCTGTTGCCTCTTACACACTCAAGGTGGTAAGTGTGTCTCATGATGAATTTGATCTGCACAATTACGATTAGATGCCATCAATGTGAATACTGCAATGAGTCTCCTAGCACAGATGTTCAGGGGACCCTGGGTGACTGGGCTGACTGGACGAGGAAGGGACGCTGGGCCACGCTCCAAGCACCCCAGAGGACAGGAAGAGCGCGGGGCGCAGGGGGGCAGGGCCTGTGGGGTCCACCGTGGGAGCCATCGGAGCCCTGGACCAGGCCATGCTTCCAGCGGGCCTCCCAGGGCTCCCTACACGAGCGAGCTGGAGAGCCACCTTGAGAGGGGCCTGGGCTCTGCTCTCAGCCACGTGGTGGGGGGCGTTCCCCAGGAATTATGGAAACGACTGGATGCTAATCCGGAGCACGCCTTGGCTGTGGCTCCGGGACCCACGCAGCCCTCTGCACAGAAAATGGTCAGGTTATGCCCATGTGCATGTGTGTGCATGCGTGGTCACGTACCCAGGTGCCCTCTGAAGCTTAGCATTAAAGTTGTCAAAAGTGAAGCCTGCAGGAACTGGAAAGATACTGACAAAGCTGAATCGTGCAAAATTGTTAACAGGCAAATCTTCTGAAGTTAATAAAATAGAAATGCAAAGGGCTCAAGCAAATAGTTCAGAAAATTTTCAAAAAAAACCCATCATTTATAAAGTTAAATATTATAAACTGTGCGCTGAAGATACAGTTGGCGATACACTGCTTTCTTATTTTCTTTTTAGCATACTCTATTGTTGTATGGCTAGTGAGTTCCCTTGTACTTACAAGTATATGCAAGTACATACTGGTGCAAAACAAATAAATTCTACTTCCATGCCTTGCTTTTGTGTAAGGCCCCCAAATATAGAGAGTCCTGTGTGATATCTATCTTTTGAATGTGCCAAATTGGTAACACACACCTTGAACCTTCATTTTTAATCATATTTAATCTTTCTGAGAGGTGTGGTTTCATGCACAATACTGTATGTGTCACTGGGCTACTTTTCCTCTCTTAAAGCATCTATGTGGGTGATGGGTGGGAGGAGTTGCTGCCCGTGCACACGTGCAGTCCGGGGTGAAAGCCCCCTCCATCCTGCTGCACCACGGACAGCAGCAATCTTTGGAATCTAGCCACGTCTTTGGGTCTCCAGAGCCCTCGGTAGCCGGTTGTAAGGATTCGAAGGGTTCATGGCCCATATAATCTTAAAGAGTGTCTGGCGTGGTGAAAATTCAACAATGCCACACATATGGCTGTTTTCATAATAGTAGTTTAGTTATTTGCCTAGTGATAAAATAGTCTTTATTTGGATATTAAGAAGAAAGCACATCATGCGTTCTCCTTTGAAAGTAGGAATACACAAAGGCAACCACAGAGCACTTCTTAAGCTCCAAGCAAGGAGACTAAATATACATTTGTAATTATCCATAATGAAATACCTGTAAATGTTCCCAAACATTTTATATGGACTATCACATGCACGCCTGCACAGACACAGCGATGCTTCATCTGTCATGCAGTCTGTGTACATCTGTCCAGATATAAATATATACCTACATGCATCCAGGTGTATGTGCTTGTTTGTTAGTGTTTTCAACCAACAATGGGCTGAAATATTGGAAACTAAAATGGAGTCTTTCTGACTTGCTCCCTGAAAGACTACCATATTCTAAGTATTTATACATCATTTGCACCACAAGTGTGAGGAGATGTGCTCTGGTGCAGGAGTCAAGATCCACAGGTTCTGTGCACGTTTTATAGAAGGAGAACGCTTCCCCGTGGACATAAGGACCTTGGCACGGACAGGACTCGGCACCCGGGGGCCTGAGCCCAAGGTCCCGGGGGGCCCAGACAGAGCGTGCACGTGTGGAGAAGTGGCCCGTGGCTTTCCTACCTTTGTCTCTCTCTGGGCTATTCACAGGCCCTGGAGAGCGGGTGACAGATTTTGGCTTGCTTTCCCTCACTTAGTACTTAATCACACAGAATGTATCTGGTGACTGGCACGGAGTAGATCCACAGATTTTTAACAACCAAGGCGCTACTCTGGCTAATAGCCTCACATGAAAGCAGAGCCCTCGCACACTGACATTACTGCCCGGACTTAGGTTCTTATTAAGCTAGCTGCATGGTTTGCTTCCTCCTAAAGACACAATGCACGGCTATTTGTCAAACTACTGCAGCCAGTGCATTAATACCAACAGCCCTAGCTATTTCACTTTGGCACTCACATGAATCTTATCCTCAATGATCCAAAGCCAGTCTTAGTTAATAATTAAAATGAGAAAGAATGAGCCTCAGACATCTGCGTGGAGGTTTGTGCCAGTGCAGGAAGAATGCAAAGTGAAAGAGTTATTTATTACAAGCTTCATTTTTGCAAACCTGATGATGAGATGAACTAATTGTATTTTCCATTTTGCCATTTATCAAAGCCAAAGCACTCTTCATCTCCCGAGATTAGGTGTCTTGATCGACACTGTGCTGCATCTGTTAACAAACCTTAAAAATTGCTTCATACCAACATTTAAATTAGGAGAAGAGAGAGCCTCCCCCAAACAAAAATTAAAATACATTTTTTTGACCTTTGAGTTGCAAGGAATTTTAAAATATGTTGACATCTGTCCTTTGTAAAATCTAACGAACGATGTGGGAACAATTGCTGGCAGTTGGAGATGGTGCTTAGAGAGCATTAAAGTGGATTTTCTACTTTATTGTAGATGCCGCATTTATTTTCTTATGTTACCGAGCTAGTATTAGGCATTGAAACAGGTTTTTAAATACAAATTCACTTTCTGACATTCAACAACCAATTAATTGAATAGATGATCACTTCTTTACATTGGGAAGCAATTTTGTTTTTTAATTTGTATTTTAAAGCAATTATCCTTCTGGATATGTTTCAAAGCAGAAAAAAGTCACAGGTATATAAGTCAGGCTAGCTTCTGTGGTGCGGTTTGGGAGACAGAGCTTAACAGCGTGGGGCTGCCCTCCCCGCGGACATAACGTTTGCCTCCTGGCTCCGGAAGGCCAGTGACGGCTGACTGTTGCAGAGATCTGTGTGAACTCTGTGCCTGGGCCCCGGTCTGCTCCCCGGCCCCCCATGACGGGGCTCCACTCCCACACAATGCTTCTCAGACGTTCAGGCCAGGCTGCTGGTTCTGCCACATGCATAAGACATGAAAATCACATATCTAGAGAACTCCTAGAGGTGGTTTGCTCACAGAGTCTCACTACGTAGCCAGAGTTCCTTCTGCTGACTATGAACCTCGGCCCCCAGCACTCGGGTTACAGGTGTGCTCTACCACACCCACACAAACAGGACCTGCTTTTCCACCAGGTCCCCTGAGTCAGATCCTAAGTGTTGTCTGGTAAAGGCTGCTGGGTAGAGGCTGTGGGTAGGGGCTGTGAGTAGAGTTGGGTAGAGGCTGTTGGGTAGAGGCTGTGGGTAAAGACTGTTGGTTAGAGGCTGTGGGTAGAGGTTGTGGGTAGAGGCTGTGGGTAGAGGCTGTTGGTTAGAGGCTGTGGTTAGAGGCTGTGGGTAGAGGCTGTGGTTAGAGGCTGTGGGTAGAGGCTGTTGGTTAGAGGCTATGGATAGAGGCTATTGGTTAGAGGCTGGGGGTAGAGGCTGTTGGTTAGAGGCTGTGGGTAGAGGCTGTAGGTTAGAGGCTGTGGGTAGAGGCAGTAGGTTAGAGGCTGTGGGTAGAGGCTGTTGGTTAGAGGCTATGGATAGAGGCTATTGGTTAGAGGCTGTGGGTAGAGGCTGTGGGTAGAGGCTGTGGGTAGAGGCTGTGGTTAGAGGCTGTTGGTTAGAGGCTGTGGTTAGAGGCTGTGGGTAGAGGCTGTAGGTTAGAGGCTGTGGGTAGAGGCTGTTGGTTAGAGGCTGTGGTTAGAGGCTGTGGGTAGAGGCTGTTGGTTAGAGGCTGTGGGTAGAGGCTGTGGGTAGAGGCTGTTGGTTAGAGGCTGTGGGTAGAGGCTGTTGGTTAGAGGCTGTGGTTAGAGGCTGTGGGTAGAGGCTGTTGGTTAGAGGCTGTGGGTAGAGCCTGTGGGTAGAGGCTGTTGGTTAGAGGCTGTGGGTAGAGGCTGTGGGTAGAGGCTGTTGGTTAGAGGCTGTGGGTAGAGGCTGTTGGTTAGAGGCTGTAGGTTAGAGGCTGTGGGTAGAGGCTGTTGGGTAGAGGCTGTGGGTAGAGGCTGTGGGTAGAGGCTGTTGGTTAGAGGCTGTGGTAGAGGCTGTTGGGTAGAGGCTGTAGGTTAGAGGCTGTGGGTAGAGGCTGTGGGTAGAGGCTGTTGGGTAGAGGCTGTGGGTAGAGGCTGTGGGTAGAGGCAGGAGCGCAGTGTGACGTGAAGACTCCTGCTTACAATGCCGCACTGTGGAGAGCAGGCGCGTGGAAGGGAAAGCCACGCAAGGAGAATGCGTCTGTGGTGAAGGAAAGGTGGGCTGCCCAGAGGGCCCAAGACATCGCACAGTCAGTGAACAGCCCTGGCAGAAGAACACGGAGAATGACAGGCAGAGAAGTGAACCACAAACGGTTCTGAGGAAGCAGCGTCTTGTGCAGAATCGAACGGAGATACGGCTCTGACACTCTCCATAAAGACAACAGCGGACTACACATCAAGTCCAGAAAGTATGGAATCCTTGCAAGACAGCCTGGAGAAATCTCGGTGGTGCTGAATTCCCTGACTTACTACGGGCATCGACCACAGGCAGCCGGGAAGGAAGGGCAGGCAGCCTGGCTTCGATGGACTTCGGAGCGCCTGCTCTGAAGGCTTCGCTGCTCAGGGGAGGAAGAGCGGAAGGAAATAGCTCAGAAGGCACTTCTGATCAGGAGTGCTACCCAAAGCCACGCATCAGGCTCACCCACAAGCCAGTGCATCGCCTAATTCCGCGTGGACTAAGACCTTCACAGACAGACCCGGCACCCAGGAAGACGTGGGCAGTGAGCACGCCAGATTTCCTCAGATAACTGTCCATCGGGAAAATGCAAACCAGAATGGCTGTGACACCCCACCACACATCTGCTACACGGCCGAGGTCCAGACGCTGGGGACACGGGGCGTGGGCAAGGATGCTGGCCGGGGTGCCCTTCTGAGCCCTCCCGAGGGATTCAGGGTGCAGCAGAGGAGAGAAGCTGGAGAAATGGGAGTCAAAGCCGGCACCGGCAGTCTCTGTTCGTGGGAGGGTGCTGGCGGGCCGCTTCCCCCGGGGCTCCTGAGATCTGGGGAGGAGCACTGCGGGGCTTCCCAGCACCCATGACGGCAGCACCTGCCAGCGGCCGCTTCCCAGACTCATGGGGGCCTTTCCTCACAGCCAGCCCCGCACACACACAGCGCCCACACCAGCCCCGCACGCACACACAGCGCCCACACCAGCCCCGCACACACACACAGCGCCCACACCAGCCCCGCACACACACAGTGCCCTGCAACAGCCCCATGCACACACACACAGTGTACACACCAGCGCCCCACCACACACAGCGCCCACACCAGCCCCGCACGCACACAGCGCCCACACCAGCCCCGCACACACACAGCGCCCACACCAGCCCCGCACACACACAGCGCCCACACCAGCCCCGCACACACACAGCGCCCACACCAGCCCCGGACGCACACACACACAGTGTACACACCAGCGCCCCACGCACACAGCGCCCACACCAGCCCCGCACACACACAGCGCCCACACCAGCCCTGCACACACACAGCGCCCACACCAGCCCTGCACACACACAGCGCCCACACCAGCCCTGCACACACACAGCGCCCACACCAGCCCCGCACACACACAGCGCCCACACCAGCCCCGCATGCACACAGCGCCCACACCAGCCCCGGACGCACACACACACAGTGTACACACCAGCGCCCCACGCACACAGCGCCCACACCAGCCCCGCACACACACAGCGCCCACACCAGCCCTGCACACACACAGCGCCCACACCAGCCCCGCACGCACACACAGCACCCACACCAGCCCCGCACACACACAGCGCCCACACCAGCCCCGCACCCACACAGCGCCCCCACCAGCCCTGCACACACACACAGCGCCCACACCAGCCCCACACGCACACACAGCGCCCCCCACCAGCCCCGCATGCACACAGCACCCGCACCAGCCCCGCACCCACACAGCGCCCACACCAGCCCCGCACGCACACACAGCACCCACACCAGCCCCGCACACACACAGCGCCCACACCAGCCCCGCACCCACACAGCGCCCACACCAGCCCCACACGCACACACAGCGCCCACACCAGCCCCGCACACACACAGCGCCCACACCAGCCCCACACGCACACAGCGCCCACACCAGCCCCGCACACACACAGCGCCCACACCAGCCCCGCACACACACAGCGCCCACACCAGCCCCGCACCCACACAGCGCCCACACCAGCCCTGCACGCACACACAGCGCCCACACCAGCCCCACACGCACACACAGCGCCCCCCACCAGCCCCGCATGCACACAGCACCCGCACCAGCCCTGCGTACACACACAGCGCCCACACCAGCCCCGCACGCACACAGCGCCCTGCACCAGCCCTGCACACACACACAGCGCCCTGCACCAGCCCCACACGCACACACAGCGCCCACACCAGCCCCGCACGCACACACAGCGCCCACACCAGCCCCGCACGCACACAGCACCCGCACCAGCCCCACACGCACACAGCGCCCCGCAACAGCCCCGCACGCACACACAGCGCCCTGCACCAGCCCCACACGCACACACAGCACCCGCACCAGCCCCGCACGCACACAGCACCCGCACCAGCCCTGCGTACACACACAGCGCCCACACCAGCCCCACACGCACACAGCACCCACACCAGCCCCGCACACACACAGCGCCCACACCAGCCCCACACGCACACAGCACCCGCACCAGCCCTGCGTACACACACAGCGCCCACACCAGCCCTGCACGCACACAGCGCCCGCACCAGCCCCACACGCACACAGTGCCCGCACCAGCCCCGCACGCACACACAGCACCCCCCACCAGCCCCGCACACACACACAGCACCCACACCAGCCCTGTGTGTACACACAGAGCCCTGTACCAGCCCCGCACACAGCGCCCACACCAGCCCCGCACGCACACAGCGCCCACACCAGCCCCGCACACACACAGCGCCCCCACCAGCCCCGCACACAGCGCCCTGCACCAACTTTGCCCTGACGATGAGAGGAAACTTCCTAAGAGTAAACTAGAACCAAACCACAACAAGCAGAAAACAGAACAGGGGAGGCCTCTTCATACCCTTGTTCCCGACAACATTTGTTAATTATGATAAAAACGTACATTTTTAACGAAAAATAAGCAAGACACACTAGTTCTTTTCAGTGATGCCTGTATAACCCTAAGGAAGCAAAACAAAAATGATGACAATAAAAGAAAGGAAAACCAGGGGGAATATTTTCCGTAAAATGCGTAAGTTCACATCTTCCCAGTGAGTTTATTTTTTTGCATGACCAAAATATACCAAAAGCTTTAATTACCTGAATGTAATGTGAACATGACACACTAATGCCATCTGAGTGAAAATATCATCATTTATAGAAATAGTGAACAGCTTTCAATCCTGGGAAACAGGAAGGGTGTGTTAGCCCAATGTGAGACCAGTTTAAATGCACCTGTATTGAAAATATTGCCATAAAAATTGTGTGTGTGTGTGAGAATGTGTGAGTATGATATGTGTGATTGTGTGTGCGTGTGAGTGTGTGTGTTTATGTTGTGTCTGGCTTTGTGTTATGGACTTTTCTATTTTTTATAGCTGGATTTTCACCTAGCATCTAAACTTCTGACTCTTGATTCTTAGAAAAATATGACTGTACATTCTAAGTAGACTTCTGTAACACTTAGCCTGGAATCAGGGCTGTGCCTGCTGAGCATCAGTCAGTGTATAAAAGCAGTCATCTATACAAATCGAAGCCTTGCCTTGAGTGTCAAGGGCCTCAGACCACACGGGAGACGCAGAGGGACCCTGCGTCTAGTATCTCCTGTGCGACGCTGGTGCTGGCCTTCAAGGCTCAATGCCACCCGGACCCGGTCTCTGACACTGGCCATCACGGCAGAGACGAGGACCCGCCGGGCAGACTCTGTGGTGTGGGTACCTGGAGCCGGAGCACCCATCTGCTCATGTGCACAGGTGCAGAGCTCATGTTAAGTGGAGCACCAGTCCGCGTGGGTGAGCTGGCTATCCCACTGGACCAGAGACCACGGTCTCACCACAGAAGAAGCCCTCCACAACCCAGCCTGGAGCAGGCCCTGACGCGTCCCGCAGATGCGCTGCGGAGACGGCGCTGACACTCACGCCTGCAGGTGGGCGACCGGCCCCTGGTGCTCCACTGCCCATCCTCCTGGCACACCGCGGCCGTCGGCTGATCCGCGTCCAGCTTGAAGCCCTCGTTGCATTCAAACGTCACTTTACTGTCCAAAGTGAACTCGTTTCCCACAAATGAGCCGTTTCCTGGCGCCTCTGGGATTCCACAGGACACAGCTGAAAAGAAACAAGATCGGGCTTATTCATTCTCCAGGGACTTCCCAAGCTTTGTTTCTATTTGCCATCCCAAAGACGCACCAAGCCGCCGGTGATGTGTGCAGATGTGGCGTTAGGGTGCAGAGTTTGAAACCCCTGAGGAAGTTTGGAGCAGAGGAAAGCAGGGGGCTTGTGGGAATCATGCAAACTGACCAGCCTAAAGCACCGCAGTGCTGGTTCCGGGGCTCTGACCCTCGGTCTGTAGTTATCATTCGGGACAACGCTATTAGAGTGAGAAATAATACATAACCCAAACCCATACCCCCGTCTGGACAGCTAAGACTGCAGATGTTCGGCTCACTTTACCAAGTGCAGCGAACGCAAGCTTGTTCATGACATCTGTCACAGCCAACGCTCACCACCGTCTGTCTGGCTTCTCTCTGCAGTGTTTTCTGTCCTGTAGACCATCAGATATCTTCCCCGGACCCCACACACCCAGGGCCAGCTCCCTTAACTTCCCTGCTCGAGGGGAGCTGGCGCGTCTCCACAGGCTGAAGGGGAGAAAGGGTGTTACCAACGTGCAGGACGCCTGCCCGAGCACAAGGCACACCTGGGAGACAGCCTCTGTCCCGAGCACAAGGCACACCTGGGAGACAGCCTCTGTCTCAGCAAGAAGGGACGGACCGGTTCCAGGCTCCCGCAGCGAGCCAGGCTCCCGCAGCGAGCAGCTTCCCACTCGGGTCTGGAGTTCACTCATTCAGTCCTGCATGTGTAGTTCTTAAATTCTGTATGGTTTCTGCGATGGGTAGTTCTTAAATTCTGTATGGTTTCTGCGATGGGTAGTTCTTAAATTCTGTATGGTTTCTGCGATGGGTAGTTCTTAAATTCTGTATGGTTTCTGCGATGGGTAGTTCTTAAATTCTGTATGGTTTCTGCGATGGACACTCAGAGATACTTTTCTAAATAATGTGAGTAGCTAAAGTGGTGTCTGCGGCTTTGAGGATGTTCCCAGGACTCTGGCATGTGGGAGCACTTGGTGCCGTGGCTGTGGAGCCCTTCTGGAAGGGGCCGTGGGGGCCACGTGGAGATGTGAGAGAAAGAAGAAGACTTCGTGGGTGTTCTGACTCCTCAGCTGCCCTGCGCTAGGGTGAGATCCATAGTCCCAAAGGAGACCAAGATAGAAGCCTTGCAGTAGAAAACTGTTAAACAAACGTCAACCAAGGGGCTGGGAAGGTGGCTCAGTGGTAGAGCGCTTGCCTTGCATGCATGAGGCCCTGGGTTTGATTCCTCAGCACCACATAAGCAAAAAGAAAAAAAGTGCTCAAGTGGTAGAGCACTAGCCTTGAGCTGAAGAGCTGAGGGACAGCGCCCAGGCCCAGAGTTCAAGCCCCACGATCTGACCCCCCCCCAAAAAAAAATGTAAACCAAGTTACTGGAACAATACAACTTCATCAAAGCCATTCAGAAGAAGAGAGCCAGAGCCAGAGCCAGAGAGAGATGCACACTGAGAGAGAGAAATACAATGTAACCCAGGAAGGGGGCCCACCAGACATAAACCAGAGCCTCTCTGGGCAAACTGGAATACAAGGCCAAAAAAGCAGGCTGTTCGCCCCAACGTGACTTCTGAGCAGTTTTCCTGTGCCGTCCATCATACGTTTAAGCCAAAAGCTCAGGACAGCAGGACAGCTGAGACTCTGTGGCCGTGGTTAGCGGCGTTGCAGCGGCACTGAGACAAGCCCCAGATCACCACCACCGTCTCGTTTGTCAACAGAAAGGTACTTTTGAAAGACATTTAAAGTTTACTCTTAGTAAAGGGAGAGGACTCAGGCATAATTGGAACGTTACCAATCACTCATCCATCCACTCCCCCACCCCAGTCTCTCTCAAAAGTGGTGAAGTGACTGATGGAGGCATTTTCCGCCCTTTGCTGTTGTTTTGTGTCTTGCACATGCGTGCCTCTGTTTTATTTTCCCTTTTGTTCGGCCACACTTTAAAACTGCATTTCGGTTACCTATGGTTTTATCTCGTTTCGCTTCATATAATTTTCCAACTCAATGTTCTAGCTATTTTTTATTAAAGCACAAGTTACCACAGTGCACTACTGACATTTTGCTGGCCTGTGTGGTACACAGAAATCTCATACTCCTGTCTCCATCCTACAGTGTCCCATTGACAGGACCAGCCTCTTAATTATTTCTCTGTCTGCGCTGAGAATCACATTCTGCAATTTTTGCTTCAATTGTCAAACTTTAAGAGAAGAGCCTCTATTTATAAACATTAAAGAAAGACCTCACTATTTACCTACATTAAAATAAAAAGTCCCCTCCACACACGTTCTGGCTCTTTCGTATTTCTGTTCCATCTCTGCTGGCCCAAGTTCTTCCTTTCCCTTCTATTTCATGGAATTTCCTCTTAGAACTTCTGAGCTCAATTAAAAAGCCAAATTTGTGACTGATGGGTATTGGGAGAAGGAGCAGGGCAGACAGCCAGAGGCAGGAAACACAAATATGGAATCATAGGAGAAAAATCTCAGATCCTCTGTGATGTAACTCAATCTCTTAGAAAAACAAGAACAAGGTAAACCTGAAGCCAGTTGGCAGAGAAATAGAAAGATTAGGTCAGAAATAAATGAACTATAGAATAAGAGAACCATATAAAGCATCAACAAAACAAAAGGCTGGTGCTTTGTAAAGATAAACAAATTTGATAAGCCTTTAGCCAACCTGAGCAAAAGGACAGCACACCTGCACACACACACATATATATACACACACACATCCACATGCTCATTGCAACTATAAAAAGTTGTTACATTTCCAAATAAGTCTAAGTTTCTGAGATATGGAGTCATTTTCACAAACAGAAGGAAGAGAGTTACACAGAAGCAAAGGAACAGCGTTAAGGTAAAAGGAAGTCATCACCATTCCTGTGATTTTAAAGCTTTGAAACGCACCCATCCACCTCGGAACTCCAACTATGTCTTTGTAGCTTTTGATATTGGTACTAAAAGTTTTACCCAACTTGGAAAACTGTGTATTTAGAGTCCCATGCTGGAGGCAGACATTGCCCAGGGCATTCTCATGGTGAAATGGCCAAGCTTAGATTCCTGGAACCTGACTCAGGCTCTAATTGCACGGCAGGGGGTTCACCACTGTGTTTTCCCTGCAAATGTGACCTTGGAGCCTCGTACCTACATGCAGGATGGACTGCGAAAGGCCGACCACGTTCAGGCTCCCACCCACCCCTCACCGGTCCACATTCACCGCCCCTCCCCAGCCCCCTACGGGGCTGCCCCACACCCTTGAAATGATTGCCTGTGAGCAGAGAATAGTCATTTGTATCTCTCTTCAAGGCCTGACTTCAAGAACAGAAGCTTGGTTGTACAATGTACGAGATAGATCAACTTTTTCCTGCTCTTTCTTGTTGCAGAAGTGCTGGCAAAGCGTAAGCAAACAGCAGACAGAGGCTGTACCACGCGAGGGCCCCATGTGCACCAGGCTGGGCGAGGCAGCTGTCACGAATGCTCCTGGCAAGCTGCTCTCTCTAACAGGGCCAACTTGAAAGCGGCCACGGTGAGGAACAGTTTAACTGCATCCTCAAGATAATGCTGAAAACCCTGGCTCTAGCTCAGGCTTCTTTTGGAGATGAATAAGATCAGTGTACAGATAATGGAACTGCTGCTTGGCACAGCTCCGTGCTGGAAGACAGGAAATGAAGCCTGCAGGACCGAAGATATGCCCGCTTTATTGAGGATAAAAACCAAGGCAGCCCTGCCGAGGGAAATCATTTAAAAGGTCAAGCAGCACGAGAAAAACAACCTAGAGTTCTCTGAAGCCAATAAAATACATGGGGCCCGTGGCATGCTTGCCCCCAACCCCAGGTGCTAGGGCTGGGCCTGCCCTGCTCACGGAAGCACCTGGGAGTGTGAAGGAGAGCTGGCCCAGCTCTGCACTTGAGCCTCGTGAGGTGGGGTGGGGGTTCGACTCCATGCTTCCGACCAACAGCTGCCCATGCCCCTGCCCAGCCCCCCAGAGCCTCTGGAGCCCTTGGGTCCACATAGGCCATGGTTCACTTGGCATCTAGAGGACTTTATTTGGGAACTCGGGGCCCTGGGCCCACTCTGACCCCTTTCTGAGTCTAAGCTGTTGTTTGGGTCAATGATTTTTTTTAATTGTGAAAATACCATACAAAGGGGTTACAATTACATGGGCAAAGTACTGAGTACATTTCTTATCAAGCATTGTTGCCCCCTCCTTTGTTTCCCCTTCCCATCCTTTCCCATCTTCTCCCCCGGCCCCAAGATAATGGAACCAACCCAGATGCCCCTCAGTAGATGAATGGATCAAGAAAATGTGGTATATATACACAATGGAATTCTATGCCTCCATCAGAAAGAATGAGACTGCCCCATTTGTTAGGAAATGGAAAGACTTGGAAAAAATTATATTAAGTGAAGTAAGCCAGGCCCAAAGAAACATAGGTCCCATGGGTCAATGATTTGTCACGGGAATTGTTTCTAGTGACAAACAAACCAACCAACAAACCAAACAACCAGCCCAGGAGACGTGGCAGGCACAGCAGTGTCTCCTCGCCACACCAGGCGCTGTGCCACACAGAGTGAGAGGACTCAGGGGGGCAGGAAGTGCCCCTCCCTACTTTCAAAGAAGAAAGGTCATACTTCCTAATAACATAAAACAAGCTTCTTGGATCTATCATTATGTTTATGACGCATGAACTAACTCAGATCTGGAAAAAACATGTAAATACTATAAGCTAAGTTATCACAACTCATGGTTGTACATGTATGAGAACAGTTTGCATCTCCTCCCCTCTTATAGAGCAATAATGGATATCTAAGCCCTATGTGAATGAAAAAGAAGGAAGCCAACACGAAGTCCCATTCACAAATCATAATCAATTGTGTGATGAATATAAACTTCATCAGGCAAACATATGAAAATTTCATGACTTCAAACCTTTCAGTTACAATAAAAAGGCTTCTGGGTGCTGTATCATGGCTACCTAGGAAGCTGAAATTGGAGGACCGCAATTCAAAGCCAGCCTGCACAGAAAAGCCTGTGAGACCCATCTCCAGTCAACCACAAAAGGCAGGAAGTGGAGCTGTGGCTCGAGTGGTAGTAGGTAGAGCACTCCAGCCTTGAGTGGGAAAGCTCAGGGCCAGCGCCCAGCCTCAAGTTCAAGCTCCTGTCACAGCGCCATCCCCCCAAACACCAAAAAGCTTCTTTAGAAAACTTAATTTCAAATGCATACATAGGTAAAATGCAAAAATATTGCAGGAAATAGTGAAATGAACACCAACAAGCCCTCCATTAAAAGGAGCAAAGAAAATTACATACAAGGCTTAAGGTTCAAAGGAAGATAAAACTAAAATAAGAAAAACAAATTACTCAGTAATGGGGCATCTAATCAAAACGGTGCTCAGGAATTGCCACCAACGCTAACTGACGCTCACTTCATGGTGAATAAGGTTTGGGAATACCCGTGCTGTCCATTCTCTGAATCCGGGCTGCAGAAGGAAAGGAAGCCCAGTGGAAGCATCCGGAATGTGTGTGTGCGTGGATGTGGAAAGTTCGGCTTGTCCTGAGTTAAGCGTGAGTCTAATCTTCCCTTCCCTCCACCCCAGCCTCCCCTTGGTTCTGCACCCTTGGGAGTGTGACTCACATGACAATGAGGGAGGGGGCCCCGCTGGGGCGGGAGGGGGCCCCGCTGGGGCGGGAGGGGGCCCCGCTGGGGCGGGAGGGGGCCTCCCGCTCGGTGGGACGGGCACATTCCTTACCCTGGCACAGAGGCGCGAGGGAGTCCCACTGGCAGATGCCCGCCGGGCTCCGTCTGCAGGTGGCGTTGCTGAGGCCGATCATCCGGTAGCCAGGCTTGCAAAAGTAATGAACTTGGCTTCCAACTGCCCCTGCTGTCCTGTTCAGGATGCCGCCGTTCCTCAGCGTGGCGGGGAGGCTGCAGTACGGGGCTGGGGGCAGACAAGCCCTACAACATGAGCCAAGTGCAGACCAGACAGGGTGGGCTCACCTCCCTGCTGAGGCGGACGCAGATCACCGCCTCTGGCTGTTCTAACAGAAGGAGCGTCTGGAGGTACACTTGTCCAAAACGTGGAGCTGCCGGCGGCCCTGGCTCACCTGTAATCCTAGCTACTCAGGAGGCCGAGACCTGAGAGTGGACGTTTGAAGCCAGCCCAGGCAGGAAAGGCTGTGGGACTTATCTCCAAAAGGCACCAAAAAGCCAGAAGTAGAGCACAGCTCCAGCCTCGAGCTCAGGCCCTGAGTTCAAGCCCAGGACGCGGATGAGACCTCAAAGCCAAGAGTGCAGTTTTCTGCGGCAGGCACTCCTGCAGATCCGGGCACCCTGATGTAGTCCTGGGCGTGCGTACGCATGCGTGCGTGCATGTGTCTGTATCTGTACTGTGTGATCACTTGTGAATGTGTGCCTGTGTGTGTGTGCATGCATGTGTGTGAACATAATCACACATGCACATGAGGCCACATATAACACTCTATGGCGACGTTTTCCTGACGTAGTTCAGGAAAATGAAAACACCTTAGCACGCAGACGTTACTGTTCTGAGAATTCAAGGTATTACGTGTCAGAGTGGGCCACAGATAAAACACGATAAATTATGTTTCACGGTGAGTTCTTCTACTGGCCATTTTTTCGGGGTGGAAATAAAGGCCTGTTGTTTGAAAGGCTAGTGTTTGCCTCTTTCGGAACATTGACAAACGTAATCCATGCCTAACTCCCATGGTCCCATGGTCTCTGTGACAAGGTTCTGCGTACATCGTATTCCACAGAACAGAGGAAGGCTGTCTGAACCCCTCCCCTGTCTTTCCATCCACCCTGCCTGGCCTCATATCGTCTGTATATATACATCTGTATGAATACATATACAGATATCTTTCCATCTGTATATATACATATATGTACATACATACATATATATGAAATACGCATTCACTATGTGTATGTGGCGTGTGTAAAGATCACAGAAACACTGACAACCTGATGTACTAACAAAAGAGGTTATCAACACACGTAGTCAACAGTGACATAATCTATTTTCTTAACATTTAAAAGACTAGTTTGGTGATATTATTGTATCTTTTGAGAAATACCTTTGTGGTCTATGGCATGCAATTCAAAGATCTATTGTTTTAATGATACATTTAAAAATAATCACCACCCAATATGCTAGTGTTGTGTAGATACAGCATGGAGACTCCCTTCCCAACAGGATTTCTTATACAGTTAGGAATAGTCAGAGATTAGATCGATATGCATTATAATCTCTATTATGTTTTACTTTTTATTTTATTTTATTATGGTACTAGAGATTAAACCCAAGGCTTACTCCTGCAGTGCTCTGCCAGGCCTTTTGCTCTTAGTTAGGATCTCCTTTACCTCTGGACTGGCTTTGACCTGTGATCTTCCTGTTAGCCTCTACATATCTGGGATTACAGGTGTGTGCTGGCTTACCCAGCTCCTTTTTTTTTTTTTTTAATGGAATGAAGGTCCCTCGTGTGAAGGATGATCCCATGGTGAGTCACGTACCTGCATAGCGAATCTTGAATCCCTTCTTACTGGTTGCGTGGTCAGTGGACCAGCGGAGGTACAGCTGGTTGCTCTTGCTGGTGAAATTGGATTGCTCAGTGTGGTTCCCACTTAGGACAACTAACAAAGGACTCTGTCCGGAAGAGCCTGGGGAGAGAGCATGGCAAGCCACATGAGAGTTCACACCGACACACAGATCATCTTCGGCTTCTGACAAGACTGCGATCCAAACGTGTTATGTACAGTATGTATTTCCAAAGTGGACAAAGAATCTCAAATGATCACAGCAACAAAGTTCCTTGATAAGAATACCAACAGCCAGGATAAAAAGTCACTTGCTTACATTACTAATGGCAGGACATTTAAACAGCCTAAGAAACAGCAGGAAGAGTGAAATGGATGGTGACATCATCAGTGCGTGCAGTGTTCACTGTGCTGGGGAATGTGGGAATGGGCAGTGACATCATCCGTGCGTGCAGCACAGGAACCGGCTGTGACATCATCGACACCTTCATCAGAGATTACTGAGCTGGGGAACATGGGAATGGACAGTGAGGTCATCTGCGTGTGACATCATCAGCGCCTTCATCGGCATTCCCGAGCGAGACCACAGACTCTGGACATGTCTCTGCAGCTCTGGGGCATCCCTTTCAGGATCTCACATTTGTTAAAGCTGCAGCACTTGTGCACAAAGGGCTATTTGCACAGAATCACCCGTATGCCCACACCACTTCTGCATTTGGACCCTGAATAATACTTTGGAGTTTCACGCTCTCCTTTCCTTCACGTGCTCCTGGCACTGGTCCATTTCAGCAGAGGGCTCCCGGAAACACAGCACAGAGCGTGGAGGAGGCCTCCCGGCCATTCCCAGCACCCATGTGGCCAGGGTGAGTGACCCTGTCCTTCACATTTATACAGAGGTAATTTATTTAAATTGAGAATTTGCAACACCATTGACTGTGTAATTCTTAGGAATGTCTCGTAATTTTCGAATCAGGCTAATTGCATTCATCTCCGATCACACAATACGTCAGAAGGTAGCTGTGTCTGGATATAGGATCTGTGCGTGTGATGGGTGAGCTCTCGAGGGTGGTTCTGACCCAAGAGGGCTGATGTTCTGAGGGGCAGTGGATCTGGGCTCGCACACACGCTGGGCCGGCCACATGGGGCTGGGGTGGGGGCGTGAGAGTCCGAGAGGCCTTGATGCCAGCAGCCCTGTGCACCAGTGAGTCACATCCATTACTCAGCCCAGTCCCACGATGACTAAAGGCCCATTTTTAGAAATTGTGTCTCTCCAGACTTCTGACACAGAGCGAGCACTGCTGGGATGATGACTCTCAGCATCAATATAATCAACCGCTCTCTGGTCAACGCAGAGGGGAGAGAGGGCCACGGTCTTATCAAATAAAGGCAGAAGCATGACATTTACTGCAAGAAAAATGTCACCACTTAAAACCTTATCCATATAAAACTCTGACCTTTGGTGTCATCAAAAAATCTCTGGGAGCAGAACAAAGCTAGCCTAGCTCTCTGAGAAGGCTTCCAGCCCTCACAGGCTCTGCTTGCTGCTTATCACAGGTGTGGGCTGTCCAGGTTTGGAGGCAATCAATGGATACATTATAGTACACACGGTTCTCCTGAAACTAAAAGAAACCCATGGCAGCTATATTCCAGTCCAACTAATGTGAAACATCCAAAGTAATTACCTATATTTAACTATATTAGGTGCCTAGGGATAGACACGGATATTCGTGCATACAACGTGTCTGGACACTCATGGTCTACACAGGCGTTGCGTCCCTTTGCATCTGATAGGCTTGCGGTGAGTCTACTCCCCTCCCCCCTCCTCTTACCTCCCCTCTCTACACTAATATAATGATTCCCTTCCTCCACTAAAAGGACAGAGGGAAAGATGCATGTCTGCCTGGAATTACACTGAAAAATCCCTCTGAAAACAAGATACTGTTTCCCTAGTCTTCCATTTTTCTATATATAAAGCTGAATTTAATTCTAAATATAGAAATGCATAAATTCAGTCTTTGAAGATACACAGGCTGATGGTCAGGGGTCTATCGATACGGTGATGGGAAGACACACAGGCTGATGGTCAGGGGTCTATCGATACGGTGATGGGAAGACACACAGGCTGATGGTCAGGGGTCTCTCGATACGGTGGTATGACTGGCGGCTCCTCAGGGCAGCACAACAACCAAAAATTTAATAACATTATTTTTTTCCACTGAAATGATTGTGACTTATCTGAACTCAACGAAAACTCTGTCAAAACATGAGAAAATGCCGTTATTATGTTCAGCTGTAATTGTATCCTGGTCTGCTTGTAGACAAAGAAAATTATCATCAATTTCACTTAAAATTGACTCTTCAAATATGTGTACTGTTACATTAACATTTTCATTCAAATTGCAGCAAAATCATAAGGGTGGTACTGAAAACAGCATCAGTGTGTTTTAGTTAGCTGTACTTTACTAGTAAAAAATAACCTGAGAGGACGGATACCCTCTGTCTTCTAGATGTCTCTGTCATGATGTTTACGCCTTTCTAGCAAAGTGCTCAACTTGAGTAGAATATTTGTACACTTCTTAATTCACCAACAGTGCTTTGTGAATTAATGTAATATCTGGGAAAGAAAGGACTTTTGAGACCATCTTCTCTGAGTTCCCACATTAAAGAATTGAAGAATGGTTAAAAAGTTCATGGCATGCACAAGGATGCCTGTACTCATACACTGACACGTTGAACTGAAACTTCTCTGTACAACTACTTAGAGGTAACTTTAAAAAATAAAAAATTCCTGTTCACATTGCAACTTCAGTTTGTAAAGTTACAAGGTCAGCAGTCGTACCATCTTCCTCTCTGAGATGCCCAGGCCCCAGTGCTGGGCTCGGGCTGATGTGATTTGGCTGAGGCAGGAATCTGAATTTGCCAGGAGAACGCAGTGCAGCCCCTGTGCTGCGGGAACACATCAACAGAAGGAACTTACCGTCAAACACTTCCAGCGCATCGAATTGTTTCTCACTTTGAAATGTGTCCACAAAGATAGTAATATTGAAGTTTGGCTCTACTTTAATGCTCCAGGAGCAGGTCTGGGAGTTAAAATAGTTGCCTGGATACCCAGGGCTGAGGATTATTCCAGAAGATTCTGTCCGGACTTCATTTGCTGGGCATTGTGCTGCAGAGAGAAGCATCGGTAAAGCTTTGCTTTAACAAAATGAATCCAACTTCCTTAGGAGACGTTTTATCCCTGTATATACAAGCTGATGAAAAGAAAAGGCGATCTCACTGAGCTCTGATTACATTGAATACCAGACACAAACACTGCCCGAGAGGCAAACTGAAAACCGGCAGGCACTGCGCACTTCACGATGGGGGTCCAAGTTCACCCAAGCCAGACAGTGTGACTAAATCCGGCTGCTTGCTCTCAAGCCGCTCTGTCCTGGACCCATGCGAGTTAGTGGCGTTGGAACTTCGGCTGTGGCTTCACTAGAGGTCCAGTCGACAGACCTGACTCACACCCAGCCTGCACCTGCAGCACCCCACAGTTTGCACTGGGATCCAGGTTTACCTAGACAAGCGTTTCTGGACGAACTGCGAGGGATTAGAGGTATGTGTGCAAGCCTTTCCCCTGCTTTCTTCAGTGATTTACAAGTTAGTTCAAATAAAAATAACCTTCACAGATGTGCATGCACAGAAGGGAATAGCCAAATAAGAGTTCATCAACCACTAATTTCTCTTGTTGATAAATTAGAATAATTAAGGGAAAACTATTTCTATTATTAGTAATAGCACACAAATAGAACCATAACTATTTAGAGTGTTTTTTAAAAAGTTCAGCAATCAGAGGCTGGGAAGGTGGCTCAGTGGTAGAGTGCTAGCCTTGAGCTGAAGAGCTGAGGGACAGCGCCCAGGCCCTGAGTTCAGGCCCCATGACCGGACCCCCCCCCCCAAAAAAAAAAAATTTCAGCAATCAGTAATCACAAAGAAATTGAACTTTCATCAAAAATGTATCTTATTGAGTTATCTACTTCTAAGGTATTTCCTCTGTATTACTTACAGCTGTATTTTAAATACAAATAATTCTCCAAACAGAATATATCTTATTTAAAAGCTTGAACATATTTTAACAAACCTTGTGGGGAAAAGAAAAGCTTCACCTTCTTCTGTTTCTAATTGAAATATACCTTTAAATTTAGGAACGTTTAGACATAAAACCACCAGCAGTGATGCATGACATAGAGTCCTTTAACTAAATATGCATTTTAGGTCATATTTTAAAAAACATTTATAGCAGAAATGAGTGGCCATAGTAGAAAATAATTCTGGAACTCAGACGGAAGCCACTCAGATAAAAGTGTGATTTTCTTCTGGGACCATGGCGGGATTGCTGACCGCCAAGCCAGGAGGACGGCCGGGAGGGCCAGCTCCTGCGTCATTGGCACAGCAGAAGCGCGGGGCGGGGACCCCGGCTGCCAAGCCACTCTCTGTGGTAAGCAACGCTGGTGCTCTCCCAGTCAGTGACACCACCCACGTTCCCAGATGGAGTCAGCTTATTGCGCAAAGGCTACATCAGCACTGTGGTTTTTAAAAAATTAATTTTCCATAGTGAGTTGATAGCTTTCAGTTGGGCTGTTTGAGCTTGTTTGTAGTCCTAAAACCCTTGTCTTCTAATTACACTTGAAACTAGCACCAATGGGATTATATGTGTAAAATGATCTAATCACTTTGGTCCATTGGCACAATGTATCCATCCTAAACCCTTCCTCTGCAGATTATCTAAACTCTTGCATACATTCAACTTACTTTAAAGACTTGTAAAAATCAGGAAAGTTGCATACTTCACTTGGTGGTTTATAAATTTTATGCCCCCTATTTTTTAAATACCAACTAATTATGTTCATGCAGTGGCATGACACACAAAATTGCCTTAGAGACTATTCAAAGTGCCGGGCACCGGTGGCTCACGCCTGTAATCCTAGCTACTCAGGGGGCTGAGATCTGAGGATTGTGGTTCAAAGCCAGCCTGGGCAGGAAAGACCATTATCTACAAGACTCTTATCTCCAATTAACCACCAGAAAGCCAGAAGTGGCACTGTGGCTCAAGTGGTAGAGTGCTTGCCTTGAGCTGAAGAGCTGAGGGACAGCACCTAGGCCCAGAGTTCAGGCCCCTGACTGACAAATAAAAAAAAAAAGAAAGAAAGCATTCAAAGCATGAGGCCAACTGGTGACTGGACAGGAAGGTAATAGAAACCTGTGAGTGAGGGAGAGTGGTAAGCATGGGACTGACACAGGTCAAGCTCAAGCTGATGCTGATAAAGATGTTGGAGCCACACAGCGGGGTGTTCCCAGACAGACAGACAGACAGAGATGGCCAGAGCCACACAGCGGGGTGTTCCCAGACAGATAGACAGACAGAGATGGCCAGAGCCACACAGCGGGGTGTTCATAGACAGACAGACAAAGATGGCCAGAGCCACACAGCGGGGTGTTCCCAGACAGACAGACAGACAAAGATGGCCGGAGCCACACAGCGGGGTGTTCCCAGACAGACAGACAGACAAAGATGGCCAGAGCCACACAGCGGGGTGTTCACAGACAGACAGACAGACAGAGATGGCCAGAGCCACACAGCGGGGTGTTCATAGACAGACAGACAAAGATGGCCAGAGCCACACAGCGGGGTGTTCCCAGACAGACAGACAGACAAAGATGGCCGGAGCCACACAGCGGGGTGTTCCCAGACAGACAGACAGACAGAGATGGCCAGAGCCACACAGCGGGGTGTTCCCAGACAGACAGACAGACAGAGATGGCCGGAGCCACACAGCGGGGTGTTCCCAGACAGACAGACAAAGATGGCCAGAGCCACACAGGGGGGTGTTCCCAGACAGACAGACAGACAGAGATGGCCGGAGCCACACAGCGGGGTGTTCCCAGACAGACAGACAGACAGAGATGGCCGGAGCCACACAGCGGGGTGTTCCCAGACAGACAGACAAAGATGGCCAGAGCCACACAGCGGGGTGTTCCCAGACAGACAGACAGACAAAGATGGCCAGAGCCACACAGCGGGGTGTTCCCAGACAGACAGACAGACAAAGATGGCCGGAGCCACACAGCGGGGTGTTCCCAGACAGACAGACAAAGATGGCCAGAGCCACACAGCGGGGTGTTCCCAGACAGACAGACAGACAAAGATGGCCAGAGCCACACAGCGGGGTGTTTCCAGACAGACAGACAGACAAAGATGGCCGGAGCCACACAGCGGGGTGTTCCCAGACAGACAGACAGACAAAGATGGCCAGAGCCACACAGCGGGGTGTTCACAGACAGACAGACAGACAGAGATGGCCAGAGCCACACAGCGGGGTGTTCATAGACAGACAGACAAAGATGGCCAGAGCCACACAGCGGGGTGTTCCCAGACAGACAGACAGACAAAGATGGCCGGAGCCACACAGCGGGGTGTTCCCAGACAGACAGACAGACAGAGATGGCCAGAGCCACACAGCGGGGTGTTCCCAGACAGACAGACAGACAGAGATGGCCAGAGCCACACAGCGGGGTGTTCCCAGACAGACAGACAAAGATGGCCAGAGCCACACAGCGGGGTGTTCCCAGACAGACAGACAGACAGAGATGGCCAGAGCCACACAGCGGGGTGTTCCCAGACAGACAGACAGACAGAGATGGCCAGAGCCACACAGCGGGGTGTTCCCAGACAGACAGACAAAGATGGCCGGAGCCACACAGCGGGGTGTTCCCAGACAGACAGACAAAGATGTTGGAGCCACACAGCGGGGTGTTCCCAGACAGACAGACAGACAAAGATGTTGGAGCCACACAGCGGGGTGTTCCCAGACATACCTTCACAGGAGGGGGCCGAGCCCTGGAACTGCAGCTGGGAGCTGAGCCTGCAGGTGAGCGTGTCACTTCCAGATAAGGTGTAGCCAGGGTGACATTGATACTTCACAAAGTCTCCTGAAAGAACCAATCCAACATGCTGGGAAATGGTGTTTCTAGAACATTCTGAGTGCATGCCTGTGGTACATGTGTGTGGCCACTTGATGAATCAAGTCAGTGTGCAAACCATCTCAGAACTGGTGTTCTCTGGAGAACGTGCCAGTTCTGATTCTCACTGTACACCCATGCTGCAGTAACCCAATGTGAGTACAGAAATGGTGTCCAGGTTTCCTGCCTACGCTCTCCATCCCTGATGACTAAATAAATCAGTGCCGTGCATTAGAGGCCTCGGGGTCGGCAAGGAGAAGCAGAACGGCAGAATGACCTCCACGTGACCTTGGCAGAGGAGCACAGGTTTCAGTGAGCTGATTCTCCACGAGCAAAGAAGACAGCGGGTCACAGAGCCTGACCAGCCGCTGGAGGCATGCCTTGGCATCAGCACAAGACTTGTCATTAGGAATGAGAAGCTGTGGTCACAATAATTACGCTGCAAACATGTGCTGGGTGCTTTATTATATACCAGATGATCACTTAGTGAATACGGCCATTGATGTAAGTGATAATGCGGAATTTCTAAATGTGATCATCCTCTATCTGCCACCAATTACTTCCTGGGAGGTTCTGTTAAATCATCAGCATTATGGCTACAAACACAGTCTTTCTTAAGTATGTTCATATCTCAACCTAATTAAACCAAGGATCTACTGAAGCCTGCCTCCACAAACTGTGTACAAAATGATTTCTTAAATGGCTAAGTGACATTATAGAGAAAGAGAGAAGAAAATAACTCAAATGTCAAAACCCAAATTCAAGTGGCAAAACAAAAGTCACAGAAGTGTCTGTCTGTATCAGACCACAGCAATGGCCTGGGGGCGTTTCATCCTTTCTGACAAATTTCCCATGTGCCAGCCCACGTCTGATTCCGGGGGAGATGGGAGCGTGGGCTGCCTGCGGGACAGGGTATGCGCGGCTGGAATCCACGGGGCATGGTGGAGGCGACCTTACCAATCTCGAAGTCCTCATCCTCAGCAATCAGGTCAGCATGGGGGACCGCGGGAGGGGCCGGGCACCTCTTCAGCTGAAATGCTGCGGAGAACGTTCATGAAAAGCAGGTGTCATGGCAGACACTTGCCGAGAGCCAAGACGACTGCAAGCTGCATTCCCCTCCGGTTGTAAAGCTGAGGTTCACTGAAATACCCGCACGTGTTCGCCACTGCCTCGTGACACTGTCACTTTCCAAGTGCTCCTACAGTTAGTTCATACCACGCTGCTATCTAAACACACAGAGGAAAGTCCCCTAACGCACTTGGAATTCTGCAGGGAGGTGCTCTGAACAGGGCCTGGCTGCAAGTCCTGTTTCAGAGTTGGTAAGATCCCCTCTTCTTCTCCTGAGGAATCTGCTCTGGGGTCTGCCCTGGGAGAGAAGGAGCCCCACACCACAGCAAGCCCCCTCAGTGCCCATTCCAAAGAGCACTGGCTGTTCCTGACATTTGAATGTGATGTCAATAGATATTGAGAACGCATCACCATGGTCTGATGACACAGGAGACAGAAAGACCTGGCTGCACCCAGGAGGCTGGAAAAGGGCCCCCAGACATCACACCAGCACCCGGAGGCCGGGTGTGCTCACCCTGCGGAAACACCACCTGGAATTCTCAGTGGCAGTTGGCGGGGAAAATGAACTGACCGTGGAAGTTGAGGACAAAGAAGCCTCCGTTGGAGAAGTCGCTGTGGAACTTGAGCAGGACCTGGTTGGAGGAGCTGTATGCTGTTTCCAGGGCTGTATTTCCACTGAAAACCCCGAGCTGAGGTGAATTCTGGTCAGGACCATCCCTAGGCACAGCAAGCTCCCATCAATTCTGAAAGGACTCCATACCTCCCGTCCACCACCTCCTGTCCACATCCTGTCCACCTCTGGTCCACCTCCTTCCACATCCTGTCCACTTCCTGTCCACATCTAGTTTACCTCCTCTCTAGTCCTGTCCATGTCCTCTCCATCTCTCGTCTATCTCTTGTCAGTCAAATCCCCATGTTTAAATTCTAAATGCAATTTGCCCACAAACAGCAAGAGCAAGAAGCTTCTAAAAATAAAACATCTTTTAAAACTCAATAAAATACAATGTCCCCTGGGTTCTGTTCTGAAGGGGCCGCCCTGGCCCTGGACATCCTCCATGTCATCAGCACTGGACAGGGGCCACTAAAACCACAGCTGACCCCTAAAACCACAGCTGACCCCCTAAAACCACAGCTGACCCCCCAGAACCACAGCTGACCCCCTAAAACCACAGCTGACCCCTCAGAACCACAGCTGACCCCCAGAACCACAGCTGACCCCCCAGAACCACAACTGACCCCCTAAAACCACAGCTGACCTCAGAACCACAACTGACCCCCTAAAACCACAGCTGACCCCCAGAACCACGGTGTGCTTGCAGGGAAATCTCACTCTCAAAAGTTCACTATTACTTCACGCATCAATTCAAAAGAAAACAATGCTGGGCTACTCTTACGTTTTAAAAGTCAATTGCTACAGTGCTGAGTGCTGTGCTCCAGGCAGAGGCTGGAAGGACATCTGCTCTAGGCCAGTCCAGAAGAAGATTCACAACTCTGTCCCAAAATACCCCAGGGAGAAAGGACCAAGTGGTAGGGGCCCGGACCGGTGAGCACAAGGCCCCACGTTCAAACCTCAACAATGCCAAATATCTGGTGGTGAGCAAAAGGTCCTGTGTTCAAACCCCAACAATGCCAAATATTTGGTTATTCTACAATGCAGCAAAACCGAATGTGCAGCTTGAAATTTGTCCCTGTGTCTCTGACTTTGTTGCTTGAAATGTGTCCCTGTGTCTCTGGCTTTGTTGCTTGAAATGTGTCCCTGTGTCTCTGGCTTTGTTGCTTGAAATGTGTCCCTGTGTCTCTGGTTCTGTTGCCTGTGAGGATGCAATCTGATATGTAGGAGACGTGCAAGCACTAAACGAGACACATGTGTAAGCACCAAGAGTCACCACAGGCAGTGTGGCTGCCCCGTACCAGACAGCGATGTAGTCGTTCACGGCTTCCGTCTGCAGCAAGGTGAAGTTGATGTAGACGCCGTGGCCCGGGGCCACGGTGATGAGCCACAGGCAGTCCTTCAGGATGGGGTACTCGTCCGGGAAGCCGGGGGAGTAAATGGTGCCGTTGTGGGCGGTCACGTTGTACCCGCAGGGCGCTGGGGAGAAAGCAGCCAGCCGTGCGTTTTAGAAAGTAGGTGACTATTTCAGAAAGGGCTTAGCCTCCATGCTCCCTGGTACAAAATAATTGTGACACAGCTCTCAGCAACTACTTAGCCAAAGTTCTTCCCCTCAAGCCTGTAAAGTTCAGGAGAATTATACTTCTAAGCTAAGATAGCTCCGTCTCACTTCACATAGACTCCAAATCTTCAAAATCCCTGAGGAGAGCATTCCTACATGATAAAAAAAATCCACAGTCAGCCGCCATCTGTGACTGCGCTGATAATTAATCCATTGGACCATCCAACGCCAGGCAAGGGATGACACGCACATTACACATAAATATATAACTGAATTTTTTGTTTTAAGTCACTTTCCTAAAGCCTATTGAAGCTGTGGGAAAGACGGGCATCTCAGCCCGGCAGAAACACTGACACTATCAACTCAGTGCGAACCTACACTTGAAGCAGCGAGATGAACGTACATAAGTAGCGTTTCAACACAAGTACTCCCTATCTACCGGTGTAGTCCGGGCCCCCGGTCTGTCTTCATTTTGGGTTTAACAAATTGACCTTTTGGTTGCTGTGGTGATCATCTTACGTGTAGAAAGGTGGGGTGGCCAGGTGTGGGCGGAGTGCTCTGACAGGCCACCGTTCATGTACCCAGGCCACCTGTCAAACTGAAATCCCACCACGACCTCAGATACGGGGTGAGGCTTGATCACCAGCCCCGTCCCCCACAACATCAAAGACATGCCACAAAGGGCCTCGAGCTTAGGGGAAGGAAGAGGCCAGAGCATATCAAAAGATACACAAGAAGACAATTTTAATGATGCAAGATGCTAAGGATGATCAGGCAGTGGAGGGGAGCCAGGATCTGACAGTGCCCATGCGGGCGGGCTCTCTGGAGAACCGCGGGGGCCGGGCCGTGCAGACACACCCAAGGCAGCCCCGGCACGACAGAACAGGTTCGTCTGAGCAGAGGTAAGTGGGGCTTGAAGTCCGACACACCTGGGTTTATACCCTGCCGGGCGTGCGTTCTGCACCCAGCTGCGCAGGTGCAGTGCGGCCAGGGCTAGAACACACGGAGCCCTCGCACCCTCGCCGGCTCTCAGACGATGCTCCGCGCCCCGCCACCGCACCGCCCCTCTGCAGACAGCAAGGCCCCGTCCCTCCACGAGGGAAACGCAACTTCTCCCACCCTCCTGCTCTCCTGGACCGGCCATTAGAGCTTGCTCAGCAGGCTCCCCATGCAGGCCTTCCCTGGCCGAGACCCTCTGTGTCACCAGGAGGAGTGCCACCTGGCCCCCAGCGGGCCTGCCCGCCCGGCAGCTGGCTGAGACCAACCCCCCTGCCCCCCCGCCCCCCGCCTCCCCCTGGGGCCACGGCTCCCTGCTCCCACTGACAGCAATGATACTTACAGACCAGTTTAAAAACTTATATGCATGTAAGATACCTAACAGAATGTACATCTATAACATATACTTACATGCATGTAAGATACCTAACAGAATGTACATCTATAACATATACTACATCTATAACGTATACTTATATGCATGTAAGATACCTAACAGAATGTACATCTATAACATATACTACATCTATAACATATACTTATATGCATGTAAGGTACCTAACAGAATGTACATCTATAACATATACTACATCTATAACATATACTTACATGCATGTAAGATACCTAACAGAATGTACATCTATAACATATACTACATCTATAACATATACTTATATGCATGTAAGATACCTAACAGAATGCACATCTATCGCATATACTACATCTATAACGTATACTTACATGCATGTAAGATACCTACCAGAATGCACATCTATCGCATATACTACATCTATAACATATACTACATCTATAACGTATACTTACATGCATGTAAGGTACCTAACAGAATGCACATCTATAACATATACTACACATCTGCATGTCTCTGGTTCCCAGCCTATCATCCACAAGCCCCCATCCCCTTGGCCTCACACACGGCTGCAGCCTGGGGGATGGGTGCTGGCTTCTCCCAGACCCGTGGGCTCTAGCTGCCTCACTGTTACTGGTGCTGCTTTCCTCGTTACCGCTATAACCTGCCGGAGCACAAAGCTGCTTTGCTGCTTTGCAGTAGGGGAAATGTTCCTGCAACACCAAGCAGAGTGAGTATGTGCACCACCGGAGATGCTCGTCTGGGCACGCTTGCTTCATGTCCAGTGCGCCCAGACCTGGAGCAGAGGCGGCGCCGCCCGACCCCTCCCCCTCCTCCTCCTACCCCCCCCCCCCAATGGCAGAAGCACCCGGCAGCCTACCTACCATCACAGCGCGGGAAGGGGAAGTTCCAGCTCCGGTCGGGGCCGTGTCTGCAGGTGAGCACGGGCTGGCCCAGCAGCACGTACCCCGGGTAGCACTCGAAGGAGATGGCCTGCCCCACGCTGAAGTCTGAGTTGATCATGTACCCGTTCTGGAACGGGGGTGGGTCCGGGCAGTTCTGCAGCTCGTAGGCTGAAATGACAAAGGCAACGTCAAGCTCAGGCTTGGAATGCGGCGGGGCTGGCGCTGCTGTGGGTGCGCTCCGAAGGCAAACAGCGGGGAAACGCTCAGAGAGAGCCCCGCGTGGTCAGACGCCACCTAGAACCCGAGACCCGGGAGGGTCAGCAGCTGCGGCAGCTCTAACCCCGACCGCCCGCCTCCTAACACACGTGGGCTGCATCCCATGCTTGGCAGAGTCCACCTGGGGAGGGAAGGAATATAACACGGTTTAACTTCAAAGTAATAGGAATAATAAAAGGCCCCGGGAGGCTACGGTGAGCTGCCCGAGGCTCCCCTTCTGATTTAAGGAAGAAATGTGCAGTCAGGCAGTGGTGGCTCCTGCCTGTGATCCAGGCACTCAGAGCCTGAGGTCTGAGGATCCCAGTTCAAAGCCAATCCAGGCAGGAAAGTCCGTGAGACTCTGATCTGCAGCAAACCTCTCAGAAGAAGCTGGCAGCGGGGCTGTGGCTTACGTGGCCGAGCGGTAGCCTTGAGAAAAAGAATGCTAGGGACGGGGTGGGTCTGGTGACTGTGCCTGACCTCTGTGCGATTAGAGACAAGTCAACCTGGAAATGGAGTGTGACCTCTGTCCTGGCAGTGACACAGCTACCGGAGCCCTGAACGGGCCCTTCCTCCCCCATGGCCTCCTCCCGCGTGACACCCACTGCACATAGCCTCCCCGTGTGGCCTCCCCGTGTGGCTTCCTCTCCATGTGGCCTCCCCCCGTGTGGACTCCTCTCTGAGCACTTTTGCTCCCAGAAAGGACCGAGACGCAGCTGGAGCCACGCATTGCTCTGTGTTCCTCTCACGGAGGGCTGCTGGGAGCTGGAGGGTGAGACCCCCCCCAGGGCCGGGGTCCTGTGGCCCAGTGAGGAAGAGCGAGCCAGGACACCCCCCACAGGCCTCGGAAAGAGAAGCGGTGAGGTGGGGGGTGTTGAGCAGCAGCTAGAGGCCAGGGCTGCGGAGGGGCGGGAGGAGGACACGAGGAAAACAGCAGGAGAGCAGCAGAGCGTGGACAGTGCAGGGGCTGGGGAAATGGGATGACTGAGGCAGCCCGTGGAGTCCCGGGAGCTGAGGCCAGACTGGAGAAGCAAGCGGCTCCACGCGGAGCTGGGTGCGTGTCAGTCAAAGGGTCTGCAGAATATGACCATCAGGACAACGCGAGCCCCTTGGAAAGGCAGCGGCGGATCCCGGGACTGGCCGAGGTACTGACCCTGAGAGACACGACGCTTTTTGTTCGTGCTGAATGGGCGGGTGGCACGGTGCAGTCCCCCCTTCAGAACAGCACCCGGGAGGGCAGTCACGTGCCGGCCGTCACCGCGACGCAATCGGCCACAGCCGACATGAGGACAATTCAATCAGCCTTCATCTTAGCCTCACTCTGCTCTTATTAAGACCTCGTCTATGGAACCATTTCAAGGAGAAAATGCTAAAGGCTTCCATATGCATTTACCCTGCAGTGACCCAAATGTCCAACACGTGACACTTATTCTCACATTATATCCATCTGTCCATCCGTCTGTCCATCCGTCTATTATCTGTTACATCACTCAGTAACAACACACAGAGACACATCATGCATGTGTGTGCACACACGAGCACACACGTGTGCACACACGCGTCGGCAGCTGTGCAGGGGTGGAAGGGAAGGCATCCTTCATCCTTCCTCGGACCCTCTCTGGCGGAGGGCGTGAGCTGTGAGCCTCCGCGTGCCCGACAGAGGCGGGTCGGCTTTGTTGGCGCTGTGGCCTGGGGGAAGGAAGCGGTGGGACAGGGAATCTCCACAGACTGGACGCACCAAAGGCGCTGAGGCCTACAGAGCGCGCTGCGTTTCTCAGGATAGAGCCGCCGTGGCGGCGTTCCAGCCACCTGCACGCCTGAGCACGCCCTTTCTTACACGCCATGTCCTCCAGACAGTGCCCGGCCAGGGACAGGGATTCCCGTTCAACCTGACTCTGGTTGGCAGGCCACAGAACGCTAGACCCTCCTCCCTTGGTTTAATCATTGCTACCTGCGTAGCTGCACGGTTTCTCTGAGGAGACTCTTACGCAGCTGCAAGGACTGAAAGCAAGAAATTAGGGCTCAGATGGAACCGAGAGCATCCTGAGGGAGCTGTGGCCTTCGGGGCAGTCAGACAGCCTGGAGTGGGGAAGGCCAGCTGGAGGCTGGATGGGCCGGCCCCACCTTGCCTGCAGGGCGGGGGGGCCGTGAGACCTGCATCGCGTCCCTGCCTCACCTCTGCTCTACCACATCAAGAAGACACGGTGCTGCGGGGCCCCCGGCCGGCTGGGACCGAGCGAGCTCCCCCACGGCCGCCTGGCACGGTGCGAATGGCTTCGTGAATTCAGAGGCTCCCACCGATGACACCCGGAGGTGCAGAATCGCTGTAGACTTAGGATGAAGTGTGAGATACATGTTTAATTCATAGGAAGGTCAAAGACAACTTTCCCACTCTAGAATGTTCTTTCCCTATAAATGCAAGCAATTGTGATGTGTCTTTTCATTATAATTTTAATATAAAATTAACTACCAAAAAGCGCTCTGGCACTGCTCGATGGGAAGGCCGTGACATAACCCTACTAGGGCGATTAGATAGAGACATTAAAAAGTATTCCAGATCAGTAAACACCGCGAGCACAATTATTCCTAATGAAATTCACAGTACTCGGGATCATTAGCAAAAGAAGAAGCGCGTCTACCCCACAGTTTCACTAAATGGAATTTGCAGTCTCGCACAGAGTAATGGCTGTGAGGTCTAGAAAATGATTTTCACTTCCTTTCTGTCTTCAAATAGATTATTTGGTGGCTGAAATCTACATAATGTGACACTTCAATGCAAATTGTGCAGTTTTCCAAAAGAGAAAACTGAGGAGCCAAGGATGCACCGAGGGCGCACAAAGACCAGGGGCACCCACATCAGTGCTGACCGCTCCTTGTTCATGTGCTCACTCACCAGGGAAAAGCAAACTGCTTATCCCATGACAAACCCTGTTCATATGATCTTTCACATTAATAAACACGCTAGAGGTATCATGAAAACTGTAATAAATATAGCCACGAAGACAGCAGAATGGAAAATCAAGTCAGGTTTTCTCTCCAACCCATACATATGGGCATGCGGTGCACACACAAAGACATACAGACTGTACACACACACACACACATACATACATACAGATAGGCACAGACATGTGCGCCTACACACAAATACACACATCCTTAAACACAGACAGAAGTGCACACATACAAGCATGTGTACTTACACACTGACCTGCACACAGACATACACACTTACACACTGACACACACACCTGTACACATACAGACATAGACATACACTGGCACCCACACCTGCTCACAGACACACACTGACACGCACACCTGCACACATACAGACATACATACTGACACACTGACACACACACCTGCACACATAGACATAGACACACACTGACACACACACCTGCACACATAGACATAGACACACACTGACACACACACCTGCACACATACAGACACACACTGACACACACACCTGCACACATACAGACATAGACATACACTGACACACACACCTGCACACAGACACACACTGACACGCACACCTGCACACAGACACACACTGACATGCACACCTGCACACATACAGACATAGACACACTGACATGCACACCTGCACACATACAGACATACACACTGACACACTGACACACACACCTGCACACATAGACATAGACACACACTGACACACACACCTGCACACATACAGACACACTGACATGCACATCTGCACACATACAGACATAGATACACACTGACATGCACACCTGCACACATACAGACATAGACACACACTGACACCCACACCTGCACACATACAGACATACACACTGACACACTGACACACACACCTGCACACATACAGACATACACACTGACACACTGACACACACACCTGCACACATAGACATAGACACACACTGACACACACACCTGCACACATACAGACACACACTGACACACACACCTGCACACATACAGACATACACACTGACACACTGACACACACACCTGCACACATAGACATAGACACACACTGACACACACACCTGCACACATACAGACACACACTGACACACACACCTGCACACATACAGACACACACTGACATGCACACCTGCACACATACAGACATAGACACACACTGACATGCACACCTGCACACATACAGACACACACTGACATGCACATCTGCACACATACATAGACACACACTGACACGCACACCTGCACACATACATAGATACACACTGACATGCACACCTGCACACACATATATATACACTGACACACACTGACATGCACACTTGCACACAAACATAGACACACACTGACATGCACACCTGCACACATACAGACATAGACACACACCGCCACACGCATTTGCACACATACAGACATGTGCACATTCTGTACCCCCTACTGTGTTCCCCCTGGCCCCAGTCCCAGTCACCCGCAGACCCCTGTGCTTTCCCCGGGACCCCGTGCTGAGAGCGAGTGCCCGGAAGAGCTGCAGGCACAGCACCGGGCCCTCATCTTGCTGCTGGAATCTGAACACGCTCTGTAGAACCGTGTGCACAGACAGCACGGGGGACACTGGCCCATGTTCCCACTGTGAGCAGGAGCTTCCTCATCAGACCTTCTTTTTAGAATGAAATCATTTCTTCTTCTTTGCTGTATGTGTGTGTGCACACGTGTGTGTGTGTGTGTGCGTGTATGTGTGTGCGCCCACAAGTGTTTGTCCTGTGGCTCGAACTCAGGGCCTGGTGCTGCCCCTGAGCGTCTTTGCTCACAGCAAGGGCTCTAACACTTGATCCACAGCTCCACTTCCGGCTTTTCACAGGAGTCTCACAGACTTCCCTGCCCAGGCTGGCTTTGAACCATGATCCTCAGATCTCAGCCTCCTGAGTGGCCAGGATGACAGGCGTGAGCCACCTGTGGCCAGATTTCAATTTTGCTTTAAATATTGTTAAACTCAGAGAAATGAATCCTCTCATATACCAGATGTGACTGGCGATAAACAGTTAAGAAACACAAAATCAGAAGCGGCTTGCCTGTTTGGGGAGGGAGGAGGAGGCAGCGCCGCTGAACAGGCCCGAGCTGTCAGGGCAGAGCGGCGGAGGGGCTCTGTGGGCGGCGCCCAGCACAGTGCAGCTCAGACCAGGCCACGCACACCAACCTCCCCGGGCAGCTCCGCCACAGCCACCTTCGCTCAGGCCCACGGCCACGGGCCGGCCTGCTGGAAAAACGCAGCTCAGCGCATCTCCTGACTGCGGCTGTGTGATTCACGGACGATGTGAGAGCCCCCTCAGTTCTCCGCAGGGATGGAAGCAGCCGAGCTGCTGACCAGCCTGATCTAATACTCTCACCACACTCTGTGCTGGGCTGGAAAGAGGGCCACGAGGGCTCTGCACCCCCTCCTGCAGTCCCACCCTAGCCCTCCTCTAGATGGTTTTTCCTTTCCTTCCCTTTCTCTTCCCTTCCTTTCTTGTCATGGCATTTAAGATGCACATGCAGCCCTCAAAATACTTCAAACGTGCTCCCGCCAAGGCTCACCGGTTCCCCACACAGCTCAGAAGGACCAGGCCTGTGGAGGTGTCGGTGCTGCCCGGGTCCGACACACCTGGGGACCACAAATGTGTCTCTTGGGTGTGAGGAGCCGGGAAAGAAGTTAGAAGATTTCCTGGGCCTGATTTGCCTTTGTTTCGGTGGAATGAAATGGAAAATGAGGAACAAGGCAGTTGGAAATGTTGCTTTTACTTTGGGCAAATGCATAAAAGGACAAGCAAACACACTCAAGCTGCAGGAGATTGGCCAAGGATGACGTCTGTGTCCCCCAAGCCCAGGGACTCCCCAGTGCTGCGGCTCATCGTGGCTGAGCTGCAGAGCTTGAGGGACAGCACCCAGGCCCAGAGTTCAAGCCCCACAGCCAGCCAAAAAAACAAAAAGACCCATACACATATATACACTGGGTAGTGTCTGGGAATGAGTTAAGATGCCCCCACAAAGAACTATGAGGAACAATTGTGGTGCTTATAATGAGAATTATTATTTCACTTTCTGTATCTAAAATTCTATAGTTATATGTACAAGTCGTTTAGATGCACTAGGAGAATTTCTCTAGGAAATACTTTAAATGTCTGACATTTATTTTCGATTGGATCAGTAAATCTGAGGCTCTGCGTTCCCCTCTCAGATGTGTGCTAATTCCCACTGCGGCACAATTCCCACGTAACGCTGGCCCTCACGGAGCGCGAAAGAGGGCGACGCCAGGTACTCCCAGGGCCGCTCCTGCTCCTGGAATCCCTTCGACCTGTCCTGCTGGGTCCTTCTGACACACACAGTCCTGCCCTCTCAGACAAGGTCAGGGGTGAGGTTTTCCTGAGACAGGAGGGGGCCCCGGGAGGGCAGTCAGCGGGCCATGGGGGCCGGGGGGTTATGGGAACAAAGCCGATGCCCATCACTGGTACTCCCAGAAAACAGGTGTGTTCTCCACCGTGGAGATGCCAGGCCAGGGCACACGCAGCCTTGCTGAGGTCAGCCTCAGGGGTAGAGACCAAACCAGGCTAAAGCACCACCACTAGCCAGCTCCCCAGGAGAGGGGGCAGTGCCGGAGAAGCCTGGAATCCACCAGGTGACCCACAGAGCCCGGGGGGCCTGGAAGTCCAGCCAAGTGACCCACAGAGCCCGGGGGGCCTGGAATCCACCAGGTGACCCACAGAGCCCGGGGGGCCTGGAATCTACCAAGTGACCCACAGAGCCCAGGGGGCCTGGAAGTCCAGCCAAGTGACCCACAGAGCCCGGGGGGCCTGGAAGTCCAGCCAAGTGACCCACAGAGCCCGGGGGGCCTGGAATCTACCAAGTGACCCACAGAGCCCGGGGGGCCTGGAATCCACCAGGTGACCCACAGAGCCCGGGGGGCCTGGAATCTACCAAGTGACCCACAGAGCCCGGGGGGCCTGGAATCCACCAGGTGACCCACAGAGCCCGGGGGGCCTGGAAGTCCAGCCAAGTGACCCACAGAGCCCGGGGGGCCTGGAATCCACCAGGTGACCCACAGAGCCCGGGGGGCCTGGAATCTACCAGGTGACCCACAGAGCCCGGGGGGCCTGGAATCCACCAGGTGACCCACAGAGCCCGGGGGGCCTGGAATCTACCAAGTGACCCACAGAGCCCGGGGGGCCTGGAATCCACCAGGTGACCCACAGAGCCCGGGGGGCCTGGAAGTCCAGCCAAGTGACCCACAGAGCCCGGGGGGCCTGGAATCCACCAGGTGACCCACAGAGCCCGGGGGGCCTGGAAGTCCAGCCAAGTGACCCACAGAGCCCGGGGGGCCTGGAATCCACCAGGTGACCCACAGAGCCCGGGGGGCCTGGAATCTACCAGGTGACCCACAGAGCCCGGGGGGCCTGGAATCCACCAGGTGACCCACAGAGCCCGGGGGGCCAGGTGACCCACAGAGCCCAGGGGGCCTGGAAGTCCAGCCAAGTGACCCACGATGCCCTGGGCAGCTGCTCCCTCCATCAGACCTGCTCCACTTCGGGCCTGTCCCCCAGCTACGGCACTGGATCATTTGCGAAAAAGTCACCCTGAGGTTCCTCACCCCCAGATGTGGCTGGCTTCTTCCTGGTAAACGGCTGGTTGGTTTGTTTTCTAAGCCTTCATTTGAAAATGTGAAGTGGTGCCTCAAGGCAGGTCCTTTGTGCAGAACTGCTTTGCAGATCAGTGCTGAAGTGGAGAGCTATGCCTGTGGTTAAAACTTATGATTTTTTCCTTACATATAGTTTAATTCCTCAGAAAGGCTACCTCACAGGTCTACAAAATAAACAGCCGGATGAGGGCACTGGGAAGGCGGGTTGGGGAGGGGAAGTGGGGAAGGGGAGGATGAATGAAGTCATGAAATTCAATGCCTAGTCTTCAAAATTAAAAGAAGAAAAGCGGAGGAAAGGGGAGGGGTGGGGAGGGATGGGAGGGTGGGGAGGATGAAAGTGGCGCACTGCACTGCACCCATAATCTGATTTGCTGAACTACTTAAGGATAACTTTTTAAATCCTTTAAAAATTCCTATGTGTACTTTTTGTGCTTTACTTTCCTGTTTGCATACATTTTGTGGAAAGAGACTCAGGACAGAAGTCTTAGGGGATGCAGAGATTATGAGGGCTTACCTAGCCAGCCCACTACCCCGAATAAACCAGAAACAACTGCATCATCTCGTGAAAATGCAAAGCTACGCTAGAAACCGGCGTGTGGACCGCCAGCCAGCTCACAGAGCCGTGTCTGAAGCTCCCCTCCCAGCACCGACCTTCACAACGGTGATGATGCGGGTTCAGTCTTCACCACTCTCTAATACCATCTGCTCGCCTGTAATTTTGAGCAACAGTACTAAACCTTGTCAGGTCATTCTGAGAGTTGTATGAAGTAGCGTGAGTGAAGGGTTATATGATCATCCCACAGGACACTCAAGAAACATTGATGTCCTGCTGTGACATGGGTTAAAGATGACCAGGACTGAATAATAAAGATGGGCATAAAAGAAAATACAAACATAATGCAGCAGAGTGAAGAGGAGAGGTGCTAAAATTTCATCAGAATGAAAGTAACACATATAAGGCAGGCTCGGGGATAAGAGCTGCAGGTCTGGCCGCGCGGCGGCTCCTGACAGACACCGCGTCTCACGGGGCTTCAGCAAGGACAGCTACCTGAAGGAATGGTTGTTCTTCGCTATTTCAGAAATTCCAAATGAGTGACAACCAAGGTGTTTCAGAACCCCAGCCATCCTCAAAGCTTCACTTTGGTTTATTACACTGTTTTTCATCGTGTGTGTGTGTGTGTGTGTGTGTGTGTGTGTGTGTGTGTGTGTGTGCATGTGTGCGTGTGTGTATTTAAGAACAAACAAATTTCTTTTTAGGCTGAACTTGCTCGTTAAAAACTGAATAGTAAGTGGTCAAGGTGGCTTTGGTGAGTAGAAGGTAAACGAGACCGAGGAGGTGACCGCTGTGAGCCGCTCACAGAGCTTTTCCTGCTAACCCCACACCGGTGGGAAACGTCTCATCTCCATCCATCCACCCAGGACTTTCCCCAAACCCTTAGGAAGACCGGAGGCTGGGTTTTCTCTGTTTCCGCTCTCCAAGTGCACTTGTCTTTGATTCCTCTGGTGGTTACACGGCAGGATTCCTTTTCCCCTCTGACCTGGGGCTTGGCCAGGAGGCTCCCAGGAGGCTGGAGTGGTTCCCCCCCCCAATCTGACTCCTGGGCGGCCCTGGGCCTGAACTGCAGCTCCTCGCATGGTTCCCTAGCTGTGCCAGGTCCTGGTGCCAACCTCGGCATCACAAAGCCCAGAAGTGGGGGCTGAGAAGGGCCGTGACATGTCCTCATGTCCAGTCACAACGCAGAGCCCCGTCCCAGCTCTGAAATCCTGCAGACAGCAATGGGAGGGACCCCCACCCACCCACCAGGTCCTCTCCTGGAATCCTTCAGGAAAGCCCTGCTCCACCGCAGGGACCGACCCCTACGCCCTTCCCTTTCTCCTTCCTTGGTTGAAGCATCTGACAGGCTCGATCTGTAGAGAAATCCTGCTACACAAACACCGTCCATTTTCTCCATGTGTCAGAGCCCGTCTCCTCGTAAGCACTGAACGCTGGGGAATGGATGGCAGAACCAGGCAGTGGAGCAACAGTGACACCGACTGAGAACCAGTCCCAAGCCAGCCCTGTAGCCCCGACTCTCCATCAAATGTGCAGCTTGAGACCAGCTCTGAGAAACTTCAGAAGAGCACAGAGCCATGATCGTGTGCGGAGACACAAATGCCAGACCCTGCCAGCTGTGCCTCATCCTAGACAGACCCCTCCACTGAGGGAACAGGAGCTGCCGGGGACACGTGACAAAGACGAGACCATGGCCACACGAGAGGGCTGTGTGTGCGTGTGTGTGTGTGTGCATATCTGTGTATGTCTGTATGTGTCTGCCTATGGGTATATGTGTGTGTATGTGCATCTGTGTGCATATCTGTGTATGTCTGTGTGTCTGTGGGTATATGTGTATGTGCATATCTGTGTGTCTATGAGTGTGTATGTGTGTATCTGTGTGCATATCTATGTATATCTGTGTGTGTCTATGGGTATATGTGTGTATATCTGTGTATGTGTGTATCTGTGTGCATATCTGTGTATGTCTGTATGTGTGTGTCTATGGGTATATGCGTGTATATCTGTGTATGTGTCTGTGTGTGTCTATGGGTCTATGTGTGTGTGTGTGTCTGTGTGTATCTGTGTGTATATCTGTGTATGTCTGTATGTGTGTGTCTATGGGTATATGTGTGTATATCTGTGTGTCTGTGTGTGTCTATGAGTATGTCTGTGTGTATACCTGTGTATGTCTGTATGTGTGTGTATGGGTATATGTGGGTATATCTGTGTGTGTGTGTGTGTGTGTGTGTGTGTGTGTGTGTGTGTATGTGTGTGTGTCTGTACCTAGAGGGCTGCATCTGGCTCTGCTCTTCCTCTCAGAGCTCTTAGACACAAGCTTAAGGCAACCACAACCAGAGCCCAATGTGCCACCAAAGCTCAGCCCACTGCTGTACAACATGACACCAAAGCTCAGCCCGCTGCTGTACTACATGACACCAAAGCTTAGCCCGCCTGAGCAAGCTTTTAACCAGCACAGGAATTCACATTTGAATACACCTGACATACAGGACACGTGTAGCTCTTCGGGGGTGGTGTGGTCCTTACCTTGGTAAGCAAGCTTGAACCCCTGCCGGTTTTGCGAGTGGTCACTGTAGAAGCGGATGAGGGTCTCATGTGTGGTGCTCAGCAAGGCGAGCGGCAGGTCCGAGCCGCTGAACTGCCCGATCAGGGGGCTGGTGTGGTAAGGCCCGTTCTGAATTTCCAGGTAGTCGTGGTTAGCTTCCGTGGAGAAATTCAGAAACTGAATGTGTGCACCTGCGAGTAAAAACCATGGAAGATGACTGAAATTGCACCTTGAAATCTGTAAAGGCAGGGCTCATCTTAATGGCTCTAACTGTGTCTGAGAGACGGGACAGGCCACGCCAGAGGGCGGCCGGCTCTGGCTCACTCGGGACCCCGCTCTGAGGTCCTCCCGCACCGTGGGCAGCCCTGGCCCTGCTCCACAGAGACGATAGGGGTGGTGATTAGTACACAAAGCAAGACACAACAAAACCCATTTTTTCCAGTTGCTGCCAGGTTGATGCTCTCATAAGGGCAAGGCTGGGATTCTGGGACACAAGTTCATCACAGCTTTGTTAAGGTTGGAAAAAAACAAAGCTCCAAACTTTAGCTCTTAACTGGATGGTCACACAGTTGCATTCATTCAGCGAGTGACCATTTTCAATTGTACTGGGCATGGAGAATGAGCCAAAAATGTTTGTAAGAAACCAAAGGGAGGCTCGAAATTCTAGCCGGGAGCCTGTGCGGCTCCACAGACCTCAGCTAGTCCCGGTCACGGAGCCCCGTGTGCTCACGCTGCCGGGTGCCTTGGCAAATTAGACGGTCAGAAGCAAGGTGGTGTGGAGTTGTGACATTAGGAAATGCAAATGCCCATCTCAACGGTCTTAATTTGTTTGAAAATTCAATAAAGAACTCCAAAGACATGAGTCTCGTAAACCATTGCATTCTGACTGGGTAGTCAAACCTAAACTGAGAATGCCGATGTCTGTCTTGAGAATTTTGCCTCTGAGTTGTTTTTCTCCTCTGATTCTCCTCCTGCTATAGATGAAATCCAGGCTCCGCATCGGAGCTTTGTTTGATTCTTTTCCAGCAAACATACATACATGTCCTCAGCTGGGAAAATCGGAGGTAATGCCCAGAGTGCGAGGCTCTCTACTTGTAACCATAGAGAAACTCTGAGGTGCACACATCTTCCCCCATATCAGGGGACAGGAGACCCCGATGAGTCAGACAGCAGTGCGACAGAGGGGAAGGTAAAGGAGCAGTGTGGGAAGGAAAACTTTCCCAAGTGTGACAGAGCTTATGGCTTAGAAGGAAGTCAGTTCCCTGAGTGAGGGAGGAAGCTGTCAGCATCTGACTCACCAAGGCTTTACTTTCTTTGGTTTGGCAAGAAAATAAGCTGGACAAGAGCTCACAGCCTCCATCTGAAGTTCAAATCACCCCACTTTTTCTTAGAGAAAAGTGATTTGCATTAATATTTGCTCAGCTTAGCTCAAAAGAGCAAGGATTAAAGAAAGTAGAATCCGGCAAACTTCAAAAGCGATTGAATAGAACCTAAACCTCACCATGTCTGCCGAAGCTGGGAACTGCTTCTAGGACGGGAGCGACAGCCCAGCTGTACCGCCAGGGTCCGGTGGCGACCCTGAGTCCCGAGCCGCGGCACAGCGCCGGCACAAAACAGCCTGTCCGCTGGAAGGGAATTGTCAAATAGGGCTCTTTATTCAGCAGAGAGCTGTCCATATGTTTTGAATCTCAGCAGATTTTACTTTTCTGGTCAGAAGAAACTGAGAAGCAGGAAGATATAAGAAGGAAGAAGAAGTGGGAAGGGGCCAGGGCCATCTTTGTCTCTCAGTGCTGAAGTCTCTGGACACACCACGGGTAGAGGATGGGCCAGTACCCAGCACCCAGCACACGTGTGTGCATGCATGTGTGTGTGCACGCATGTGTGCGTGCGTGTGTGCGTGTGTGATTACGTCTGTGCAGAGAAACCAAGTCTGTGCAGCCTGCAAAGTTCCTTTGACAGCTCTCACAGTGGCCCTAGCAGGTTGCCGGACTGAGGAAGCTGCTGGAATCTGCATCCCTAGCCCAGCACAGGACAGCTGGACATGGGGCGGGGGGGGGGGCAGGGAAGATGGGAATTTGCTGAGAGGAGCTCACTGCAGACATGTGCAGCCAGACTCAGGGGCACCGTGCGGAGACGTCGTTTGAATGACAACAGCAGATCAAGGGGCAAGCCAGGGAAGATGGACCATTTCTCAGAAACAGAGGGCAGAATAAATACGGCATTTTACTCGTGTGGAATTAGACATGAAATGGAAAAGGAATTATGAAAATACAATATTGTGAGAAAAATTACCATTTTAAGTAGGATAAAGCATCCGGCTACCTATCAAACCACACTGACGGCCTATCAAGAAACAGAATGGAGCCCAGCTTAAAGCAAATCTGGCTTAACGCAAACTCTGTCTAATTTTCATCACACTGTGTCGAGTTTGAATCCCAGGGTCCAAATGAGCATGGCCTACTTATCCTTCCATTATCTCCCCAAGTATGTTAAACCTCTGCGGTCACAACACCCAGCCCATCTAAAAGAGGCCTCTCTGGTGAAATGTGCTGGCGTGCGAATTTCTTCTGGCCGCAGTTATACATCAGAAATCAAGTGCCAACAAAGAGTCTCTGCATGGGGGATTTGGGGTTCGTCTTTGACAGGCTTTGAACAGTAATGGACCATGACTTCATCGCTGGAGCCGCCTTTCTGGATGAAGACAGGCTGAAGAGCGACTTCTCTGCCCACGTTCTAGGTGTGGCGGTCAAGGCTCTGAAGCGTGTTGTGTGGCTTCTCCATGGAGCCGATGTCCTGAGCAGTAAGAGGTTAAGACGGGGTCTTGTGCAACACTAGTGGTTTATTCACGATAAAAATGATAGTGGAGCAGGAAAAAAATACCTCTGTGGCATCTCTGCCGTGTCTGTGAACGTTTTAAAGAGAACACAGGCAGAAACTGTCTATAGGTTCAACCTCGCCAAAGCATCCACAAACCGTCACGCCCTGTCTGTGGGAAGGCAGGAGCGTCCCCTCAGGACGGAGGGGAGCATGGGTGGATGATGACGCTCCAGCCAGGGCCTGCGCCGGGCGTGGGGGCGTCGGGACGGGCCCGGCCGCCCCCGAGGCGTGGAGCAAGGCTCTCAGACGCCTGGGTCCCTTGCACAAGCTGATGCCGCAGTGGCTGACGGAGCTGCTACACACCAACACCCCCCGTGCCCAGCAGCCCTGCGTGTCCAGAGCTCCACACTGTGCACTGAGGCAGGCTGGAGAGCTCCTCACTCATGCCTGCTTGAGGAAGCCGTGGGCTGGCCACGGGCAGGAGACGTGTCTGAGACCCGCTGACTACACATGTGGTTTTCACGTGTGGGCGGGAAGTTTCAAACCAACCAATAAAATCATCCATGAGCCAGCTAGCTGCCGGTGGCTCACGCCTGTCAACCTAGCTGCTCAGAAGGCTGAGCTCTGAGGATCGCGGTTCAAAGCCAGCCCAGGCAGGAAGTCCGTGAGACTCTTATCTTCAATTAACACTAGAAAACGGGAAGTGGCACTGTGGCTAAAGTGGTAGAGCACAAGCCCTGAGCAAAAGAGCTGAGGGACAGCACCCAGGCCCTGAGTTCAAACCCCACAACTGACAGAAAAGAAAAAAATCAGCCATGAACAGCGAGTACAGGGAACATTCTTGCTCAAGAAAAAGCCACCATCTTCAGTGCTGCTCAGGGTGACCGGAAAGCTGCAGCGTTTCACAAGCCGCAGTCAAAGATCCTGGACCGCCTGTCGCCTGCCAGACCCACTGGGAGGAACCTCAGTGAACAGACCATCTTTGCCGCTACTTTCAAGTTCTAATGAATCTACTGTTTGATACTCAAGAACATTCCATCTCTACTCCCAATTAGCCAACGTCCCGTGATCGCGATGTTCTTACCTCACACCGGTTTATCTTAAACAAGGGCTATCTGGAAGGAGCTATGCAGGCATTTCTCATCTTATTTGGATTCGGAGTGTTCTATCCTACACTGGAGCCACGCGTCCCCATGGACTGACTCTGGTACCCAGGAACTGAAGGCACTTCGTGAAAAGACAGAAATCTTTGCCTCATTAGCCAGGAACAGGGGGCGAGAACATCCACCCGTGGCCAGAGGTGACTGAAACTCCGCTCTGGGTCTTCCCTGTGGTACCGTGTCATGACGAGACATGTCACGTCTCTGAAGATACTTTCTAATTTATAAATCCATAATCAGCACAATATGCAACCACAAGCTAATACAATACCATTATTTCAAATATAGATGGTTTTACTGAATTCAAAATGCATCACAACCTGCACATAACCTTCCGGTTTTGTCCCAAAAGAAACAAGAACCATTCCTGAGTTCTAGAGGTAGGCTGGAGGCAGGATCGTGGACAAGGAGGTTGATAATTGGATTAGTGACGCCAAATTGTGCACTTCTTGGGTCTACTCTATCATCATCCAGCTAATTTAATTTGAAGAGTTGCATGGCTGATTGATTTTCTAAATACCTTCCCATCCTTCAAGTTGCTCTGCCAAAGCTTTATCAAAGTCTACAATCCACTTTCCATGGAAGAGACAGCATGCCACCCAGACACAGCACGCTCCTAACTCAGGGTCATTCTCTGCCTGACAGAAATGACAAGGTGGGACTTGTAATACACTCACGTCTCACTCACCGTAGCCCGCAGGCAGGGATATCCTCCAGGTGCAGTCCAGGTTGTTGGGGTACGCTCCGGGAAAGCCGGGGCTCAGGATCACTCCACCCAGCTTGGTCAGCGTCCCCCCGCAGGTGGCTGTGAAGCAGACAAAGGCTGTCGGGGTCCGGCATTCCCTTAGGATTCACGTCCCAGCGCCCTGTTTCCCCATGGTCCAGAAGAGCCAGTGGGCCGAGCGAGCTGCAGCTGGCCTTCATGACCCTCGGCTCGGCCACCCAGTGCCCTTCATTCCCCTTGGCCTGAGAACCGGCCGTTTTTCTCCATTTGTCCTGAGCTGAGCCTCAGTGTGTTTGGGGAAGGTATTCTGGTCAGGCATCAAGGTGGCCTCAGTGTATCTCTATTGAAGGTGGTACAGATTACTCCAAGCCACGAATTAACTGAGCCTGGTACTGGGCAGAGACAAGTGCACCCATCACTGACCCCGAAGGGCTGGTTACCCCATCACTGCACCCCAGACCCCGAAAGGCTGGGCATTACCCCATCACTATACCCCAGACCCCAAAAGGCTGGGCATTACCCCATCACTACACCCCAGACCCCGAAAGGCTGGTTACCCCATCACTGCACCCCAGACCCCGAAAGGCTGGTTACCCCATCACTACACCCCAGACCCCAAAAGGCTGGGCATTACCCCATCACTACACCCCAGACCCCGAAGGGCTGGGCATTACTCCATCACTGCACCCCAGACCCCGAAAGGCTGGGCATTACCCCATCACTACACCCCAGACCCCAAAAGGCTGGGCATTACCCCATCACTACACCCCAGACCCCAAAAGGCTGGGCATTACCCCATCACTACACCCCAGACCCCAAAAGGCTGGGCATTACCCCATCACTACACCCCAGACCCCAAAAGGCTGGGCATTACCCCATCACTACACCCCAGACCCCGAAAGGCTGGGCATTACCCCATCACTACACCCCAGACCCCGAAAGGCTGGGCATTACCCCATCACTACACCCCAGACCCCGAAAGGCTGGGCATTACCCCATCACTACACCCCAGACCCCGAAAGGCTGGTTACCCCATCACTACACCCCAGACCCCAAAAGGCTGGTTACCCATCACTGCACCCCAGACCCCAAAAGGCTGGGCATTACCCCATCACTACACCCCAGACCCCAAAAGGCTGGTTACCCATCACTGTACCCCAGACCCCGAAAGGCTGGTTACTCATCACTGTACCCCACAGCTCCTGAAAGGCTAGCACCACAGCCCCTGAAAACGCCCACCTGGAAAATCAGGAAGCCAAGCCTGAAGTGATGAGGAAATGAGCCTAGAGTCCTGCCCAGCCATTCCTATTCCACCCAGCCCAGCGCCCACCAGCAGCCTGTGCTCACAGCGCCCTGTGTTCACCAGCGCCCTGTGCCTACTAGTGTCCTGTGCCCACCAGCACCCTGTGCCCACCAGCGCCCTGTGTTCACCAGCGCCCTGTGCCTACTAGTATCCTGTGCCCACCAGCACCCTGTGTTCACCAGCACTCTGTGCCCACCAATGCCCTGTGCCCACCAGCGCCCTGTGTCCACCAGCACTCTGTGCCCACCAATGCCCTGTGCCCACCAGCACCCTGTGCCCACCAGTGCCCTGTGCCCACCAGCACCCTGTGTCCACCAGCACCCTGTGCCCACCAGCACCCTGTGCCCACCAATGCCCACCAATGCCCTGTGCCCACCAATGCCCTGTGCCCACCAGCACCCTGTGCCCACCAATGCCCACCAATGCCCTGTGCCCACCAATGCCCTGTGCCCACCAGCACCCTGTGCCCACCAGCGCCCTGTGCCCACCAATGCCCTGTGCCCACCAATGCCCTGTGCCCACCAGCACCCTGTGCCCACCAGCGCCCTGTGCCCACCAATGCCCTGTGCCCACCAATGCCCTGTGCCCACCAGCACCCTGTGTCCACCAGCGCCCTGTGCCCACCAGCGCCCAGGGCTTTCCCATTTGGGAAGGAGATTCTGTGCTGTGCAGACAACTCCCACCCTGGTCTTGGCTGCTCACGTGCTCTGCCCCTACGTCTAGGTTCCCTCTGGACACAGGAACACAACCAGAAATGACGGATTTCATCAAGAATGAGAGAGAGGCTGGAGAACGGGCACTCCAGCGTTTGTCCTGGGCAGCTGCTGAAATCGCAGTCTCCTCCCCTTTGAACCATGTTGCGCGTGGCGCTGCGCCTGGGCAGCTGCTGAAATTGCAGTCTCCTCCCCTTTGAACCATGTTGCACATGGTGCTGTGCCTGGAGGAGGCCATGAAGCGACTTCCCACCCGGTTTAACGAGGCTCTCGTCGCCGAGAAGGGCTTTTTGCGACATTCATGACCGTGAGCTTGGTTAAGCTCCGAGATCAGCGTGGGACGCCTGGGCCTCTGGAAGTGGCTTATGTGCTTTGTCTCCGTGATCACTGGGATTATAAGGAATTAGGACATTCTGTGTCCAGGACTCAGAATGTGAAACAGGATCTCCCCACGGGTTCCCACTCCTACATCTCCTCTGTCAGGTTCCTCTTAAATCCCAGCCTGCCCACGTCTGCCATCAGCATCTGAGCTTTGCTGTGGGCACGCGTGAGTCCCCAGGGAAGAACGGCAGAATTGGCCTGCCATTAACTATAGGGCATGAATCAAAGCCAAAGGGGAATTAAACTGGACGAAGTTGGCTTTTCAAGTTAAACACTCTTTTGCATAATGCAGAGCAAGCAGTGTGACCTCCTCTGACAGAGTCCATCGACTCCAAGGTGCCAAGTGCTAGGGCTCCCGCGTGTAAGGCAAAACACGAGCTGTGGAAGCAAATGGGGTGCTCATGCTTCATGTGTGAGGAAGGACCACGGCACATGCTTCATGTGTGAGGAAACGGGTGAAAATCAAGTCGCCCAGAACGCGTCGAGCAGGGCGAATCTGTTTTGCCTGAAGACAGGCGTTCACCATGGCAGCTGGTGAATGGAGGCCTGGGGGGTGGAGGCCCAGGGAATGGCTTCCTGGACAATGAACAGCCGGCTTTGAGGCAAAGGAAGGACAGAGGCCGCGGGAGGGCCGCTGGGCCGAGGGGCCCGGACCACACGAAGGCCGGTGTATCTCTGTGCAGGGGGAAATGCTGGAGAACCAGTGACAGCGCTTCTTCCTTTGTCTCTTTCCCTCCTTCCTTTCTTTCTTTACAATCCTTCCCTCCCCACCCTCCTCCCCGCCCTGCTCAGCACCAGGGATTGAGCTGAGGGTCTGACGCGCCCTGGGCAGGTGCTCCTCTGCCTGAGGCTCACGCCGCTCCCTTTGCTTTTGGTCTGTTTGAATTGTTTTTAGGCAGATTCTCCTGCTTTTTCTCCGCCAGCTTCAGACCTGTGACTCCTACTTTCATCTGGGACCACAGGTGGGTGCCCCTACGCTCAGCCCTCACATAACACAGGCTCTGCAGGATAGGCACAAGTGTGCCGTTTGAAACCCGAGTAGAGGAGTCCTGCTTGGCCGGTGCTACAGGGAGCGGTTTCTGAGCGCATGGCCTACCAATGCATAGGGGCGAGGGGTAGTTCCACCGACGGACGGTCCCCGGCATACAAGAGATGTGCGAACGGCCCTGTTTAAGAGAAAAGCGAAATAGAACTTGCGTTAGTACAGAGTACAGAAGAAACGTGTGTGAGAATGTGCTCCATTGTCATTTTAAATTTTAATCATCAATGTAAAAATATCAGCAACTTGAAAAATCTATTGGTACTACTGATTATTAATGAGGCACCTAGAAAAACATCCTCTATCACTAAAAAACACAGCCTTGACTGTCTTTCTAAGAAGACAAGGTTGCTGTAGCACGTTGTATGTAATGCTGAGAGCAGTCTCTATGCCGCCGTCAGAACTGCACGCTCGCCGTACCATCGATCACAGCCGCAGCAGCCCCCAGGTTTTCCCCAGACGCTTGTGGTCACCGGGAGCCTGTGGTGCTGCCTGGCACTGGTGCCTGAGGCCGTCTGCGGGGCTCTCACCCCCCTCTGCCCCAGGACTTGCCCTGCTGCAGACCTTGCACGGCCCCAGCATTGCCAGGGCACTGCCCGCCCCACGCTGGCCGAGCGCCTCCTCGAAGGCGGCTGCGGCGCAGGTAAAGGAAACGCCTTCCTTCCAGGGGCTCCCAGCATCCACGTTCAAACGCACGCACGCACACACACACAGCAAACGCATGCCCTGCGGTCTGAATTCACTGAAGGGTCGGGCCATCAGGAGCAGAGCCAGGCCCTGGGCTTCGGAAAGCACAAGGTTAAACCACCAAGCGACAGAGACTACGGCGGGATTGAGAAGCAAACAGATACAGAATAACGGGTCACAGAGAGTGGTTCCCCAGGTGTGTAAAGTATTTATAAGAATTGTGTGTAATTTATATACAAACGCATAACAAGCGTGTTGTAAATTTCCGCCTCCTGTTTCTTGAGGATTCTGTGCACTCGTCGCCTGTCCCACGTGCCCGGCCTGCGTGGGCGTCTAATGGTGACACTGAGCGTGCAGAGTGGGACTGGCACAGAGCTCTGCAGCAGTGAGAGGCCAGGGCCCAGGGAGAGACTGACAGACCACCGGCCACGGCCACTGTGTCTCCAGCCCCCGCGCTCCTCCGAACCTGCTCTGCAGACCCACCGGAAGAATACACGTTTAAGCCACTGTGAAAAGCAGGTGCCTGGCTCTGTGCCTTGGCAGCTCTTTTGGGTGGGGCCTGGGCAGGACTGGCAAACCCACGGGCTCTCTAGGGCCAGCCCGGGGCAGGGGGGGGGACCATCCAGGGCCTGGTGCCCCACCTTCTCCGCACCGAGGACAGCGGGACAGATACCTGCAGAGTGTAGCCAGGCTCACACTGGAAGGACAGCACGTCGTTCACCATGTAGCGGTCTCCAATCTTGATGCCATTGCTGGGCAGGGTTGGCTCTTGGCACGCAGTGAGCCCCACGGCTAGGGAAGAGCAGAGACATACACGGCCTCACATGGGCAACACGATTCCCTCCAGGCTCACAGGGAAATACAGACCTCAGCGCCCGCTTTTTCTGCTACTCTACCAAAAGGCCGAGGTGCTCGGCCAGGGTCCGAGCCGGTGCGTAGACACTACTCCACTTCCCCCATGCAGAAAATCACCATTTTCCTTCAAGTAACAAACGTTGCCACTTTCACATTTGGTGCAAAATATTGTTTCTGTTCCAAAGCAAATACCACTGACACGATCGTGCCGGAAAGCCATGTTGCCAGGGGTATGTGAGCCTTCCTGAGACCAGGGCCTGCCCGCTTTCTGCACGCATGTAGCAGACTTCATGAAAGAATTGAAGTGTTCTTTCCATGAAAATGCAGTGAGAACAGACATGCTGTACCCTTGTCTCTCTGTCTCTTTTTCTTGGTCTCTTAGAGAAGACAACTTCCCATTGTTCTCAGGCCAATGATCTTAGGCCAAAGGGATCAAAATTCCTGATGCAAAGCTATAATCGGTACCTTCCTGGAGCAGAGCTCTCTCCACTTAAGAAAATCACTGATCAAGAAGGACTGTGTCAAATCCTATTAGAACTCAACCTAAATAAACTCTGTTGTTTAATACATACCGCTTTCGTGAAAAGCTACACAGTTATGATATATTATAGAGAGAAAATGTAAAATGTCCAAAGGTCCAAACTTCTGTGGGCTGGTATGTAAGTGTGCTTGGTGAGTGTGCAGCTGTGCCAACCTAACTTATGTACTTGCTAATGTGCTCAAGCGCGCCGGGCAGTGCACACTCTGGTGTGACTTCTGTCCGGGCTGGGGTGGAGGGACGGGCCAGGTGACATTTCTGCCACCCAAGAAGTGCAGAGATTTACTACAAAGTTTTCAACTTTCCCCTCAATGATTGTCTTTCCTTAAACTGTAAAACACCACTTGCATTAAGCCTTAGTACGCTTTATTCCCAGCAGGAATAAAAAGCCCACTCAGGGCTTTTCACTGAAAATAAAACTTCTAAATATGAGAAAATATGATCGTGTAAGCCTGCAACTTGTCACATTCGAGTAAGCCTGAAATCTCTTTTTGTAACCTTAGGATATGGATTACAACTACATTTAAATTCCCTGGTTATTTTTTTCCCACTGAAGATCAGTAATATCATCTGCTTTGAACATTTAGTTTCTTATTTCAGTCTGAAAGCATCTACTTTAAAATGTTCTGAACACAAAATTTCTAACCACAATTTAGTTCACTAAAACTCTAACTTATGGTGACATTATTAACATTATTTTAGGATACTTCAAATGACTGGATAGAACAAAGAATAAAGAATATTAATGACAAAAAGTATCCAAAATGCAGAGAGAAAATACTTTGAAATTTAAAATGTATGATAAAGGATTCAGAATAAAACCCCAGTGATTTAAGTCTCTCATTTAAACACATGTAATACAATGTATTTTACTCATTTATTCTACTTTTATTGTTCGTTAATTTATAGGTGGTTATTGTGTACTTATTTTCATTTTCTCCTTCCTCAAATTCTGTCTAAATCCAATTCATCCTCTGAAAACTATAACTTGCATTTATATTGATCGCCACCAAAATCATAGCATATTTTCTGAAGTACAAACGACAAACTTCACACTGGTTAATGTATAATGTGGTTGTATTCAGGAAGCAGATCGACGGAGACCAAGGTATTTGAAATGTTAGAAGGAAGCCTGCTCCCGTACCTCCCTCCCTCTCTTCCTCCTTTCCTCCCTCCCTTCCTCCCTCCCTCCCTCCCTTCCTCCCTCCCTCCCTCCCTTCCTCCCTCCCTCCCTTCCTTCCTCCCTCCCTTCCTTCCTCCCTCCCTTCCTTCCTCTCTTCCTCCCTTCCTTCCTTCCTCCTTCAATTCCTTCCTTCCTCCCTCCCTCCCTTCCTCTCTTCCCTCCCTCCCTTCCTCCCTCCCTCCCTCCTTTCCTCCCTCCCTCCCTTCCTCCCTCCCTCCTTTCCTCCATCCTTCCTTCCCTCCCTCCTTTCCTCCATCCTTTCTTCCTCCCTCCCTCCTTCCCTCCCTCCTTCCCTTCCTCCCTCCTTCCTTCCTTCCCTCCCTCCCTTCCTTCCTCCCTCCTTCCTTCCTTCCCTCCCTCCCTTCCTTCCTCCCTCCTTCCTTCCTTCCCTCCCTCTCTCCCTTCCTCCCTCCCTCCTTCCTTCCTTCCTCCCTTCCTTCCCTCCCTCCCTCCCTCCCTTCCTCCCTCCTTCCTTCCCTCCCTCCCTCCCTTCCTCCCTTCCTCCCTCCTTCCTTCCCTCCCTTCCTTTCTTCCTCCTTCCTTCCTTCCCTCCCTCCCTTCCTCCCTCCTTCCTTCCTTCCTTTCCTCCCTTCCTTCCTTCCTTCCCTCCCTTCCTTCCATCCTCCCTCCCTCCTTCCTTCCCTCCCTTCCTTCCATCCTCCCTCCTCCCTCCTCCACGTGGTCATGGAGCTTGCAGACATTATACAGTGAGATTATGAAGACACGGTATTTCTGGGCACGAGTCTTAGCACTGTCATGTGATGGTGACTTCGTCCATTCAGTAACTAAGTGAAGAGGTACAGCAAGGAAGGACGTCTACACTGAGAATGGGGCACTGGGCGGGCTCCATGCCTGTGGTTTAAGGGCTGGCAAAGGCAGACAGAAGGTGGACCTGAGGGAGCTGGGGAGAGGTGAAAGGGCGGTCACAGGGAGCAGGAGGTGAGGGAGGTCAGCTCATGCGTGCGTTCCGAGACCAGAAAACCGGAAACAGACAGCAGTTAAGTTGGCTCCCTGCCTGCATTCTTAACTGCCATTATCATCGTGATTATGGTAGCACTGGGATTTGAGCCCAGGCCCTTGTGTTTGGTAGATGGCAGCCCTTTTGGACACTGTAGGTTATGTCTGAGTTAGGATGCTCTGTTCTGCCTGGGACCATCCTGAGCTATGTCTGCATCCCTGTGGACACCGACCTCACTGTGACTGCAGATTCCTCCCCACCCACGTCGTATTTGTGGAGGGGCAGTCTTGCTAACTTTTCGCTATGACTGGCCTCAAATTGTCCTCTTCAGGTCTTTGTCATGGGATTTCAGGCATGAGCCACCAGTCCTGGGCCATGTATCCTTCTTTACAGAATGAATGAGAATGTTCTTTAACAAATCTCCGTTTTGTGCCAAGTGGCACCATGTGATGCTTTCGGAGACTGGAAGACTACCTCCTGTTAGAGGAACTGTGGCACAGAAGGGACAGAGCGCGGAGCAAACGGCTCCCTATTCATCTTGACACCAGCACAGACCGCGAGAACACGTGCAGAGATCAAAGGAACTGCTTTAACGACGGACGGAGCCAGGCATGGTCATGCACACCTGTGAGTCCAGCACTCTGGATGCAGGGAAACAAGCGGATCATAGGTTCAAGGCCATACAAGGTTACACAAGAAAAGAAGACTGGATATAAAGTAGTTGTACAACCTGACATTTGAAGCAGAAGTATCAGGGAAGAGTAAATGTCTACCTTATTAGCAAAACAACTTTCCTAAAAAGAAGTGTTTAAAGAGAACCAAGTTCATTTGAAAGTGGAACTGAAATAACAGGAGAAGCAGCAGGGCCAAGAATTATGAACCCGTGTGTGTGTGTGTGTGTGTGTGTGTGTGTGTGTGTGTGTGTGTGTGTGTGTGTGTGTGTGTGTGTGTGTACGTGTGTGCTGGAGCTGGAGTTTGAACTCTGGGCCTGGACACGGTCTCTTACCCTTTCACTCAAGACTGGCTCTACCACTTGAGCTGCAGCTCTACTTCCACCTTCTTCACTGATTCACTGGAGATAAGAATATCACAGACTTCCTGCATGGGCTGGCTTTGAACCTCAATCTCAGCCTCTGGGGTAGCCAGGATGGCAGGCGTGAGCAAACCTTTGGAAAGCAAAGATTTCCAGCCTTATGAAATCATTATGTCCTCAAATGTTATGTTTCTTTAAATGTGGTTCATGAAGCCCTGGATTTCCAGGTGAGGGGTGGATGTGGGGAGCGGAGAAGGCAGTTTGTGGAGGTTGGAAGGCCGGGAGCCACTGCCGAGGGCAAGAGCAGAGCCCGGTGGGCATGGGGGTGGGCGCAGTGGGTGTACTGCACACTGCACACCGCCATGCTCTGTTTTCTCCTGAGGTTCAAAGCTGGACATCTTCAAATAGGCTGATGTATGAAATGGTAAGTAGACGTAAATACTGAAAGATAAGTTTTTAAAGTCCATGAATCTGACCAGGAAAGCAAAGAAGGTGAAACAAAGCCACTGGAAGGACGGGTGTCCTAATTTGAGCAAAAGTACAGCTTAATGGCCTGACCTACACGGGCCAGGCGTGGGGGGCGTGGGGAGAGTGGGGGGGTGCGGGGGGCGTGGGGGGCGCGGGGGGCGTGGAGGGCATGGGGGACTTGGGTGACACAGGGGGCGCAGGGGGTGTGGAGGGCATGGGGGATGCAGGGGGTGTGGGGGACTTGGGGGGTGCAGGGGGCGTGGAGGGCGTGGGGGACGCAGGGGGTGTGGGGTCTTGGGGGGTGCAGGGGGCGTGGAGGGCGTGGGGAGTACAGGGGGTGCAGGGAGCACGGGGAGAGTGGGGGGGCTTGGGGGCGTGGGGGGCGTGGGGAGCGCAGGGAGGGTGGGAAGCCCACCACTGCAGGAAGTGTCAGAATTCTTCACAGCGGTTCTTCTAAATCCCTTAGGCAAAATCAGACCAGGCACCACTCCAGTCTCATAGATGAAAATGATTTTAACACACACGATAAATGTACAATTTTCATCCAACACCGAGCAAGGCACACAGGCTCTTTGCAGATATTCTGACCTATCACCAGTTGGGTGGTAGTTTCCACCTTGGCACTTCCCTCAGCTCTGCTGATGGAGGTGCACAGTTGTTAAACTTCAGAAGGAAGACAGCACTGTTTTCTGCCTGGAAGGCGCTACAAGGGAAATGTAGTGACCAAGAAGAGAAAGAAGCAGAGCGAGTGGCGATACACAGAAAAGCTCACAGAGGCAAACTCAGAACACACACACACTCGCGTACTCACACTCACACACTTACTCACTCACACACACACACTTACACTCACACACTCTCACTCACATTCACTCACACTCACTCACACTCACACACTCACACACTCTCACACTCACTCACACTCACTCACACACTTACACTCACACACACATACATTCTCTCTCACACACTCACACACTCACTCACATTCACACACACTCACACACTCACACACACATACACTCTCACACACTCACACACACATACACTCTCACACACTCACACACACATACACTCTCACACACTCACAAACACACACACTCACACTCACACACACTCATACACTCACACCCACACACACTCACACACTCACACTCACACTCACCCACAAACACACACTCACACAGTCACGCACTCTCACACACTCACACTCACACTCACATACACACACTCACGCACAATCACACACACAATCACACACACAATCTCACATACTCTCACACACTCACACACACATTCACACACACACTCTCACACTTACACACACAATCACACACACTCTCACACACTCACTCACCCACACTCACACACTCTCACATACTCTCACATACACACTCATACTCACACACACTCACACACACATACATACACTCTCACACTCACACACACTTACACACACAATCACACACACACTCACACACACTCTCATACTCTCACACACTCACACACATACATTCACACACACTCTCACACTCACTCACCCACACACACACTCTCACATACTCTCACTCACACACACACACTCATACTCACACACACATTCACACACTCACACACACTCTCACACTCACACACACTTACACAATCACACACACTCTCACACACTCACATACGCGTATTCAACCAATGGGCAGATCAACTGCACAACAACACATGGACCACCAAGGTTAGTTTTTACATTTGAAAAGCAGCCAAACAAGTTCCGAGCCTTACTCTGCTGGAACGGCCGACGGCCCCTGCCTTGTGTTGGTTTGATTTAGAACTTTCTTTTAAGTTACTTTTTAAAATGGTCTTCATGGGGTTGTGCAAGGGAGGTGTCATTGACCAAAGCGGTATGGGGACACAGTGCACCTTGATCTGTGCACCTCTTCAACGGCCCCTCCCCTGGCCTCGCCCCTTCCCTTACTGAAGGACGGGTGAGGGGCTGGGGGCCATGCAGGAGTATCCACTGCTGTCTCTGAACGCGTCCTGGGTGGGACAGAAGGATGCAGTGTTGGCTTGCCAGACTACAGCAGTAAAAGAACATCTTGGGGGCTTTTTTGAAAATGAAAATATTTCAAGACTTAGGGCTCTGTTAACGATGACTGCAGATACAGGAGTGCTCCGGAAGAGACTGAGATCAGCTGACCGTATCACTGGACATGTCCTGGTTTGCTGGCCCCAGGGCACCGAGCACAGAGGTCACCCGGCGGTTGCTCCCTGGGGGCTTACTCAGTCCCACTGTTGGAGTTGAGACCTCATTAATATTATGAAAGTAAGACTCATATGTCACTGAAGCCACCTTAATAATTGACGTGTGTTTAAAAGGATTACCGCCATCACAGGGCTAATGCAAGCTATACACATTCCGTTTCTGTAACTGTGGTGGGGGGACGGGGGCATGTTCAGTATGGTTTTTTTTTTTTTAATTAAAAAGACTCAAAACACTTTTCAGAATTCATATCTCCTCATTTAGACACTACGTCTCTGTGTCTGTTGTGAGATGAATGCACCAGGGACACAGAATGGAAGCAAAGGAAAACGAGAGCTTGGAAGGCAGGTTCACACCAGTGTCCTGTGGTCAGCCACCCCCAGGCCACCCACAGAAACTAACGCCCCCAGGGAGCATGGGCCCGGGGTCAGGCCAGACATACGTGACCATCAGGAAGAGACCGCATTTCCAAACATAAAAAACATTTTTGAAGTTCATCCCTGGTAGACTGTAAGAACCTATCAGGGTACACAGCAAGGGGATGACCCCCTCTGAATGAATTATTATATCTGAGAATTAGGCAAATAAACCCAATTTGCTTTTTTTTGCTTGTGTGGCTACCACATTTATAGTTTCCCCCTTATTTTTAAATTTTGAGTTGCCCAAGATACTTTAAGACAATGAAAGTTATCCATTCTTAAAATCTAGAAAGTCTTATTTTTCTGTTTTGACTATCTTTTGATCAAGGCATTATTAACTTATGAGATAATTTTCCACCCTATATCTAGCAAAATCATATATATGTATATATGTTATTCATGTATGTTTTAAACTTACACTTGAAAAACGAATACTATTTCATGACAAATTAATAATCACAGAAAATAAAAGCATATCAATAAAGTAAAATGGTACATATTGGTATTTATTTCATAATAGTTAAGTCTTCTAACTAATAAAAATGAGCTGGTGATTCCTGTGTCTAACCAGAACAACTCAGGAGGCTGAGTTTGGGTTTGAACCCAGCCTGGGCAGACAAAGCCTTCACAGGCTTATTTTGCCAGTTGGCCAGCAAAAAGTCAGAACTGGAGGCATGGCTCATGCGGTAGAACTCCTGGCATAGCACACACAAAGACTTGAGTTCAAGGCCCAGGATACAGACATAGAAAAGAAGAAGAAAAGTAGTGTGTTGAGCATTAAAATATGCTAAAATGGTTTAAAATTATAATAGATCTCAATTCAATTTTAGTTTATGGCATCCGGAAACTTGACAAAAGGCTGGTGAGGTGTGACCAGAGGATGTGATACGAGAAGATCAGAGCTGTGGAAACTCACCATAAACCCCATGGTACAGTACGAAAAAGTAGAAAGGAGAGGCGGGGGGCCGTCTGGGGTGAGGCAGGGAAACGGAGGCTCCAGGCACAGGGCATCGGCCCTGCTCTGAGGCCGGGTGGGCACCTCCGGCCCAGGTCAGGCATCTGTGGTAGTCAGACAGAGGCTGCCGGAAAGTATATGGCTTACTCCAGAGCCGGCGTCCAGCCCGGGCATGGTGAACGGTAAAGTCAACACAAACAGATGCTATCGTGAGCAGCCTCTAATAAGCGAGAGATTCTCCTTCAGATAGGATCTCCTTGCAGCAGCTCACGTGTGATGTAAATGCGACTCCATCCAGCTTCGTCTATATCTCTGAGGTTTTTAATGTGATGGTAACACTTATATCCCTATTTAAAAGGTAGTTGTGAATTAGACAGACAGATGATTGATAGACAATTTCATTTAAAAAACAAACACTGGAGAAAGACTTATCTATGAATAACTTTAAAAGTATTTTTAGCATTCATCTAACTATCCTTCAACTAGAATGATTTAAAAATCCCTAAAAACCCAGGAGTAATTTTAAAAAACTACTAGAGCAATCTTTAAACCCCCGCATTACTACAAACCCTTGAACTAGAGCAATTTAAAAGTCTCATCCACTGGGGAGGTGGAAATCTACAAAACTGAAATATCCCTACCTGTCCAATGAGGAGAACACGCTCCGCTAGAAAATCATCACTTTCCCGGCTCCATCGGGGACCGCGCTTCCAGTGCTCCCGTGACCTGCGTTCTGAGGGAGAGGTGGACGGCAGGCTGTGCGGGCGGAGCGCGGGGCAGAGCGCGGGATGGGTCGCACCTGGGAGCACTGGCCATGCCCCAGAGGCCCCGCGGAAAACAGCACTCTAGTGGCCCAGGCCGAAGGGCGCCTCCCCCTGCACCTCCAGTGAGGGCTGGGACACGGCTGTCCCCAGTCTGGAGCGTGGGCAGAGCAGGGCACAAACCACCATTCATGTCCTTGGACCTTTGTTCCTAGGAACACAAGTCCTATGTCGCTGGAGACAAGCAACTCCTGTCCTACATCACTGGAGACAAGCAACTCCTGTCCTACATCACTGGAGACAAGCAACTCTGTCCTACGTCGCTGGAGACAAGCAAGGCCTGTCTGTGGGGCCACCCAGGTCTGCATGGGAGACAGGAGGCCTGCTGGGGGCCGGCATGAACTGAGCGGCGTCTGCCTGCTCCTTGTCCCTGCCAGGTGGGAAGTCCACTTGCCCACATCACTGGGAGGGAGGCAGAGGGGTAAGAAAACTTACAGACTGAGAGCTCATCGGGGTGACCAGGCTGGGGTGACCCTGCCCAGGCCTTCCAACTGAAGTGTGGGCTACATTCAGAGCCGCGCTGGTCCCTCTGGGGATGAGCACACAGATCATCTCTTTATACCAAGTGTCCAGGGAAAGCCAAGGCTGCAGACGGAGTCCTAACACTCAGTTCCCAGCCAGAGCCGGGGGGCCAGGGTAGCTCAGCTCCAGGGCCTGAAGCCCGTGATGCTCAGTAACCATGGCAACCACAGAACCACAGCCATGCTAGGCTCCTGCCCCATTCAGAGCGACAGGCTTACAAAGGATACGTGTCCAGCCTCGAGGTGAACAGTGTCAGCTATGGTCTCCACCGTTCCACCCCTGCTGCCTGCCTTTCACGGACAAGCAGGGAATAACAGTCCTAGGCACAGAAACAGCAACGCGCAGAACCAAACTCACAGTCTGCACATAGTACACAGAAATGCCAAAATAACTGAAAAGTCCACGCAAGAATCCAGTGGAGCAGAGGGCTGACGTGCCTGCAGTGGCGGGCCGATTACCTCGGAGATGGTAGCAGTAAGAAAAAGCCAAGTGGAAAAGTGGAGGGAGAAATTATGTCATGAGCTTACCACTGGCAGAATGGATCCGTTTTGGAAAGACGGAAGGCATATGAAAAGGAAATTATTTGATGACCAGCAAATACAAAGAAAGCAAATGCAGAATTAGACCTATAAGAACTGAGAAGTGATATCAAATACTCCAACATACATGCAGCTGGAGTCTCAGGAAAATCAGGGGGAAAATGCGTAAAACACATACTTTGAACAATCATGTCTTTTCCCCCTTGGAACAGCATTTTGCTGTGTAGATGAAGCTAACTTACAACTCATCACGAGGCCCAGGCTGGCCTTGAACTGATAATTCTCAGCCTCCACAATGCTCAAATTACAGGCATATGCCCCCATCCGAAAACATTTTTATAACTAATTTTAAAATGTCAAACAATAGATACAAAGAACATCAGAAAACCCAAACCAGGCTATCTGACAGACACACATGTACACACACAGATACACACAAACACACAAATACCACACTCACATACCTACACGTACACACACACACACTCATCAGCAGCCCTGGCACCTCACAGTCAGAGAAGAATAGAAGCCAGAAATAGAGAAAAGCACGGAGGTGAGCAGGACACGGGCTGTGGCGCCATCGCTGTGGGAAGTGAGAATGTCGGTGGAAGGTGACTCCTGCCAGGAGGAAGAGCACCGGGCTGCACTTGCAGGTGGAAAGCGGAAGGTGCCGAGCTGCGGGGTGGGGAAGCCGTCTCTGCTCAGGCCCCAGGCCTCGGGATCTCCATGCACACACAGCTCCTCAGCTCCTCACACACTGCAGGGCCGGCTGACGAGTGACGGCCCCTTAGCTACAGCTGGGCAGAGGAGCTGAGGAGTGAGGGCCCCTTAGCTACAGCCGGGCAGAGGAGCTGAGGAGTGAGGGCCCCTTAGCTACAGCCGGGCAGAGGAGCTCCTGGAAAGAACTCGCCTCCTCCGTGCTCACGCCACACCTGCCTGTGTCCACCGGCTGCTCCCAAGGATCCAGCCTGCCCACAGACAGCTGGCGCAGGGCCGCCATGGGTAGGGGACCGTGTGGGTCACGGACAGTTGTTCTCACTCTTACTTCACAAGTGCGTGTTTTAGTGAAACAGGAATTCAGCTATTTGCAGATTGGCAGTTCATATTTCAAGATGTCCTAATAAGTAGTTGGATTAAACATACTAAAAACTCCTTTGGCAGCTTAAATCCGCAGTTCTCACTCAATGTGATACAGGTTGTGGGGAGGTGACTTGTACAACTATTTTAATATCTATTTTATTTGGGGGGGGGGTCCGGTCATGGGGCCTGAACTCTGGGCGTGGGCGCTGTCCCTCAGCTCTTCAGCTCAAGGCTAGCACTCTACCACTTGAGCCACAGCGCCACTTCCCGCTTTTTTCTTTTTGCTTATGTGGTGCTGAGGAATCGAACCCAGGGCCTCAGGCATGCAAGGCAAGCGCTCTACCACTGAGCCACCTTCCCAGCCCTTTAATATCTATTTTGAAACCTAGCGCACACAGAGCAGAGGCCTGGCTTCCTCCGGTTAATCAAGGGGCACGGACGACTAAAGGGGTGTTAGTACCAAAGAACCGCAACAGTAGCAAAGCCAGCGCTCTGTGCCGATGAATAAAATCTAAATGTAACAAGCAATTATACACCTCCTTGTGTTCCCAAACCATGCCAGGGCTCCTCAGAGTTCACTTCCATGTTCCTTACTGAAATGTTTCTCTCTTTGAGGGAAGTACATTGATTAGCAATAAAGCGTAATGTCAACAATGCGACTGATGAGGCTGAAGCTCAGCTGAGTAAGAGATAAATGTGCCCAATCACCAGCGTCCACACTGCGCCTCTCTCCATGACGAGCAAGTGAAAAGCCACAGCGGCAAAACAATGTTGACAGGGTTAGCACTGCCCGAAGTATGAATGAATCTGTGTACGCCGCCACACATGAGGTTTATGTTCTGCTGACAAACATTCACAAAACGTGTCAAGGAAGCAGGGGTTTCCATCTGTGTGCGTGGCCCCACTGCCCGCTGCCACGAAGATAATCCCTCTCCTGTGAACTGGAATGGACCTGCCCCATGCTGGCAACGGGGAGGCCCCTTCACCCAGTCTCTGCGTCTGCTTTTTTATCAGCAGCTGGAAATCTGGCCTTTCAAAGCAAGCCTACATTACATCCCCGCAGTGTTTATTATCTCAATTCACAGGGTCACCTCTTACGGGCCGATCCACGTATCTGCTCATTTGCAACTGCTTATTAGAGGCTCTGAATGGTGGCACGCAGCTGTTTGGTGCTGGCAAACATGTCCGAATCAGCTGCTGCACCCACTGAAAACCCTTGCTCCGCGCTTACAAGGGTTACCTGCGTAGCCTAACACCAAGATGTGTGCATTTGACTTGTGTCCTCCCATTTATCAGACTATTAACTCAGTCTCACAACCAGTTTTAAAAGGTTACAGTCTCCTCTGCAGAGCCTTCTTCTAATTAAGATGAGTCACACACACGCATGGCCGGGGAGAGGCCGTGTTGGGTGAGCTCTTACTTCCTAAGACAAGAAATGGAAACAAGGCTTATGTAACCTAGATGGATATTAGGAATTTTCTGTTTTTGGATGCTAATAAGAATATTGTTCCTCATCCCTGAGAAAGTGGCAATATGACAAATGGCCAGCTTCTGTGTTTATTTTTAACACCCAAAGCCTGCAATTACAGCCACTGTTTTGTTTAATTATTTGAGATAATAACTTCTACCTCCTCATTCATTTGTGAAGTTTAACACCACCTCATTAATCTGTGAGATTTCACCCCTACAAAGAGCACACCTTCACAGTTCCTTTAAGAAAATGGCTGAGCACAGCAGCGGGGAGGGGGGGGCGGGAGCAGCCATGGGGGCCTTACTTTTGTATTCCAGATGGAAGCCAGCGGCGGCCACACTGATGTCAGACTGGAAGTGCAGGTAGAGCTGGTTGGACGTGCTGTTCAGCAGCGCTGGCACCGTGGTTCCTGGGGGACAAGCACACAGGTAGGGCCTCAGACACAGACACCACCCGGCCGGGCCCGACTCGCTGCCTGTCTGGCCATCTCATGTTTCATCTGGCTACTCCAGCCAGCTACTCCACAACTCCCCCACCCGGCCTTCCCCCCCCACTCCCCGTGATACAGCGCTCGCACGGGGTCTCTTCCACCACCCTCGGGGTCAGGGGACGGGACCCTCCCTGGCTCTTCCTCTCTCTATCCATGCATTCTGTGGACACAGCCTGTGAGTTTTACTTCTAGACACAGGTGCACGACACACTGTGCAGTTCAATGTGAACAGACACACTGCCCTCTGCGCATTCATTCTGAGAGCTGGGGATCGTACCCTTCGTTCTCGGGGTTCACTGCCATGCCCCAGGTCCGCAAAGAGTCAAACGTGAGGCCTCTGCTCCACGCTCGCTCGCTCACCCCAGGCTCTGGGGCCCCGTGGCTGTGTGGTAGCAGAATTGGAAAGCCCACGTCCAACCAGGCCCTGAGGCCTGCACGTTTCTTCGGACATAGCCACAGGCGGTGGCGTGAGCGGCTGGGGGTTTGGCACCCCGGTACCACATAGCACCCAGAGGGTCGTCAGCCAGGGACGGGGGTAGCAGGGCTCATGACTGGCAGACATGCCGAGGGACTGCTGCGGTCCCGCTCCATGGGGTCTGCTTCCGGCGATCCTCGGCACGGATCACATACAAAATGCAACCGAGCAGTTTTTTAAAAATGCTGCTACAGGCAGAACATTTCTGATCCCACTGTGTTACTGTGACCTAGATAGCAGGACGCACAACAGCGGGGAGAGGGATTTTATCGCTGTCCCCGCAGACTCGGCTCCCCACTTCCCTTTAATACCGACTGTCAGCTACAAGTTCATATGCACGCCTCTGTATTTCATTCATTTATAATGTATAACCTGCCTGCTCCAAAACTGATTTCTAATCGCTCACACAAAAGACCTACATATGCCTGTCCCAGTAGAAATGAAAAATCAAAACTGGATTTATTTGAGATGTCAATCTAGCTGCCAGTGAGGTGAACCTCTTATGATGACTCATTCTTGTTCTTACTTCATAACTTTTAAAATGGGTTTAATGTCTCCTCTATAAATACTGTTGGGTATCATGGGAGTAAAAACATTTAAATATTGATTATGTTCCAAATCATTCAAACTTTTCTGCTGATTTGTTATTTCCATAGAATGTACTTTTTTAAAATCTCATGGTGACAGAACTACACCACACTGTCTCCATGGTGACCGCCAGACCTGTATCACACTGTCTCCAGGGTGTCAGAACTACACCACACTGTCTCCATGGTGACCGCCAGACCTGTATCACACTGTCTCCAGGGTGTCAGAACTACACCACACTGTCTCCATGGTGACCATCAGAGCTGCACCACACTGTCTCCAGGGTGTCAGAACTACACCACACTGTCTCCATGGTGACCATCAGACCTGCACCACACTGTCTCCATGGTGATCATCAGACCTGCACCACACTGTCTCCAGGGTGACAGACCTGCACCACACTGTCTCCATGGTGACTGCCAGACCTGTACCACACTGTCTCCAGGGTGACCTCAGACCTGCACCACACTGTCTCCAGGGTGACAGAACTACACCACACTGTCTCCATGGTGACCACCAGACCTGCACCACACTGTCCCCAGGGTGATCATCAGACCTGCACCACACTGTCTCCAGGGTGACAGACCTGCACCACACTGTCTCCATGGTGACTGCCAGACCTGTACCACACTGTCTCCATGGTGACAGAACTACACCACACTGTCTCCAGGGTGACCATCAGAGCTGTACCACACTTTCTCCAGGGTGACAGAACTATACCACACTGTCTCCAGGGTGACAGAACTACACCACACTGTCTCCATGGTGACCATCAGACCTACACCACACTGTCTCCATGGTGACAGAACTACACCACACTGTCTCCATGGTGACCATCAGACCTGTACCACACTGTCTCCATGGTGACCGCCAGACCTGTACCACACTGTCTCCAGGTGACAGAACTACACCACACTGTCTCCAGGGTGTCAGAACTACACCACACTGTCTCCATGGTGACAGAACTACACCACACTGTCTCCATGGTGACTGCCAGACTTGTACCACACTGTCTCCAGGGTGACAGAACTACACCACACTGTCTCCATGGTGACCATCAGACCTGTACCACACTGTCTCCAGGGTGTCAGAACTACACCACACTGTCTCCATGATGACCATCAGACCTGCACCACACTGTCTCCAGGGTGACAGAACTACACCACACTGTCTCTATGATGACCATCAGACCTGCACCACATGGTCTCCAGGTGACAGAACTACACCACACTGTCTCCAGGGTGTCAGAACTACACCACACTGTCTCTATGATGACCATCAGACCTGCACCACACTGTCTCCATGGTGGCCATCAGACCTGCACCACACTGTATCCAGGGTGACCATCAGACCTGTACCACACTGTCTCCAGGGTGACAGAACTACACCACACTGTCTCCATGATGACCATCAGACCTGCACCACACTGTCTCCAGGGTGACAGAACTACACCACACTGTCTCCATGGTGACCATCAGACCTGCACCACACTGTCTCCATGGTGACCATCAGACCTGCACCACACTGTCTCCATGGTGACCATCAGACCTGCACCACACTGTCTCCAGGGTGACAGAACTACACCATACGGTCTCCATGGTGACCACCAGACCTGCACCACACTGTCTCCATGGTGACCATCAGAGCTGCTCCACCTACACTGGTATTTATGCCAAGGAAATTTTCTCCTGCCTAACTTCAAAAACACACATAAGTTTTGTTGCAACTCCATGTTCCCTGCACTTAGGCAATCTATTTCTGTCACTATATTAAGGCAAAAGGCATTTTCCTGCCTTGGTTAATCAGTCAAGTATCTACCTAATTTTTGCTGTCTACTGCTCTATGCTTGCTATATGGGTACAATATTATGTTCACTAATTTTCATGCCTGAAAATATTAGGCAGAAAGCTCACTTTAAAATACATTCTTTTAAAACATCAACACATGACACACAAATTAGAAAAACAGCTTCACATATCTGAAGCTTATGGTACAAAATTATTCAAAAGAAGGGTCCATAGGAAGTTATTTATAAGTTTTATGTGTGTGTGTGTGTGTGTGTGTGTGTGTGTGTGTGTGTGTGTGTGTTGATTATATGATTTGGTCTACAGATGAAAAGCATATGCAAGTAGGTTTTACCAAGATATTATTCTGAAGGTATAATGCAAATGATAGAAGTTGTGTGTGACACAAACATTAAATATTTATATATGTATACATATGCACACACATCCATGATTAACTCATACATACAAGAATGAGCAGGACAATTATAAGCCTGAGTGTAGAGCAGGGGTAGATGTGAGCTTAGGCAGGCACAGGTCCATTCTCTCAGGCTTTTCTTGCCTGTCCGTCTGTCTCTCTGTCTCTCTATCTCTCTTCCTCATCTGGTAACTATGTCCATAGCATCAGCCAATGTTCTACTACTACTACTACTACTACCACTACAATTTTTTTGCTCCGTTGACACTGGAACACATCCTATAGTGCTGCCACTAAACCATACATACCAGATAGAATTAGGTTATAGTCTGGCTCCTGCAGATAGATCGTAATTCATGATGTGACTCTTGTTTGTAACAACAGATGCCTATCTCTTATGCCCAACATGAACAAGACATATGTAGTAGAGCCTTCTGAGATGCCATTGTGAGGAGAGACACCTGTCTGGGGAGAGAGCGAAGCCACAGACTGTACCGGAAGAGACGTTAAAGATCAAGAGGAGCCTGGACTGTCACTGCGTCCACGCCCCGTGACCAGCCTCGTGGTCAGCCCCCAGACCGTCTCCGGGGGGGCCAAGCCTCTGGCACCGAGAGGCTCTGGAATATGGAACGGCCCTGCTTCTCCCCCGAGCCAAGACTCGACACCCACAAAACACGAGAGGGGCAGAGACTCTGTAGGAAAACAGAGTGTTGGCTACTGCTCGCTTTGCTTTCTGACTGCAGTTCAAGCCACAGGGGCGTGGCGTCAAGGTCACCGTACCTGAGAAGCTCCCGAGTCTGGGGGCCGTGGCATCTCCGCCATCATGGATTTCAAGCGAGTCCCAGTTCTGCTCTGTGGCAAAGCTGATCACCTGAATCTAGCAAACCAAATCGTTAGGCAAAGATTAACATTGAGAACAGCTGAGTTAATTAGAAGTGGTTCTCCACGATTAAGGAAAACATCAAAAACAAAGATAATAATGCACAAAAGGGTATACAAAAATCTCTGTGGGTGACACTTTGGATAGATTAGATTATAAAAATAAATCATTTTATGATAAATACAGAAATATGTTTAGAAACATTTTACAAAAATACTAAAGATACACAGATTATGGTCTGTTATGTTAAAAACTAACCAGGAAAAAGGAAAGGAGCAGGGAGGGAGGAAGGGAAGAGAGAAGAGGATGGAAAGGAATGAAGAAGGAGTGAAAGAAACAAGAAGAAAAGAAAGATGAAAGGTGGGAAGATAAGCGAGAGAGGAGAGAGGGAGGGAGGGAGAAAGGGAGGGAGGGAGGGAGGAAGGGAGGGACAGAGGGAAGGAAGGGAGGAGGGAGGGGAGGGAGGGAAGGAAGGAAGGAAGGAAGGAAGGGACAGAGGGAGGGAAGGGAGGAGGGAGGGGAGGGAAGGAAGGAAGGAAGGAAGGAAGGAAGGAAGGAAGGAAGGAAGGAAGGAAGGAAGGAAGGAAGGAAGGGAGGGAGGGAGGGAGGGAGGAAGGGAGGGAAGAAGGAAGGAAGGGACAGAGGGAGGGAGGGGAGGAGGGAGGGAAGGACAGAGAAGAAGCACAGGCTACGTCCTGCGTGTGGACTCGGGGCTCCAGACCGTACCTGGATTCCAGAGCCCTCTGTAACGATGATCTTCCACACACAGTTCAAGTTGTTTCCATACGGCTCAGGATAGCCCGGGGACAGGATGGTGCCTCTTCGCTGAGTGAAATTACCACTGCAGGGAACTGACAGACAGGGCTTTGTCTTCAATAAGTGCTTAATACGTGATATATTTGTTTAATAAAAATAAATTGCAGTGGCAACAGTATGAATTTTGTTTTGTCTCTCTCTCTCTGTGCCATTGTAAGAAACACGGTCCCTGTTTTGAGGTATCTTAAATGGATTTTTTAGCCAAGGTGTAGTTTAGTCTTTTCTAAGTTAATAATAACAATGATTATCTACCCATTAAACTACTATTTATAGATGTTGAGTCTCTAAAGAAGTCTCTTTAGGGGCTGGGAAGGTGGCTCAGTGGTAGAGCGCTTGCCTTGTATGCCTGAGGCCCTGGGTTCGATTCCTCAGCACCACATAAGCAGAAAAAGCCAGACGTGGCGCTGTGGCTCAAGTGGTAGAGCGCTAGCCTTAGAGCTGAAGAGCTGAGGGACAGGCCCAGGCCGAGTTCAGGCCCCACGACTGACAAAAAAATAAAAAGAAGTTTCTTCAGAGTTTCTAAGAAGGCACTGGACCCACCACGGTGTCTAGAGTCATTAACTGCTTTAGTCTGAGGCCATTGCAGAACATTCTCTCCTCTTGGCAACTCCCAACAATATTCATGGGATTTATGAGCAAATTCAGAGACACTTAAAATGTACAGATGGATTCAAGTGCCAATCATGATTGCACCAGAGTACTCTGTGCAAAAAGAAGCAAATAAACCACAGTTAATCTGGCTACATGAACCTATTGCTTTCGACACATTCATCGGCACAAATGCATTAAGAGGGCATAATGCAAGTAATATCCTACATCAAAATTATAATTGTTTGCCCAGAATAAAATTATGTGATACTTTGTGACTTCGGACTTGATGGTATACATACTGAAAAAGGAAGCGTGCTTGTCCTTACTAGCCCGCTGAGTTGTTTAATGAAATGGCACTTGAAGCGTTGGCTCCTACCTGTTCTTTGTGTCTTAGAGAGCCACACTGCAGTGTCCCCCGCCCTGGGCCACGGCACGGGCCACTTACCCACGCAGCTCGGGATGGTGTCATTCCACTGGGCCAGCGCGTTGGGCACAGACTGGCAGCGAATGGCTGTGGAGCCCTGGAGCAGGTACCCTGGGTTGCACTCAAACCTCACGATCGAACCTGCTGAGAACTCGGAGCCGATCCTCCTGCCGTACCGGGGCTCGGGGACAGAGCTGCACTGTGTGTCGCTGGTACGAGGAACAGCTGGGGGCAAAACAACATGGCCATCGGTGTCCACCGCAGGAAGTCACCCACGCCCTCCACACACGTGTGTGTCCCCCTCACACATAGCCATGTGTCCCCGAAAGACGTGCTCCACGTTTCCTTCACACACGTGTCCCACACACACTCCAAGGTGCCCTGGAGCCTGGTCTGAGTCTGACAATGGTGGCGACCGGTTAGAAACCAGCATCTCTAACGTGGCCTGGGGTGGGTGTGCAGAGAGTTCATGTCTGCAGGTCATCTGTGCATCCACCTTGGGCTTGGCCATGGGACAGGAGGAGAATCCATGCTCGGTGATTCTCCATTGATATTCAAGCCACTGGATTAACCAATGCCCAAAAGGTGGCGTGAGTCACAGCATGGTACGGACACAGCCTTGCGGTCAAGACCGGCGCCTGGCGGGCAGAGCACTGGCTGAAGGAATGTTTTGTGGCTGTCGCAGTGTGATAACAGACAGAAGAGCAGAATGAGCATGTGACCTGTCCCTCCGGGTTCACTGCCACACGTGTCACTGTAGCTGTGTTTGGAGGCTAGGGACACACTCACAAAGTTCCTGCCAGCAATGGGTGCACAAGGAGCTTAGCACTTATGTCCAAGCCATTTACACAGCAGACTTTCACTCGACCTTGAGAGAGAAGGAGATCCCGACATTTTCAGCCAGACGGGGAGACCTTTAGTGCCACGCAACATGAGCCAGGTACCAGGGCACACCTCAGGAGGGATTCTAAGGGAGCTGACTCCTCCGGAGGATGGGTACCGGGGCGGGGGCTGGCGCGGGACACGGGAGAGGCCTCCCAGAGCTCTCTCCTTCCTCTCCCCTCTCTCTTTTCCAGGCTGTTCATGGTGTTGGTTTACATTCTATAGGGAGCAACACCTAAGTCTGGGATGCTGTGTGTGTACCCTGTGCTCCTGGATGGAAGACATGGACAGGAAGTGTTAATGCTGTGTGAAGTGAGATGCTCGCTCCAGTGGTGCATCAGAACATGTTCTGTCTCTGAAAAGTGGAATGGGATTCAGTTTGGACAATACTCCATACGGCAAAGATGCTCGCCATGCCAAACTGTTTGGGAGGAGCCACACCTGTGAAATGTGCATGCTTTGTTTTGTCTTACGTTACAGAAGCCAAAGATTATTCTGACCAAACTATGATTGAATTCCGTGTTGAACTATTTTCTCTCAGTGGGCTAAAAGTAACAAAGGTAGATACTCTCTGTTACTGTTGAAAATGTTCATGATAGCCCAGACCCACTCACTCATTTCCATACCTAGAAGAGAAATATCACTCTATATAATAACTATAATATTCTGGAGTAAAAATATTGCCTAAAGTCCTTTTGTCCTACTTGTATGTCTAAGTATTTTGTTACAGTTGAATGATCATGTGCAGGAAATAAAAACAGACAGCCACTGGATGATCCACAAATGTCTCAAGGATATTGTGCAGAATAAAGGAATGGCTCCATTGCTCATCCGTGTGCTGGCACTGAATTACTTTGCAATAACCTGAGGACTTTAGTGTGGGCCACCCAGGAGAGTGTGGCTTCCTTCCCCCTAGAAATTGACACAGAAGCCTTACAGTTTTAGTTTTTGTGTCTTTTTTTTTTTTTGCCAGTATTGGCAAAAAAACTTCATGCATGCTAGGCAAGCACTCTGCCGCTAAGCCACCTTCCCAGCCCAGTCCTCGTGGTTTGCTAACTTTGGTGTGAGTTATTTGAAGGGAGATAAAAAAGGTATTGAGAAATAGATATTTGTGGAAAGGGCAGGCACAAACTAAGAATTTGAAAACAGTAGCACTGACAAGCCACTAGCCTGCACGCTTCACTAGAACGCAGTCATGTGACCCAGATAAAGGGTAGCGTGCAAGTGCCAAAATGTGGCCTCACGGGACCACGTGGTCAGACATGAGCATTCTGGCACACAGAATGCTCATACATGTCATACACGCTCATCCTGCCCTCCGTGACCTCCCGTCATACATGTTCATCTCGCACTGCATACTCATTGGGCCACACGTGGCCACTCTGTCCTATGTGAGCTCCTGGTCACGCTTGGCCACCAGTACCCAACCACGGCCCTGTGCAGCCCTCCTGGTGGTACAGGAAGGGCTCCTGGGTGCTCTGGGAAGAGGGCTGCCTGCCCGCAGCTACCCAGGGTGCCAGGGTCCTGGGGCATGTGCACTCCCTTCCCAGTGTTGGGGGGGCGGCAGGGGAGGGGAAGGGGCAAAGACCAAACCAACCAGGCAAATCCCGGGTTAAAGCCATGCTCAGCCACAAAGCTCCAGGAACCTGCATTTCTTTGCAAGTGTTGCAGATGGTAACAATTCCACGGCTGGGGTCTCCAGAGAACCAAGCAGGTGGGTGCAGAGCTAGTGCAGACCGCAGCCACCATCCCACACAACATCACAGGTGTGGTGTCTGCATGCTGAACTGCCACCCCTCACAGCGGAGCTCTGTGCCCGTCTGTGCACATGGAAGACGCCACTGGGCGGTGTCACATTTTAATGAGCAAGGGAAGAATGACTCTGTAAGCACACAGGCCTGACTAGAACTTCCTTCTCTGAATAACCAATGCTCAGTTTAACTCCTCGTAGGTACTGAAATCATCCTCTGTTGCTCTTGAGTGAGGTACCAACCCCTCTCGTGATCCTCTCCTGTTATCTCCAGAGGGGTGAAAACCATTTGCCTTTGTATGAACTTCCTGGCTAGAAGCAAGAGAAGCAGGCACACGGGCCTTACAAAACGTCCAGTGTTAGTCACTATTGATTCTTAAGTACAAGAACAGACTCATGCACACACACACTCTGCAAAGGAATTTGGAATTTACTGAAGATTAGGAGTGGTAAGGGACAGCTTGCTCAACTTGGTTATTCTAACAATGTCAATTTTTTTAAAAATACTAATGTTTATTTTTATGTGTGTGTGCCAGACCTGGGGCTTGAACTCAGGCCTGGTGCTGAGTTCCAACTGGGATCCTCAAGTCTCAATCTTCTGAGTATTCACATTTAATTTTTATGTGTTAATTATTTACATATTAATAGCCATAGCTGACCATTTTTACTCCCATTCAACCAGCCACGGTTTAGAAGGTGTTAGAGATACTCACCCTCCTAATTGCCCAGCATCATTCCATCCTTTCTCCTCTACACCCTTAAATACATCTTGTTGGTGTAAACAGACTCTCCTGACAGAGGAAAGCTTTGAGGCCGGCCTTTGCAGGGCGAGATGGCTACAAGCGACTGATAAGGGATAGAGAGGGTGCTACTGTTCTCATACTGTCAAGGCGTTCTCTAGAGACGCGGTACTTAAGGAAAGAAGCCCCAGCTAAATGCACTTTCTTTCCAACTGTGATGAACACAGGGGTGGCTGGTGGCCTAGTTAGGCTAAAGCCAAAACTCTGAGCTGCTTCTCCTGTGGAGCCTGGCCGACCTCTGAGGACCCTGCCCCAGTCTGTCCCGATTCCTGCCCGGCCTCCTCTCTGCCGAACATCTGCGCACGGCCTAAGAGGCACTGGTTCAGGTTTGCAGAGCGAATATGCACACAAAAGCAAAACGGAGGAAGGAAAATAGCCTCACTTTCCAATCGGAAGCAACGGGTCTTAAATGACATCTAAGTAAAAAGAAATACAACCTAAAAAAACAAACCTATAAAGTTACAAAAGTGCTAAAAGGTTATAAAACACAAGCAAACTAAGAGAGGTATTTAGAGTGGTAGATGTGTATGTTTTATCCTGTTCTCTCTTTCTCTCTCTCCTTCCTTCCTTTCTTCCTTCTCTCCTTTCTGAAAAGTGACTTCGTTTCATAATGAAATGTGGCATTGTGTGGTGTACTTTCAATGTATCTTATTAAAGAAGTTTCTAAGATCTCAGCCCTCATGCAAGGGCGTAATTAGATAAAACACGACGTTTCCCACCACCTTGTGCAGCTGGGCCGAGCTGCACCACGGCTGATGGTTCTGTCGTCCCCTGACATCACTGTGTAAATGGAAAGGGCAAACAGTGTGGAAAGAAGCTAATAGTTCATGAAATCATTTCATCATTTATACACAAAAGCGTGATTTGGGTGGGCTCCCTGTGTGAAGGGGGTTCTGCTGGGTGGGGACCCCTCTGGGCCTCGGGGGGGCTCCCTGTGTGAGGGGGGTCTGCTGGGTGGGGACCCCGCCGGGCCTCAGGGGGAGCTCCCTGTGTGAGGGGGGTCCACTGGGTGGGGACCCCTCCGGGCCTGGGGGGCTCCCTGTGTGAAGGGGGGTCCGCTGGGTGGGGACCCCGCTGGGCCTCGGGGGGGCTCCCTGTGTGAGGGGGGTCCGCTGGGTGGGGACCCCGCCGGGCCTCGGGGGGGCTCCCTGTGTGAGGGGGGGTCCGCTGGGTGGGGACCCCGCCGGGCCTCGGGGGGGGGCTCCCTGTGTGAAGGGGGTTCTGCTAGGTGGGGACCCCGCCGGGCCTCGGGGGGGGCTCCCTGTGTGAAGGGGGTCCACTGGGTGGGGACCCCACCATGCCTCGGGGGGGCTCCCTGTGTGAAGGGGGTCCACTGGGTGGGGACCCCACCATGCCTCGGGGGGGGGCTCCCTGTGTGAGGGGGGTCCGCTGGGTGGGGACCCCGCCGGGCCTCAGGGGGGCTCCCTGTGTGAAGGGGGTCCACTGGGTGGGGACCCCACCATGCCTCGGGGGGGGCTCCCTGTGTGAAGGGGGGTCCGCTGGGTGGGGACCCTGCCGGGCCTCAGGGGGAGCTCCCAGTGTGAGGGGGTTCTGCTGGGTGGGGACCCCGCCGGGCCTCGGGGGGGCTCCCTGTGTGAGGGGGGTCCACTGGGTGGGGACCCCACCATGCCTCGGGGGGGCTCCCTGTGTGAAGGGGGGGTCCGCTGGGTGGGGACCCCACCATGCCTCGGGGGGGCTCCCTGTGTGAGGGGGGTCTGCTGGGTGGGGACCCCACCATGCCTCGGGGGGGCTCCCTGTGTGAGGGGGGTCTGCCGGGTGGGGACCCCTCCGGGCCTGGGGGGCTCCCTGTGTGAGGGGGGTCTGCTGGGTGGGGACCCCACCATGCCTCGGGGGGGGCTCCCTGTGTGAGGGGGGTCCACTGGGTGGGAAGCTGGCGGGAGGCCCCGCCAGGCCTTACCCTGGTACACAAAGTGGAAGCCGCGGGCCGACGCTCCGCTCTTGGCGCTGAATCGAAGCAGAATCTGGTTGGACGTGGCCAGAGGCAGGGTCTCACCTGAAGTAACAACAGACAACAGGTGAGACCGTGAGGCCGAGCGCACGCACAGCGCCCTGCAATTTAAATATTATGTTGAAATCTCACAAAAAACGCTTTGAACGTCAGAAACAAAAGACCAAGCCATGCCATCGGGGACCCAAAGAGAATCTTTTAAGAGTATAACCCTGATTCTGGCTGTGCACTCTGCTAAATGCCTTGTGATCGTCGTTTCACCTCATTTGCACTTTGTTTTGACACATACACCAACGGCCCTTTTGGCTGAATAGGGGAGATGTAAGTATCAGATGAGTTATTTATAACCAATCACCTTAACGATCATGACTTGCTGGAATTGTATTTAAAATTAAGAAAATGTATTTGAGTCTAGAACAGTCATTCTTAAAATCAAAGATTCAGAAAATACCTTCTGACATAAAATTTGTCCCCTACAGCACAACCTGCACCTGGGAGCCCTCCCCCCTGGGCCAGCTGAAGGTCCTCGGCGAGCAGAGGCTGCGCCTGGGGGGAGGGGAGGATTTTAGATCTTGTCTTCTGACGTGTTTGGCGTGTATGGCATTCTGGCATCAGGCACTGACCAGAAAGAACAATACATAGGTTTTAAGATTATCTTTGTTTTTTATGTTGGTCCTGGGGCTTGAACTCAGGGATTGGACACTGTCCCTGAGCTTTTTTTTTTTTTTTTTGCTCCAGGCTAGTGTTTTGTCACTTGGCCCACAGCTCCACTTCTGGCTTTATTCTTTTTTGGTAGTTAATTTGAGGTGAGAGTCTCAGGTACTTTCTTTCCCAGGCTGGCTGAGACCACGATCCTCAGATCTCAGCCTCCTGAGTAGCTAGGATGACAGGTGTGAGCCACCGATATCCCCCCCCATCATTTTTAAGATTTTTGATGCATCAGAAAACAGTAAGACAATGAAAACACTGAAATCCTAACTTTGATTAGTCAACACCTGTGACACACATAGGTAAATTTACCTGGGTAATGATTTTGTAAACTTACTAAATACTGCAGTAGTTAATTCACAGGTAGGTTAAAGAAGGGTCCGATTACCGATGAGTATGGTCAATACATTGTTCTGTGTTAATCGAATAAGATACAGGCATCCCTGGCTATCTACAGAAATGTCTTCTAAGACCCCTCTCCAACTTGTCATTGCTCTGTGTTTGCCTGTGGGTACAGGTTGGGAAGGGCAGGACAAAATGTCAGAAGATTTTATCGCCAGCAGGGAGCCTTCAACTCATAGATGAGGAAATAAAACACGCAGGTGATTTTCCATCCCCTCTTCTTCTCTTGACATTCACGGGCTCGGTGGGTAAAATGAAAAAGGCAGAGGTAATATATGAAGCTGCCATCTTTTAAAATCTCACCTCTAAAATAAACCTTTGCTAAACATACCTAAAAATTATAAGTGCTTACATCTCTCATTCATCAAAAGCTGAAAAAAAGAGATGAGTCTAAAATTAGCTTTGTTCAGTAGAGTGGAGGACAAATGGTTGAAATTTTACCAGAATGAGAGCCGGAGAGCGAGCTGAGAAGTCTGTCCTGTGGGTGCGCCCCGTCGAACAGCTCTGCCAGGTCGCTCAGCGCCGTCTGGAAGTAGGCGAACTGCCCGAAGACCACTGGAAAAGGAAGGGGCATGCGTGAGGGAAGGGCACGCTACAGGTTCCCAGCTCCCGCGAAGACTCTTGCCCTGAGGATCCTGTAATTGCGAATGTGAACTGTTCTTCCCTGCCTTCTAATTTTTTAGAGATTAAATAATTTTACTTTGCTTCTTGCCTTTAAGATAAGAGGTCTTTAGGTATTTAATAAAAGGAGACATAATCTTTTCTGCCTAATTTGAACATTAAATGAAGTATATCTATTTTTTTAAATAAATAATCTTTATTAAGATAGCGGAAGTCCACCTGTAAGGGTGTCCTGTTATTAATGAAAACTGATTCCACGAGAACATAGCCTGGCCAGGATCAAGACCTATGATGCTTTGGTGACATGCATGTTCATTTGCACTAGCATTGTGTATGGAAGAGAAGCCAGCTCTCCTGAGTATCTTGCATTCTGACTTTAGAATTCCCAGGGAGAAGCTCCGGAGGCTCTTGGCAAGGTGACCTTCCCCAGCAGATAAACGAGCAGAAACAGCTTCGGAGCCTGGTGACGGTGGGAAAGCACTCTCCCACTGCCCTCCTGGTCCTCCCCACCCAACCCTCCCTACCCACATCTCCCAAATAAATTATTGTCTTGTCAAAGGCCCAATGCCTAGGTCTTTTAATTAGCCTGATAGCAAGTCATCTGCGCATCATTATATTACCTTATTCTCTCGAGAGCTGTTTCTTTTTATCAAAAGACAGAAAAGTTCAGCACTGAAAAACATATGACAACAAATGGAAAATCATGCCTTACCAAATTCCTTAGGGACGGTTATGGAGTAGAGGCAGACCTGTCCCGCGGTGTAGTTGTGGGGGTAGTTGGGTGACAGGACCACCCCCTCGGAGCCTGTGTACTGACCCCCACAGGGCGCTGCAAGGCAAAGCAGCAGGGAGTGAGCGCCGCCCGCTGTGACAGGCAGCTTCCACAGGCCAGGGCACGGCGGGGTGCGCGCAGCCCACAGCCCGCACCCCACAGCCCGCACCCCACAGCCCACAGCCCGCACCCCACAGCCTGCAGCCCGCACCCCGCAGCCCGCACCCCACACCCCACAGCCCGCACCCCGCAGCCCGCACCCCACAGCCCGCACCCCACAGCCTGCAGCCCGCACCCCGCAGCCCGCACCCTGCAGCCCACACCCCACAGCCCGCACCCCGCAGCCCGCACCCCACAGCCCGCACCCCACAGCCTGCAGCCCGCACCCCACAGCCCGCACCCCGCAGCCCGCACCCCACAGCCCGCACCCCACAGCCCGCACCCCACAGCCCGCAGCCCACAGCCCACACCCCGCACCCCACAGCCCGCAGCCCACAGCCCACAGCCCGCACCCCACAGCCCGCAGCCCACAGCCCGCAGCCCACAGCCCGCAGCCCACAGCCCGCACCCCGCACCCCACAGCCCGCACCCCGCACCCCACAGCCCGCACCCCGCAGCCTGCACTCCACAGCCCACAGCCCACACCCCGCACCCCACAGCCTGCACCCTGCAGCCCGCACCCCACAGCCTGCACCCTGCAGCCCGCACCCCACAGCCTGCAGTCCGCACCCCACAGCCCGCACCCCACAGCCTGCACCCTGCAGCCCGCACCCCACAGCCCGCACCCCACAGCCCGCACCCCACAGCCCGCACCCCACAGCCCGCACCCCACAGCCCACAGCCCACAGCCCGCAGCCCACAGCCCGCACCCTGCAGCCCGCACCCTGCAGCCCGCACCCCGCAGCCCGCACCCCACAGCCCGCACCCTGCAGCCCGCACCCCACAGCCTGCAGCCCACAGCCCGCACCCCACAGCCCGCACCCCGCAGCCCGCAGCCCGCAGCCCGCAGCCCACAGCCCGCACCCTGCAGCCCGCACCCTGCAGCCCGCACCCTGCAGCCCGCACCCCACAGCCTGCAGCCCACAGCCCGCACCCCACAGCCCGCAGCCCGCAGCCCGCAGCCCGCAGCCCACAGCCCGCAGTCCGCACCCCACAGCCCTCACCCTACAGCCCGCAGCCTGCAGCCCGCACCCCACAGCCCACAGCCCACAGCCCACACCCCACAGCCCACAGCTCGCAGCCCGCACCCCACAGCCCGCACCCCACAGCCCGCACCCCACAGCCCGCACCCCACAGCCCGCAGTCCACACCCCACAGCCCGCACCCCACAGCCTGCACCCTGCAGCCCGCACCCCACAGCCCGCAGTCCGCACCCCACAGCCCGCAGTCCGCACCCCACAGCCCGCACCCTGCAGCCCACAGCCCACAGCCCGCACCCCACAGCCCGCACCCCACAGCCCACAGCCCACAGCCCACAGCCCACAGCCCGCAGTCCGCACCCCACAGCCCACAGCCCGCACCCCGCAGCCCACAGCCCACAGCCCACAGCCCGCAGTCCGCAGCCCACAGCCCACAGCCACAGCCCGCAACCCACAGCCCACCAAGGTGTGTACAGCTATGTGTGAGTGTGTGCATACATATGTGTATGTGTGCATGGGTACACAGATGTGAGCCTGTATATACACCCACCTGTGTGTGTGCACATGCACGCACGCACAGAGCTGAGGCGTAGGTGCGTGTGCATTTCATTCCTTTCCTCTAAGTATTGTATTGAATTCAGCACTGATTTGCAGAGAACACAGAAGCCTGTGGTGTCTCCACGTGCACAGCTGTCCTCAGAGAGCAGGACGGGGCCTCCTCCCAGGTCCAGGTGTCCTGGTGAACGGCACAGCCCACCCGAGGAGCCTTGGACCAGAGGGTAAGGGTCCCCGGGGGCTATCTTGAGGGATTGCTTCTAAGACCCCTCTCCAACAAGCAATTGCTGTGTGTGTGTGTGTGTGGGGGTATAGGTTGAGGAGGCCTGAGACACCATGGTTACAATTCGTGTAACAGGATTTGGAAACGTTACCATTCCTTTTAAGTTCCTCCTCCTCTTGTTCTTATGCCCACAGGAATGGTGGCAGTGCTGTGACTGCACATCCACCCTGTGGGGACCCCTGCCTCCTCCCCGCCCGCTCCCCACCTCCTTGCCCTTCCTCCCTTGCCCTTTTTCCATTCCTCATATTTCTTCAGTGCACTGCTTTTGTTACAGCAATTTTCAAGCACTAACACAAGTAGAAATTAGAGCTGCCGCCTGTAACCCTCTCATGACTAATAAAGTCCCAGAAGATGGTAGCCCAGATGTCAAGTGTCCCAAATCTGCCTCTTAGTGTGGTCATAAGTCACGCTGTGAGTCAAAGGAAACAGCCCAGACAGCAGACAGCTCAGGTCTCTGCCCAACATCTCGTAGACCCTTTGCCCAACTAGGCATAGCCATGCTGCTAACACATTAATTCTGTTGCTCCATAGTACTGGTGTTTTCACACCTTACATAGAAAATATTGTCAAAGTGGGGCACCGGTGGGTCACACCGGCCATCCCAGCAACCCAGGAGGCTGAGATCTGAGGATCATGATTTGAAGGCAGCCAGGGAGGGCAGGAAAGTTCATGAAATTATTATCTCCAATTAACCACCAGCAAAAGAGCTCAGGGAGAGTGCCCAGGCCCTGAGTTCAAGCCCCAGGACTGATACCAAAAAAAAAAAAAGGAAGAAATATTATTTTCATTTGCAGAGGAAGATACCATAATCTAATCCCTAAAGCAAAAGACTTTCAATGCATTGTGGATTTCCTTCTGCATGTTGACCTGTCAATTTCATTTTGTCCTCACATTTATTACTCACATCTGGTAAGTTAGAACAAAATCTTTATTCTAAGAAGTTCTAAAGGGCAGTGTTTCAAAAATAAGAAAAAAATGAACACTAGAATTTACTTTTCTTTTAGCTTAGTCCTATACATTTCAAGCAGAAAATGCTTCAAATATCTACTTTCTAGATAAAAATAATTACCCCATTACAAATTTTATACAAGAAGTATAAGCAAAAAGTGGAAAAAAATGAATGCTGGTCCAACATGTTGATGCCCAAATCATCAGGAACTGGTAACTTACTCTTACCAAGGACATTATCTGAGGTGTGTTTTCAGCCAGACCCACAGACTTACTGTGTCTGGGGACAGAACGGAGGGGCATTCCTGTGTGGAGGGAGAGAATCCTTAACAAGATCAGAGCTCAAACACACAAGAATGGCGGCCCAGGCTTGCCAACAAGATGCTGGCTTCCGCTGGGTGTGACAGGGCCCTGTCAGGTAAGACTCCCGGGGGAGGGGGGGTTATGGAGAAAAGGCAGGTCCATCCAGAAATGAGTGTGGTATTCAAATCTGTCCCTCTGACTCTACGTAACTTTCCATCTCCGTCTCTGTCTCTGTCTCTCCTCCCTTTATCTATTATTGATGTTTTTATCTATCAGGAGAAAAGCACCTAGACAAGAGTTATTTGTACCTCTTGTTAAAGAATACCAAAACAGTGAAAGTTTACAGTCACCAGTGATCTGACTCAAAGAGGGGTCATGTTTCCCAGAATCAAGGAGAGCAGCTCTGACCCTGGCTAAGGAGGCGATGGAGATGAGGCTCATACTCACTGTGTGCTGACCCAGGGCACCAGCACGCATCACAGCCCCCCAGGGGAGCCTTCTTATTCTTTAAGGAGGGAAGGAGGGAGAGAGGAAGGGAGGAGGGAGAAAAGGAGGGAGCAAAGGAGGAAGGGAAGGAAGGAAGCAAGGAAAGAAGGAAGGGAGGGAGGGACGGAGGGACGGAGGGAGGGAGGGACGGAGGGATGGAGGGAGGGACAGAAGGAAAGGAGGGAGGGTGGGAGGGAAGAGGAGAGGTGGGAGGGAGGGTGAGCTGGAGGAGGAGGGAGAGCTGGAGAGGGGAGGGAGGAAGAGCTGGGGAGGTAAGGAAGGAGGGAAAATTGTGGAGGAGGGAGGGCAAGAGACTTGGCGGAGGCAGGCCAGAGGGAGGGAAGGCTCAAGGGAGCGAGGACAGGAAGACGGGGCAGGAAGCCAGACGCACGGAGCCCGTGGGGGCTCACCGTTGCAGGTGGGCAGCGCGCGGTTCCAGGAGGGCTTGCCGTCGGCCCCGATCACACATGCGATGGACGCGGGGTCCTCAATCTTGTAGCCCGAGTCACACTGGTACGTCACTGTGGAGCCTAGTTTGAAGTCAGTTCCAGTCCTCGTCCCGTTCATTATGTTCCCAGGGTCAAAGCAAGCCTCCCGAGGTTTCTCTGTGGAAGTAATCAGTTGACCTCCGTCAGGACGGCCACCTCGGCCAGCACCGTGGCTCCTGCCCACAGCCAGATCTCTCAGGGTGAGCCCTGGAAGGCCATGGGTCAGAGCCAGCGGAGGCAGAAAGTCCCTGGGGCTCCATCTTGAATTACCCAGAAAAATGCTGGAGTGTGAGCAGCCAGCTCTGAGCAAGGAAGCTGGGTGGGAGGGAGGGACTGAGTTCAAACCCTGGTGCGGTGCTCAAGACACCATCTGAAAATAACTACACCCAAAATGGCCAAGAACACGGCACAAGCGGTAGAGCACTTGCCTACCAAGTGAGAGGCTCTAAGTTCAAACCCCAATACCACCAAAAATGTTTGTTTGGTAGTGTGTGTGTGTGTGTGTGTGTGTGTGTGTGTGTGTGTGTGTATAGTTGCAGGGTTATTAATAATTATCAAGGGTAACTTGAGCTCTCCTTCCCTTCTGATTATAAACAAATGTTCCAGCTATGTTCCTTTTGGTTTGACGATTTCATCCCAGCAAAAGTTCATGTGTGTTATTTTTCTCTCACTACTCAAGTGCCAGTCATATAAATGCTATAATATTGAGAAATATGTGTAGAAGATTCAAATTCTTTTTTGTTTGTTTTTGGCCTGGGATCAGTATTAGTGAACTGCTGTTATTTCCTCCTTTTGGAGACCCAATAATCCTGCAATTGTACGAACAGTTGCAGGAGAGCCATGGAGAGACAGGAGCAGTGCACGGCGGACTCCGGTGGTCTGGCTGAGTGCCGTGGCACGGTCAGTCCTGGTGGCCTGGCTTTGGTGCTCACACACTGTACCTATGTACAATGGTGCAGCTCAGTGGAGAAAAACCAGGTAAGAAAGCCACCCTAGAGCCTTCAGGTAAGTGTTAGCTGTGACGCTTTCAACAGCCCACGATCAACGATCAACATGGAGCAGAGAGCTTCCCTGGAAATCATCCGCAATGCTGACCACCGCACACACCAAACCGAGTTCCATGACTGGATTTTGCTGGTGTTTTCTTCACAAGTGTGTCCGGTGTTGTATTTTGCTGGTGTTGGTCTCGCAGAGTGTGGTTGGGTATTGTGGGACCAGTGTTCTCCATTGGCTTTCTTGAAAAGCTGTGTGATACCTGGCAAATGGTACCAGGGTCTGTTGTGGTGGCCTGGAGTATCAGAGAGAACAGAACACACACCTGCAGGCTGTGAAAAGCTGTTTCATCCTGCCCGGTTTGCTTTCATGCAGGCGTTCATTCAGAGTTGCTGAGCAGCTGGCGTCTGAAGCACCGGGCTCTCCGACTTCATTTCTCCTACTGAAAGCTCACTGCGTCCCCAGCGTCCCGGTCTGTCCACATCCACAGCCCCGTGCCTTTTGGCTGTCTTCTGCTCCGCGTCTCTTTCAGCATGAGTTCTGGTCTGGCCAGGAGCTCTGTACCCAGCCTGCTACTTCCAGGCACTAATCTGAATTTCGGTGGCCGGGATTTCCTCAGACAAGCTGTGTCTAATCTTTTCGTTCTGTTTACAAGGCTGTCAGTGCAGAATGCTTGGTGATAAATCACTGCACCTTTTTCTGCTCGCAATTCACCCTGCTCCTAATTAGACGGCTTCATAACCTGTGTGTTTTACTGCAGTTCCTGTGTGTTTTACTGTCATTTCCACTTAGGGATAGCTTCGTGCCTCCCACGCTGGAGGCTGCGTGGAGGCTGTGTGTGGGGCTCGAGCTGGCTGCGGGGTGTGATGCCCTGGGCCTCTTCTCCTTCCACGGTGCCCGGCGGGGTGCTCTTGCTGGCCTGGCTGCCCGGTGGGAGCTGCGCTGGAAATAGGAGCTCCAGTGTTACTTTCCCTCGACGCATGGCCACAGACACCACAGGAGAACTTTTTAAAACCACTGAGGTGGATGTTCTAGTTCTGAAGAGTGCCAACAGAGAGGGGCCACTGGCCTGGCGCTGTCTGTGTCCTTTACTTCCTGAATTCCTGACTGGTTCAGAGTGCCTGGGGACCCAGCAATCGACCTCCTCCTCCTCCTCTTCATAGTCATCTACATCCTGCTCCTCTACATCCTCCTCTTCCTCTTCTCCCTTCTCCTCCAGATCCTCCTTCCCTTCTTCTACCTCCTCCTCCTCCTATATCTCTTTCCTCCTCTCTTCCTTTCCTCCTTCTCTTCCTCCTCCTCCTCGTCCTCTTCTTCCTCCTCCTACATCTCCTCCTCCTCTCTTTCTCTCCACTCTGGGTAGATGTTTCTTTTTGTTGTTTGTCTGCTGGCTTGCTTGGCTGTGTTTGTTTTGGTGGCATAGACCAAGTACTTGCAAGGACTTCTTATGCAAAAGACACAGGATCCCCCTCTGCTGCCCAAGTATCTAAGTATTTTTCTATAGTTTAATAAAGACCACTAAGTTTGCACATCTTTATGTTTTGGGGGAAATTAGTTCATCTATTTAAAGCCATAAAACTATGGTTCTATTGAAGATGTGACAGAGATAAAAAGTATCCTCAAAAGCCAGGCCTGAACTCAGGTCCTGAAAGGAAGACAGGCTCAAGGCTGGTCATTAGAGCCGCACAGCTCAAGACCCAATTTCAAACACACACACAACACAGGTCTTTTTTCTTTTTTTGCCTTGCAGTTTTCTCTAGAAAAGGAACTCAAAATTGAGCACACATATTTTCATGGCCTTGTGAATAGAAGACACGCTGAGAAGGGGTCCTCTGTTACATGTCCTCTGATTCTCCGTGTCACACCTTGTGTTTCCGTGGTTCACATGGAGATTAGACATTAAACAATGTATTTGTCTGCACAGACCCAAGGACACAATGCTTGAGTTTGGTGGATCTGAGGTGGGTTTGTGATTGTCTGGTTTCTCTGCATCTTACGAGAGGTGTGGCGGGTCTCGAAGCCAGCGCTGCCAGCCCAGAGCTTCCGAGGCCCACAGGGGGCTGTGAGGGAGGGAGGGGAAGCACGGGGCTGTCTGTGGTGAGAAGAGTGGAGGAAAACCAAGCGCACTCTAAACCTAGCCATTCTGAAGACATCAACCAGCTGTCAAGAGCTAGTGTCACCTATTTCTCAAACGTCCTCAAATTATTACATGAATAGGCTCCAGAGTATTTCTAAATTAGTATACAACTTGGGAGGAAATTCTCCAACCTAAAAAAATGAACAGTAAGGCAATCAAAAATAATTCCGTGTTGGCGAGAGCTGTCCGTGTGACTCTGGGATTCCTTTTCAGGGGAGCGGTGGGTTCTTAGGGACCTGGGCGATACGGGCCCAGGGCGCCTCACAGAGCCCCCCGCCCCCGCCGGTCCCCGCGCCTCCCGAGTACCTTTGAACTCAATGGCAAAGCCGGACAGGCCCATGGAGGCGCCTCACAGAGCCCCCCGCCCCCGCGGGTCCCCGCGCCTCCCGAGTACCTTTGAACTCAATGGCAAAGCCGGACAGGCCCACGGAGGCGTCGCTGCGGAAGGCCAGCAGGAGGCTGTTCCCGCTGCTCTCGATCCTGTCCGGGGCCTGGGAGCCCTGGAAGCTCCCGATCAGGGGGCTGTTGGAGTCCTCACCTTCGTAGATGTGCAGGAAGTCGTAGCTCGGCTCCATGTTGAAACTGAAGGGCAAGGAGAGGAGGGGAGGGGGTGAATTCTTGATGCCCGCCTAGCACCGGCTCAGGGATCAGGCCCGCCGGGCCTTTGTGTTGGAATTTCAGCACACAGGAGTCCAGTTCAATGTAGCGGCAGGCACCGTGCGAAAACAGCAGCACCCTTGTGCTGGATACTAGCGTTCTGCATGCCCGCCACCCTCGACGCGGCTCAGAAGAGACGTAAAGGCAGTAATGTAAGTGTAACACCCACCAGTTTGCTAATGACAGACTCACAGCAGGAGGCTACCAACACATTATGCTCATCAAGATTTGAATTTTATGAGAGTGTTTGTAATTATATTTATCTATATATGTGTGTGCATTACATATAATATATATTATATCATGTGGGTATCACTGTGTATCCTAAAAGAATTTTTTTAAAGATCTTCATATATTTTTATCTTCAAAATTGTAATTCTTGGTTTCTCAGCTAAATCAGCCAATATAACATTACCCACAAGGGTAATGTCTGGGAACAACACCCAGACACTCCATTTTCGCTCTCTCTTTCTCTGTGTATGCGTGCTGTCCCCAGTTTCTTCCTCTGCTTTTTATTAATACCCCGGCAAGGACTGGGATAGCGTGCACTGCCCGCCCCTGCCACGGCCGCAGGGCCATCTGTGGCCCCCTGTGGTCCAGCCCTGCTGACCAGCGAGGAGGAGGAGCTGAGGTCACCTTGCTGGCCTCCGCCCTCCTCTCCTCCTCATGTGAGCGTCTTTGCATCTCTCACAAAGACGCCACAAAGGCAACCAGCAATGTTTTTTCTTCCTGTTGGCAGAAATCTTCAATAATTGGGGCAGAAAGAGCCATGTCATTTGGTAATTAGCACAATGTGCTGCTTAAGTGGTTCTAGTTCTTCTGGTATGTCCAGGGAAAAGCAAGAGCAGCAGGCAATCTCCTGGGGTCCAGCCACCTGCTGAAGGACAGAGAATGCTCCCGCCCCCCACCCCGCCCTGGGCAGCTCGGAGTCCAGGCTGCCCCTGCCACAGCAGGAAGGTCTTGGGCTCCCGGCCCCCGGGGCTTTGTCTGCTTATTTGCCACTTCTCTGAAGTCAGAAATGAGGGAGTGAAAGATGGCAGTTACTAAGTTTGGGGGCTTGTAGGAACTGTGTCAACTGAGTGGAATTTTATTGGCATAATCATTTTATTTAGAATACTTCACAAAATGTCATTTGCATTTGACTGTTGCATTCCCAGTATCTGGCAGAGCTGGTTATTAGTAAAGGTTATTTATTGAACCCTGAAAATGCTACCGGACGCAGGAAAAACTCACAGCTGTCTGATCTCTCTTCATATAAACTGTAGCTCATACATAGAAGGCTAGGGTGACGTTTATAGTGAATATGCTTCTCTTTGCCAAGACCTGTGGTATTTGAACCTACAATGCTGTGCACACATGTGAGCGCTAATGCCAGCCCACGGGGCAGGGCTTCCAGACGTGTCACTGTAGCGGCCCAGGGACAGGTGAAGGTGTCCCTCCACACTGACAGCAGGGTCCAGCCCGAGCCCGGGGATGCCCCCGTGCTGCCAGTCCTGGAATTCTCTCCCATTCCTCATCCAGATCCATCATCCCTCCTGGATGGGCCTCCTGGGTGGGTCCCCCTGTGACCAGCCTCCGACACCAGCCTTTGTGAGCTGTCCCTGCGGACGGAGGGGCCGGCGCCACACGGGCCCAGGCAGCTCCAGCCCAGTGCCCTCCCTCATTCTGGCCTCCGCACCCCACAATATGGACCACGGTGGTAAGAGTGTGGCACTAAACAAAGACTCAGTGATACCCAGATACACGCCAGCCAGCCTCCTTTGCTTTGGAAAATTGTGGTGGCTTTAGTAAGCTCAGACAGTGATGGCTTGTCACTGTGTTTTACCCGCATAATTACAGACGCTGGGAACAGGTGTCACTCAGAGCTCACCATGACCCGTGAGAGGCACCCATCCCTGAGCAGGGACGCATGGGCCACAGGAGAGGAGCGGCCCCGCGCGGGTTAAATACATACAGCTGAACGCTGGGACCCTGGCTGGCTGAGCAATCCCCTGGGCAGTCTACAGAATAATAAAATATCACTTCTACTCAAGTCAACAATCCAAGTGTCACACTGGATACAACTGTGGTATTCAATAAAATTTAAATTCCATGAACTGTACAAAAATAAGGGCATACTACAGAATCTGTCTTTTCAAATCAGTGTTTGAGCTTTTATCATCTCCAAAGGCAAGGATGCGCGCAACTCCCACAAGTGGGGTCTCGAGGGAGGCTGTCCACCCCGCCCCCGGCCCTCACCGTAGGAGGAGCTTTGCTCTCCAGCCAGAGGAGCCCCACATCCTCGCTGTGGAGAAGCATCAGCCTCTCGGCTGGAGAAGAGCGGGGCTCGCTGACTGGAAATACTATGGAACATGCCCGTGTCAGAGTCTGCGACTCTACGGTCTGCTGATCAAGCCTCTGCCGCAGGAGTCTCCCTGAGCAGGACAGACCGTGTTTGAATGTAGCGCGTGTGCACGGGCTAGCACAGTGCTTCTGCGCACAGCAGCAGTGTCCACTCGGACCACGGTGCCTGCCACGCAGGGCGTGTCCGCAGACACGAGGCCCAGGGCTCTCCTAGACCAAAGGTAGAGAGAGGCTTGAAGTCACCTCTGGTGAGCATTTCCAGTCTAACTGACAGCGGGACCGAGCGGGACCCTGCACCACACGTACCTTTTGAATATCAAGGCGATGACGAAGTCCGCGTTCACCTTTATCCTCCAGTCGCACTCCTTCCCAGGGGGGTAGGGCTGGGGGTAGTTGGGGGACAAAATGACACCCGCTGGTCCTGTGAGATTCCCTCCACACGCAGCTACAGAGAGCAAAGCCACCAGGGAGGTTAGCCGAGGGGCGGGGGGGGACCCGAGCCTCTCCCACCCAAAGCACTGTGGTGTCCATTACCAAGATAAAACTGTAGGACCCAGAAAGCCAGAACATTCTCATGTGCGTGTTGAAAAATGTTCTGTCACGCTTCTTCATACACACACACACACACACACACACACACACACACACACACACACACACACACATATATAATGGAACACAACAGAACATATAATATGTAACATAATGCATTATAGATAACGAAGCATGACAGAATACATAGTAATATATTATATATAAAACTACCTATAAGGAAAATTCTCAAACTATTGACAAATACAATTTTATGACTATAATTTAAAATTTTACCCAAACCCCCTCCATCTCCCTCACCCCCAAAATACAACTTGGAGATAAAAATATCCCTGGACATCACCACATGGTCTTTGTAATTGTTTTTCCATTTTATGTAGGTTACAGCCATTTATTTTTTCTAGGACACAGCTTCGTGCAATGTAATAAATAACCTCTATCTGTTGTTTGCTTTGCCTCTGATTCTATCACATTTCCGACATTTCCTAGATCATTAGTGCTCTGGAAGTGCTGGCTAAGTGAACAAATGTCACTGTAGGCTTCCCGTGGCTTTCTGGGAGGCGTGGGGCCTAGCTGTTTATCCCACACATCAAAGTACCAAAACAAACCCCATTTAAGTGAGAGAGAGAGAGAAAGAGAGAGAGAGAGAGAGAGAGAGAGAGGGAGAGAGAGAGAGATGTACACACACTTATATGTATATGTATATGTTTGTGTGTGTGTGTGTGTGTGTGTGTGTGTGTGCGTGTGCGTGTGTGTGTGTAGTAAGTAGAAGTTGAGATGGGAAGTTTACCTCCAAAATACAATTTGATGAGATTGCTCAGAAGTCATTGTAGGAAGGAAGCACTGTTGTGACGATGAATTCAGAATTAGTTACGCTGCCCTCTGTACCGGCAAGCAGTAATAGAGAGCTTGTTTTAATAGGCTTCCTGTTTGTTCTTGAATCTGAAAATGTTTAGTATCACTTTATGCACTCGATAAGAAATTCTCTTTAATCTTCTACCACAAGGAAGCTGTGGAGACAGCACGGATATATAAGGACACATATCTTGCGCTGGTGATGTTTTTAAAATGGGGGACTCCGAGGGGTAGCGGATTGTTTTAACCAATCACTCCAATTAAATGGCGACATTCCTATAACTCTCCACAGACACAAGCAGGAAAACAAGCCACCAGGCTGGCAGTCACCCCCACTCCACAGCCCTGTGGAAAACAGAGCGAGCGCGCAAAGCGGGGCCCTGCGAGGTCTGTGCACCGCAGGGCTCAGAGATGGGTGAGTTGCCAGGAGATTTTTGTGGCAAACTCGAGTCTGATCGAAGACAACGTCTGAATGATGCCCTGGCCATGTCTGGGAGGTGCATGCTCAGAAGTGATACCAGCCAGAACGTGAGGCTGGTGCCCCTCCCCCAGAGAGAAGGAGGCAAAAGTTGAGAAGGTTCCATCCCAAACAGGTTTGGAAGATAAAAACGAACAGGTTCAGGGCTCTGTCCCAGGCTGCTCCCAGCAGGCAGGCTTCGGCTGTGATTTAAGAACTGACTCACAGGAAGCCCAAGAAATCCTGGCCTCTCCTGAGAGGCCAATGCAGAGGAGGCAGTTTCAAGGCTGAGAGGTGGAACTAAGTGCCGCAGCCGGTTGAGTGTGCATTCCCTTGAGTCCTGGGCCCCCTCTTTTGAGCTCCATTAGGTTTTAACTAGAGAGCTTGCAAAATGGTTTGGATAGGATTGGAATTTAGCAGAAAAGGCAGCTCAGAAGCTCCAGGAAACTCGCCAACAGGGAAGGGCGTAGAGGTAAAACCCAAATCCTCACCCCACTGGCCCTGGGCACGGGGGCCTCCCCGTGACCTGTGGCAAGGTGTCAGCACTCTACTCTTCACCATCTGCATCAAACCATGTGAACACTCGCCCCTTCCAGAGATAATCAGTCCTTAGACAGACATCCTGCAGGTCCGGGAGGGATAGCAAATAGAATTTAGAGGCCAGGCACCGGTGGCTCACGCCTGTCATCTAGCTAATCAGGAGGCTGAGATCTGAGGATCGCGGTCAAAGCCAGGCCTAGCAGAAAAGTCCATGAGACTTTTCTCCAATAAGCCACCAGAAGACCAGATGTGGTGATTAGCTCAAGTGGTAGAGAGCCAGCCTTGAGCTGAAGAGCTGAGGGACAGCGCTCAGGCCCAGAGTTCAAGCCCCATGGAGAAAGAAAGAAAAGAAAAGAAAAGAAAGAAAGAAAGAAAGAAAGAAAGAAAGAAAGAAAGAAGAAAGAAAGAAAGAAAGAAAGAAAGAAGGGAAGAAGGGAGGGAGGGAGGGAAGAGAGAGAGAGAAAGAAAGAAAAGAAAGAAAGAAAGAAAGAAAGAAAGAAAGAAAGAAAGAAAGAAAGAAAGAAAGAAAGAAAGAAGAAAGAGAGAATTTAGCAGACTCAGGCTGTTTCTGCTGTCCAGAATTCTATAGAATTTGGAGCTGGAAAAAGTGAATGTGGGCTCCCAAGACAGAGGCTTCTACAGAATCTGGAGCGGGTAAACATGACCACAGGCTCCTGACCACGGAGACCAGAGGGTTTGGAGGAAAGCCTGCTCCAACATCACGGCCCCTTGATCAGTGGTCATTTGACCTGTGGAAAGCAGTCATCTGGCCTAGACAGTGCAGAAGTCCATTTGCAGGGTACCTGCGGGAGAGGGAGGAAGGCGCCACGCAGAGCCAGAGAGAAATCAGCCACAGGTGGAAACGGGCCTGGAAATGGGAAGTCAGGCAATCTCACACAGAGGAGACCAAGTAGGGCGCAAGATGCTACTGTGCGGAGGGGAAAGGAAGTTAGTTAGCTGCCTAACCTGGGCATATATATGTTTGATGAACTTAAAATGCCAGCTATCATGAGGATTCGGCGCTGCGTCCACATTAAGTTATGAAGGTCAGAACTACCACAGGCTCGGAGTTTCTAAGTTGAGGGGAAGAAGCCCATTTGCCTTAACCCAGTGTCACAGTTGTGAATGAGTTTGGACAAATGTCCCACAGGGATGCGAGCTTGTAGAAAATGGGATTTACCAATTTGTGAATGATCCTCGGTGTGCTTTGTGCAACACAGAGTTCGTTATACCTCTCTCCAGAGGAACAGCGCCTAAATCACTTCATGGGGTAATAGCTGCAGCTTCAGCTGCAGTCAGCTGAAGGGGTGTGTGTGTGTGTGTGTGTGTGTGTGTGTGTGTGTGTGTGTGCATATATACACATGGTATTGCTGTTCTGAGCAAGCAGAGCTGTCTTCTGCAGACATGCTATGCAGCCATGAAAAATGACTTGAAGGACACATAACACTAAAGAAGCCATTTGCTGATAAATGAAACCTATAGCTCGTAAAATAATCATTCAGGCAGTGTTTCTTAAACACACTTCAAAATAGGTGACTATATAAACATGAATTTTATGATTCTATGACTCTACTGATGGTAACAGCCTTTCTCTCCTCTTTGTGTCTTACTAGGGCTTATTGATAACTACAATCAACACATATTATCTTTAAAAAAGGAAAAAGGAAATTAATCAGTGTCTTGAATCCTGAGCACAGAATTGCCTGCTGGCTGCATCAGACCAGCCTCTGTCCTGTTATGTGGATATTTTACAGAGGACATAAGCCCTACTGCTAAAAAAAAACCCACAGAAGTATGATGTAATTAAAAGACACTGTTCACTTGTTCCAATTACAGCTCTCCCATAAGGTCTACATGTGAGGTGCGTCTAATTGCTAAAATAAGTGATCATTCAATTGCCAGCAGATGATTCCAGCCTGCCTTTGAAACAACTAGTCCTTAAACTACTGAGCACAGAATTAATAGTTGCTGGCCCAAACTAGGTGGCTACCCCTAGTCACCTTAACCAAAAGTCATACTTTTAACAAAAAAGTGTGGAATGGTTTGCGGGCCGATCATATCTTAGATGAACCTAAGAGCTGAATTGTCTCTTAGAGATCAACTTGTAGTTGTGTTGCTTTTGAGTGTGTTCCTCCACAAAGTCAAAACATGTGAAAGTGGCAAGGTTAAAATAAAAAGTCTTTCTGGGGCTGGCTGGCAAGGTGGCTCAGAGGTAGAGTGCTTGCCTAGTATGCATGAGGCCTTGGGTTTGATTCCTCAGTACCACATACACAGAAAAAGCCGGAAGTGGTACTGTGGCTCAAAAGGGTAGAGCACTAGCCTTGAGCAAAAGAAGCTCAGGGACAGTGCCCAGGCCTGACTTCAAGCCCAGGCCTGGCAAAAAAGAATAACAAAGCCTTTCTAATTAAATCCAGGCTGGTGGTTTAAATGGAGGCTGAATTATAGGGAATGCCTCCACCCAGGAAAAGAAACCTGCAGCACCTTCAAGGCTCCTGGTAATTCCACAGTCACTTAAATGCACGGCAGGACTCACCGAGGTCAGGAAATACAAATGGGCCCCACACATGACGCAAACACGAACTGCTGTCTGTCCACACATGACATAAACACGGCTGCTGTCTGCCACACATGACGCAAACACGGGCTGCTGTCTGCCCACACATGACGCAAACACGGGCTGCTGTCTGCCACACATGACACAAACACGGGCTGCTGTCTGCCCACACATGACACAAACACGGGCTGCTGTCTGCCACACATGACGCAAACACGGGCTGCTGTCTGCCACACATGACGCAAACACGGGCTGCTGTCTGCCACACATGGAGCAAACACGGCTGCTGTCTGCCCACACATGACACAAACACGGGCTGCTGTCTACCCACACATGGAGTAAACACGGGCTGCTGTCTGCCACACATGACGCAAACACGGGCTGCTGTCTGCCACACATGACGCAAACACGGGCTGCTGTCTGCCACACATGACGCAAACACGGGCTGCTGTCTGCCACACATGGAGTAAACACAGGCTGCTGTCTGCCACACATGGAGCAAACACGGGCTGCTGTCTGCCCACACATGGAGCAAACACGGCTGCTGTCTGCCCACACATGACACAAACACGGGCTGCTGTCTGCCCACACATGGAGTAAACACGGGCTGCTGTCTGACCACACATGATGCAAACACGGGCTGCTGTCTGCCCACACATGGAGCAAACACGGGCTGCTGTCTGCCACACGTATGATGCAAACATGGGCTGCTGTCTGCCACACATGACGCAAACACGGGCTGCTGTCTGCCCACACATGACGCAAACATGAGCTGCTGTCTGCCACACATGACGCAAACACGGGCTGCTGTCTGTCCACACATGACGCAAACATGGGCTGCTGTCTGTCCACACATGGAGCAAACACGGCTGCTGTCTGCCCACACATGGAGTAAACACAGGCTGCTGTCTGCCACACATGGAGCAAACACGGGCTGCTGTCTGTCCACACATGACACAAACATGGGCTGCTGTCTGTCCACACATGGAGCAAACACGGCTGCTGTCTGTCCACACATGATGCAAACACGGGCTGCTGTCTGCCCACACATGGAGCAAACACGGGCTGCTGTCTGCCACACGTATGATGCAAACATGGGCTGTGTCTGACCCACACATGGAGCAAACACGGGCTGCTGTCTGACCAGGCGACAGCACAAAATCTCATCTGTCTTCGTGAATAGTCCAGGATAAGGGACTATAATTATTTCCCTAAATTCTCCATAGAACACGAAGGATCTTCCAATGGAGAATTTCTTTGCTGGTGTGCTGGGGAGAATAAAAATCTCCTTTACACTACAAAAATCTCTTCAAGGTCACAGTATGCAAAGTAACCCCTTAACTGTGGCCTAACATCCCATTCTCTCTCTCTCTCTGCTAAGATTAATTAAATTTAACATTGTTCAAAAAGACTATGAAAAAGTTCTAATTGAACTGTGATAGTTCATTAAAATAATGAAGCTAAGTAGAGTTTCTTTTGAAAATAAAGATGAAATACTCTAAATAGGTATTTTATATTAAAATGTTTAATTGAAAGAAGAGACAATGTACATGTAATTACTACCTTATATAAAATGTATCTCCCTAAAATCACATTTGTGATAGATCACCTTAGATGGTTATTCAAACCAAAGGCTGCAAAACCATCTATCACCCTTCCAATAAGGCAGGCAATACAATTTTAATGAAATGTTGGAAGAAAATCTTTTCCTTTGGTCTTCATTTTCACTGAAACAATATAATTTCTAGCTTTCAGGATTCTATTTAGCATGTGCTGCTACTGTGGGAAAAGCACATCTCACAAGAGAAAGTGCTCTTTAGTAAGGAGGTTTTGCTTGGGGGCCTTTTCTCATATTGCAAATGAGAATAGTAATGGTAGGGATATGAATTTTGAGCCCTTTGCAATTTTAAATTGCAGTACTTTGGCTGATCCATGTTTATATAAGAATTACTAAGGATGAGAAATGCTAGATAAATGTCAATTACTGTACGTTAAATAAGCTACTTCCTTTATTTCACATAATTAAATAAAGCTTAAAGGTTTAACATAGAATTTTTGTGTGGCCCCAGATCATCCAAGGACCTTTCAGGAACTCTGGAGAGACAACTCCAACTCAGCCGACAGTAGCAGGACGGTTCAATGGGGCAGGGGTGCACATCCACACACAGGACAGCAGGAGGGGCACGGGTGCACATCCACACACAGGACAGCAGGAGGGGCACGGGTGCACATCCACACACAGGACAGCAGGAGGGGCACGGGTGCACATCCACACACAGCACAGCAGGAGGGGCACACATCTACACACAGAATCTCTGCCTCTGCGTGGCTGATACCTATGCATGTCGGAGGGTCTGGCTGCCAGAAGAACCGGCTGTTGAGCTGCACACAGGTGACCTTGGCCTGTCCTTGGAGCTGGTAGCCAGGGTCGCACTGGAAGGTGATGGTGTCACCGGGCTCCCTGCTGTCACCGTAGCGGGTCCCGTTCTGCATCGTCCCGGGATCATTGCAGGTGGAAGCGATGGAGGCTGCAAAGAACAGGCAGGCCACATCAGAGGCACGGACAGCGTCTGGGGGACGGCTTCCGCCCAGAACAAGGGCAGCGTGCGGTGAACACCAAGGACTGCTCCGCCACGGATCTCTCTGATGGCAGCATCTTGCTAACAGCACCTTCTTGAGGATGTAAGTGGTTATGGATTTTATCAAGTTTAGCACCTCATCCCTATATTACACAGGGTACACCCATACTCCCTCCAGTAACTCCTCAGTTATACCTTAATTAAAAAGCCAACCACGGGTAAACGATCTAATCAGAGCACACCCATCTCTAAGGAAGAATGTCCTTAAGGTCTGAACTCTGTGCTGAGGGTCCAGACGGGAGGCAGGGCCCCTCCCCGGGCCTGTGGGGGCAGGGCACAGGGAGATCATCAAAATGGCCAGCACTCAGCCGGCCAACCCCCAAACTCTTAGCAATGGCTCTAAGATGACAGTCTGCACTTTGACTTTAAAAACATGTGCTGGGAACTTCAAACCATGTGAGCAGCCGGCGGCAGCCAGCCAGACAGGCTCGGGCTCCTCAGAGCGGCGGAGGCCGGCCCGGTGCTCACACGGGACTCACCCATCACTCTACTTCTGAGGGAGGCCCCTTGGGTGTCCTGCCAATGCTCAGGCCTCACCGCCGCCTGCCACACGCTGCCACACGCAGCCAGACGCTCACCCACACCAGGAAGCACGCCTGAGGAGCCAACGCTTACAGATCTCACTTTCATCAATCTTACTTTCAGGAGAACGCGTCCTCTGCTCCCACCCGCCTGTACAGGATGAGGACCGGCAGTGTGCTTCTCTACCAGGTCTTGGGGCATAAGACGGGCGGCCCCAGCCTCATCTCCCCACCCCAGCGTCCAACCGAGCCCATCTGCCTCTCCCCTTGTGTAAAGGCTGGGATGTGGTGTACACGTGGGCTTCTAGCCACAGAGGGCCTCCAGCCCAGGAAGGACAGAGTGACGGACAACAGAGGGCCGGTGACACTGCAGAGCTGTGCTCAGGGACTCGGGGCCCTCACTAGAAGGGCCGATACCAGGAACGCCACATCAGGCGGGACCTGCCTCATGCCCCAGAGCGGCTCATTAGGGCTTCACTAGAAGTTAGTGAGCACTTACAATCACCATCTCCTAACACTCCGGAAAAAACAATTCCAGGCTCCTATCAACCGGGAAGAGGAGGGGAGGTAGCGGGCTGGGCCGGCTCTCCTCCCCTCTCCAAAGCCCAGCCGGGGGGGCGGGAGCTGTGGAACTGCAGCGTTAAGATGGGTGCTCGTGCATCTAGAACCCGGGACAGAAGCCACGGGGTGTCCTCCAATCCAGGGCGGGCCGCCACTCGCCTCTCCCACCCACTCTAGTTAGCTTACGTTATCCCTGCCTTGCTTCTCGGTGCAGTGACGGCAGGACAGCTACAGGGGATGCTGTCCCGTGGAGTTCTGGACACATCGCTGCGGCCCACTCTGTGCAGCGCACTACCACAGAGCCGGGAGAGGATAGACAGATAAACAGACAGAGCTAATCATACAGACATAGCTAACCTCTATAGCGCCTAAAATATAAGACTTTAGATAGACAATCTATCCATCTATGCTGCAGTTTTCCCATGAACTCTTCAATAAACAGCAGTCGATGCTCATTCATTAAGATACACAGTCTGGAACAAAGGGGCACAGATTTTCCAAGGAAGGACGGTGAGTTCCAGCACTCACACCAACCTTGTATAAACCTATGTTCTTTGGAGCCTTTTCCTGGAGCCCACAGCCCCATTCACATGAGATGGAAATGCAGAGCACTCTGGCTTCCTTTCGGCGGCCAGTGTGCTTGGGTTAAAGTTTCGGCACGGTTTTCTTTACCACTGTTGAATCCAGTTTATTCGCCCTCCAATTATGTCCAGCCCTGCAGCACACGTATTCAGAGCATCTGCTCTACTAATGGCTGTGTGTGCGTCACTGGTGAAAGGGTGCGTTTATTGGTGTATCTTTTCTCTTCCTTAGCCAGAATTTTCCGTGGAATATCTGTAACAATGATCATGGTGACGAGAAGAAAGCATGAGATTGAAGTACTCGGGCCATCTGGCTACATAGCCAACAGTGATCCTGACTGAAAACGCCCAGGAAACAAGATGCGGCTCTGCTGTGTAGCGGGGCCGGTCCTAGCAGGGGTACCGCCATGTGCGCGGTGTGGTCCTGTGTCCTGTGTCCTTCCGGTGTCCCAGTTCTGCAGATGGCTGCTGGGGGCTGGTCTTGCTTCTCACACAGTAAGTAAATCTCCAGTTTCCTCAGAATAACAGCTTTGCTTACAAGTCGCGTGTGTCTACACCACAGTGTCTACTTGATTGATGCACAATGGGTACAAACCGTGTTGTTCCTATTTGTTTTCATGCACAGATGGATTTAATTTCAAACTTTGAAGGTATCGCAAGGATGACAGGAGTTGCCACACAGATCAGGCGATTCTGATGTCCTTACACAGGAGAAATCAGGATAGATTTCCTGACTGTAAAATTCCTGGTAAATACTGGCAGGCGTGAAGCCACAGGTCAGCTGTCAGCAGCACCTACCACCGGACATAACATCTGTTTCCACAGAATGATAATAACATGAAGATTTCCAAACCAAACACAAGTCCTTTCTAGTTAACACAATTCCCCTTTACCCAGGAGCCTGAATCAATCCTGTTACTGTGAGCAAGAAAAAAGAAAAAATGAAAAAGAAGGAGGAAGAGGATTCCCCAGACAGATGCAGGAAACCTTCATAAAGCATGAAAGGCTGCGGCTTCTCAGAGGAGGCACCGGCGTTAACACAGATGTGCAGACAGAAACAGAAACATGAATAACAGCAGCGGTAAGGACCCTCCGGACCTGCCCCTCAGCAACTCTGCAATAACGCTTCCAAATGGAAAGATTGCTTTTATGATCTTTTTGTTTGGTTTGTTTTGTTTTGAGCTCTGGGGACTGAACCTGTGCAAAGGCCTCACACCCGCCTTCTCCAAATCTACACACACAACACTTCTGGGTCCTATCTTGAGATAGAATCCTGCTCCATAGCCCAAGCCGTCCTCCAACTTCTGATCCTCCCCCCTCAGCCTCCGGAGCAAAGTTGGGATTTACTAGTAGGAGCCACCAGACCCAGCTACTATTATGCTCTTGATGCTTGACAAATACTTAATAGCTACGGGCCCACGTTAAAACTTACGTCTGCCAAATGTAAGTCAGATGGAATTCTACCATCTGTGTGACAGAAACAAGCCAACCATGTTGACTTGACATGTGAATTTATTACCCAGCAAGCCCCACGGGGGGGGTGGTCCCAGGACAATGGCTCATGCTGATCACATGGACATGCATGCTCACCGTGACTGGCCTCACAGCGGAGCAGGCAGCATCCATCCCCTGCTCCTCAGTCTACCCAGACACAATGAGCACTTCCTGGTAACCGTCTGCCCCTCAGTCTACCCAGACACAATGAGCACTTCCTGGTAACCGTCTGCTCCTCAGTCTACCCAGACACAATGAGCACTTCCTGGTAACCGTCTGCCCCTCACCGTCTACCCAGACACAATGAGCACTTCCTGGTAACCGTCTGCCCCTCACCGTCTACCCAGACACAATGAGCACTTCCTGGTAACCGTCTGCCCCTCACCGTCTACCCAGACACAATGAGCACTTCCTGGTAACCGTCCTGAGCCTTTCCGCTTGCTCACTTCCTCACGTTTCATAGCTGAATTCCCTTGTCCACCCATGAGAACTGAGTTTATCTCAGATTCACACAGGGACTCCCTAGGTTGTTGGAAAGAGATTATCACTGATTTCTCTCTCCCGCTCCCTCTCTATTAAATTCTATTTTAGAAAAACTTGGGAATTATTATTTTTATATTTCTTATAAATACATGTTTTAATGATTTTAGCTGTGTGCTATATTTTTAAGAGATCAATACTACATGGTTGCTTGAATCAGAACAGCCTGGTGGAGTAATAGTGATCATGACAGAAGAATAGAACTTGGATTATTTTTCTTAATTAAGTTCTCAGAAATTCTCTGTGAACTAAGCTCTTTTCTCTTTAATAAAGCAAAAGCAACTACCCATGTTCTGAGACAAATAATATGGTGATTGGCAGGTTTGTTTTCATCATGTCAGAAATGAACATCGTTATGAAAACCAAGTATGCTTATTCATTGATGCTTAAAAATAGTACACAACTTAAGTTTATTGTAAAATCAGTTTGTATTCAATAGTAATGCAGGTTTTACACTTTGAATGTACCATAAAATTCCATTTTCTGCATCTTCACGAAACCACAGGATCCTTCATTCTTTTTTCTTTTTAGATTTTTGGCTTCTTCAAAATAAAAACAAAACTAGGCTTAAAAAAAGAATAAGAAAGGTGCACTGTCATTCCCCAAAGATCCATTTCTAGCATCATCCAATCAGCAGCAAGTCAGTTGCCTTTGGCTTTCCATGGAGACATGGGTACCACGCAGGGCCGACCGGGGGGCAGAGCAGCGTGGAGTTTCCACGCACACCGCTGCACTCCCGTGGTTGGCTCTCGGCGGCCTCTGTGGGGGCCTGGCCGGTGGACGCTCAGGGGCCCGGCCGGTAACGCCGCTGGAGAGAGCGATATCTACCCACTTTCCTCCTTTGCCGTCCTGGACGGCAGCATGCTCTCTGGCGCTTTCCTGCCATGCAGGCGTCCAGAGGATGCCACCATTGTCAGCCTTGAAGGGTGAAATAGGAGGCCAGAGAGGGAGGAAGATAATTTGAGAACCGTGCCCTGACCTTTATCGCACAGCGTTTCCCCTGAGTCAGCCTGTCTCCAGAACTGAGTATAAACAGTCACAAAACCCCAGTGCTGGAGGAGGAGACATAAACCTAAGCGCCTCTGGTCAGGCCTCCTCCACACGGGCAGAGACCAGGCCTCGTCCCTAATACAACCTCTGTAAAGAGGGGCTGGGCTGCTGGAGCTCAGCTGGCGTGCTGGCCACAGAGCTGGCGTGAGCTGGTGTGAGCTGATGAGCTGGCGTGAGCTGGTGTGAGCTAGTGTGAGCTGGTGTGAACTGGAGTGAGCTAGTGTGAGCTGGTGTGAGCTGATGTGAGTTAATGAGCTGGTGTGAGTTAGTGTGAGCTGGTGTGAGCTAGTGTGAGCTGGTGTGAACTGGGGTGAGCTGGTATGAGCTGGTGTTTGCTGGTGAGCTGATGTGAGCTGATGATCTGGTATAAGCTGGTGTGAGCTAGTGTGAGCTGGTGTGAACTGGTGAGTTGAGTTGGTATGAGCTGGGATAAGCCGGTGTGTGCTGGTTATGGTGATGATGGTGGTGGTGGTGGTGATGGGAATAGTCCTGGCAATGGGACATGCACATAAAAGGCAACAGAGGTAAATCACCAGTTATATGTGGGAGTCTTTCCTTTTAAAACAACACCTCATCCATCTCCCCGTCCACCCCTATGCTGCTTTGGAGTGTGAAACCTGTAGGGAAAACCTGCTCAAAGGTGGTGTGAAAGAGTGGACATGAGACCACGGCCAGCCTGCAACCAGGCGGCTTTCAGCGCGAGCAGATTTCGTGATCAAACTCCAGCAAGCGTCGTTGTGGACTCAAGCTGACATCCTGTTGAGTGATTCGCATGCAGGAAACACCTGGGAGAAGAGGAGCTGCGTCTCTCCGCGTCTTACCCACTGGTACTGATCTTGCTGGTGCTATGACCAATGGACCACAGCTCCCATCCCAGAAGCGCACGGATCCAGGATCTAGCCTTGGAGCTGAGCTAGCATCGTAGCGCAAGCCTCTGTATGCATGGTGTGTGTGCGTGCTGGGTCTGGCGTCTGGAACAGGGCCAGAGGAATGCCGTGGTATGTGGATTTGCTCACAAGTGGAGGGTACGTGGGCACAGGCCTGTCCTTTGTGGTCCCCTTGACTTCAGAGAGCAGAGGGGCAGCCAGCTCCGTCCACCTGCGCATGGAGCCTCTGCGCAGGAACCTGCCTCTCGGCCGGGCTCTCTGGTTGGCTCTGGCCTCTAATACAGTCTCAGGCCGAAGCCTCTCTCTCTGCTAGTCACAAATGATTGTTTTCCTACGAAAATGCACCCCTTACATTACCTTTCATCAACACAAATTGGAGAGGCATGTCCTGTGGCTCCCAGCTACTACCAGCAGCTCTGAAGAAATCGATTCTGCAAAATCTGAGAATGCCCAGTCCTGCTGCCCCTCGGAGGGGAGAGGTGGATTCCAGCCTTGGAGGGAGAGATGGACGCTGTCCTCAGAGGGGGAGAGGTGGATTCAGTCCTCGGAGGGGAGAGGTGAATTCCATCCTCCGTGGGAGACTCCGCCCCGGGGTATCTCACCTAGTGTAAAGGTCAGTCTTGTGTGCTGCTCTCCCCTTTTCTTGTGTTTAAGGCCCGATTCAATGGTGTTTAAGCTCTTGTGAAAAGCGTTGGGCTGATGGTGTAATTCCAGCCACGGGTTCGTGTTCCTGGCATCCGCCGCATGGGGCCGGGAGGACAGCAGCTTGTCCACGGGCGTCCTGTGTACTAGCGGCCCTCGGGTCCTCTCCTGGGAGGGAAGGCTCCCTGGGAGGGTTGAGTGAGCACAGAGAGCCGTGTCCCCGCGTGGACTCCGCAGGCGCCGTCCACCCTCACCGGACGCAGCGTTCTGTCCATCGAGGCTTTAAACCAAGGGGGTCATTTGTGATGGAATCAGAAGATTCCGAATTACAGGTTCCATGGAGTGGGCACCACAGGGGTCGCAGCGTGGTGACTGGCGCACTGAGCAGGAGGCGAAAGGGTCGCAGCTGGTCAGGGAGAGCGACGCGGGTGAGACCGCGGGGGGGGGGGGGGGAGGGGGACGCTGGGGAGGGGGAATGGAATCCACGCTGGGGAGTACGAGCTGATAAAGACTTCAGGTGAACAAGCACGGTGCGCTGCTCACTCGTGGGAGAACCGGCGTCCACCCCTCCCTGTGCTCGGGGGCCGTGTGGCCGCCCAGCCCTCCTGCCGCACCGCAGCTTGGCCCTCGCCCACCCTGCCGCCGGTGAAGCTTTGTACCACATGAACCTTTCTCCTGGAAACGCCCCGTCCCCGCGAGCTCAGGAGACCAGGGCCTGTGGGGCAGGCAGGGCGGGGAGTCAACCACACGGAGGAACCCTCGCGAGGCCACGGCTCAGTGCCTGTGGACGAGTGCAGGCACTTCAGCTCAGACAGAGAAAGGCGAGCGAGAGGAAATCTGGTGAGTCCTTGGCCGCCTGGGATTTGAACTCAGGGCCTCGTGCTCACGAGGCAGGAGCTGTGTCCATGGGTGACACCTCCAGCTCTTTATTACCAGTTGTTTTGTAAACAGGGTTTGCAGCTAGATCCTAAGCTCTCACTTGCATCTGCATCGAGAGGACAGGGGCACGCTGCTGGGCCCAGCCTCTTCTGTTGACATGGGGTCTCGGGAAGTCCTGGAATCTCCATCTTCGGCTCTGTTTCTCACATGGCTGGGAGAGCTTAGAAAAGGTGGCATTCACTTTCCCCAAGCAGAGGCCGGCCTCCGTGTCCCTCCTCTCAGCCTCCCCCGGGGCCTGGATGGCAGGAGTAAGCCACAGGCCTGGCCCACGGCTGAGAAACCGCGTCCCTTTTCATGTCTCCCTAAGACAACCCGGGATGAGCTCCATGGAGACTCGCGCTACCCGCCCATGATGACTGTGAAGGCGCCCTCCCCTGGTGGCCTCGCCCTACTTCAGGAAGATGCCCGCAGACTCGCACCCCCACAAAGGGACGCAGTAGCGCCACCCTGAGAGGAATGACCGGGGTTAGCTCTGATAGTGCGCTCTGCGCGTCTGCTGACCCCAGACTCGCAGTTCCCACATGACCGCCTCAAAGCAGAAGGCCGCCCAGGGGGACAACTTCACCATCACCCCGACCTAGGCCAGCTTTCTTTGGTAAATCCCGACTCTGACCCGTCTCACACCTGTCCACCCTCGGCCGTGAAGGCTGTGGGCACAGAGCGGCTCCGGGGCCATCCCAGGTGCCCGCCCGGGCCGGGGCAGCCTCGCGGGGCAAGCGTGGCCCCTCCGGCATCCGGCAGAGCCCGCTGTGCGCATCTCCACAGGTGGACAGCAGAGTCAGCCAGCAGGCCCGGGCAGACGGGGCACGGACCGCACAGGGGCCCCTGGGGGGCGGCACGGGAGCCTGAGGTCCCAACGAGGGTCTCTGTCCCCCCTCCCGGCCCCCGCCCCACGCCCCCTCCCCACCCCCTCCCCACCCCCCTACCCACCCCCCTACCCACCCCCCCTCCCCACGCCCCGTGCCCCCATTCCCCCCTCCCCGCCCCCCTCCCTGCGCCCCCTCCCCCCTCCCTGCCCCCCCTCCCCGCCCCCCTCCCCACTCCCCTCCCCACCCCCCCTCCCCCCATGCCCCCCTCCCCACCCCCCTCCCCGCCCACCCTCCCCACGCCCCGTGCCCCCCTCCCCACGCCCCCTCCCCCCATACCCCCCTCCTTGCCCCCTCCCTGCGCCCCCTCCCCCCCTTCCCGCCCCCATCCCCGTGCCCCCCCTCCCCGCCCCCTCCCCACCCCCCTCCCCGCCCCCCTCCCCACGCCCCGTGCCCCCATTTCCCCCTCCCTGCCTCCCTCCCTGCGCCCCCTCCCCCCCCCTTCCCGCCCCCTCTAGCCCCCCCTCCCCGTGCCCCCTCCCCGCCCCCCTCCCCGGCCCCCCTCCCCGCCCCCCCTCCCCGGCCCCCTCCCCGGCCCCCTCCCCCCATTCCCCCCGCCCTGCCCCCCTCCCCGGCCCCCTCCCCCCATTCCCCCCGCCCTGCCCCCCTCCCCGCCCCCCTCCCCGCCCCCTCCCCGCCCCCCTCCCCGCCCCCCTCCCCGCGCCCCTCCCCGCGCCCCTCCCCGCCCCCCTCCCCGCCCCCCCTCCCCGCCCCCCTCCCCGCGCCCCTCCCCGCCCCCCTCCCCGCCCCCCTCCCCGCCCCCCTCCCCGCGCCCCTCCCCGCCCCCCTCCCCGCCCCCCTCCCCGCCCCCCCTCCCCGCCCCCCTCCCCGCCCCCCTCCCCGCCCCCAGCACCTACTGGAGTACTGGATGGAGAAGCCCGACTTGCTGATGAAGAAGTCGCTGTGGAAGCGCAGCGTGAGCGCGTGGAAGGTGCTGTGCACGTCCTCGGGCAGCGCGGAGCCGCTCCACTCCCGCAGCAGCAGCGTGCTGTCCTCCGGCCCGTCCCACACCGCCAGCGTGTCGTGCGCAGTCTCCGTGTCGAACACGATGAAGTGCAGGCTGGGGGGGGGGGCCGGGTCACGCGGGGCCACGTGGGCGGGGCCACACAGGGGAAGGGCGGGGCCACACAGGGCGGGGCCACGCGGGGCAGGGCGGGGCCACGCGGGGCAGGGCGGGGCCACACAGGGCGGGGCCACGCGGGGCAGGGCGGGGCCACGCGGGGCAGGGCGGGGCCACACAGGGCGGGGCCACGCGGGGCAGGGCGGGGCCACATGGGGCGGAGCCACATGGGTGGGGCAGGGCCACACAGGGCGGGGCCATGCGGGCGGGGCGGGGCCACGCGGATGGGGCGGGGCCACACAGGGCGGGGCCACATGGGGCAGAGCCACACAGGGGCAGGGCGGGGCCACACAGGGCGGGGCCACGCGGGGCAGGGCGGGGCCACATGGGGCAGAGCCACATGGGTGGGGCAGGGTGGGGCCACATGGGGCGGAGCCACATGGGTGGGGCAGGGCCACACAGGGCGGGGCCATGTGGGCGGGGCGGGGCCACGCGGGCAGGGCGGGGCCACACAGGGCGGGGCCATGCGGGTGGAGCGTGGCCACATGGGGCAGGGCCACAAGGGCGGGGCGGGGCCCACGCATGTCCTGGCATGGCATGGCAGGGCAGGGCTCCCCTGATGGTGCGGCCCCGGGCGGGGCGGGGCGGGTCTGGGCGGGGCCCACGCGTGTCCTTCGTGGGGGCGGCTCACCTGATGGTGCGGCCCGGGTCGGCCTCCAGCACCCAGGTGCAGCGCAGGTTGTTGTCATAGGGCGCCGGGTACCCGGGGGACAGGATGCGGCCGGAGGGCCCCGCGCGCACGCGGCCTCCGCACTCGGCTGCGGACACGCACGGAGGTGAGACGGCGCCGAGACCGCGCGTGGGTGACGGCGCTGCGGGGCGACGGGCCAGCTCCGATGGGCCTCACGCGGGCCTCACCCACATGGACCTCACCCACATGGACCACACCCACATGGACCTCACCCACGCGGGCCTCACCCACATGGACCTCACCCACATGGACCTCACCCACGCGGGCCTCACCCACATGGACCTCACCCACATGGACCTCACCCACATGGACCTCACCCACGCGGGCCTCACCCACGCGGACCTCACCCACGCGGACCTCACCCACATGGACCTCACCCACATGGACCTCACCCACGCGGACCTCACCCACATGGACCACACCCACATGGACCTCACCCACATGGACCTCACCCACATGGACCTCACCCACGCAGACCTCACCCACATGGACCTCACCCACATGGACCTCACCCACATGGACCTCACCCACGCGGACCTCACCCACATGGGCCTCACCCACATGGACCTCACCCACATGGACCTCACCCACGCGGACCTCACCCACGCGGACCTCACCCACGCGGACCTCACCCACATGGACCTCACCCACATGGACCACACCCACATGGACCTCACCCACGCGGACCTCACCCACGCGGGCCTCACCCACGCGGACCTCACCCACGCGGACCTCACCCACATGGACCTCACCCACATGGACCTCACCCACGCGGGCCTCACCCACGCGGACCTCACCCACATGGGCCTCACCCACGCGGACCTCACCCACATGGACCTCACCCACATGGACCTCACCCACATGGACCTCACCCACGCAGACCTCACCCACATGGACCTCACCCACATGGACCTCACCCACATGGGCCTCACCCACATGGACCTCACCCACATGGACCTCACCCACGCGGACCTCACCCACGCGGACCTCACCCACGCGGACCTCACCCACGCGGACCTCTCCCACATGGACCTCACCCACATGGACCTCACCCACGCGTACCCCACTCACCCTGCAGATCCCTCTCCCACCCCACCCTCCCACCCCACTCTCCCACCCCACCCTCCCACCCCACTCTCCCACCCCACTCTCCCACCCCACTCTCCCACCCCACTCTCCCACCCCACTCTCCCCCGCGGACCGCACTCACCCTGCAGATCCCTCTCCCACCCCACTCTCCCACCCCACTCTCCCACCCCACTCTCCCACCCCACTCTCCCACCCCACTCTCCCACCCCACTCTCCCACCCCACTCTCCCACCCCACTCTCCCCCGCGGACCGCACCGCGCTCGCCCACTCACCCACGCAGGACGGCAGCGGCTGGTCCCAGACACGGCGGTCCCCGCTGAGGCAGGTGAGCGTGCCGCTCCCGTGCATGGCGTAGCCGGGGCTGCAGCTGAACTCCACCTCCGTGTCCGCGAAGTGGCCCCCGTCGCGCACCTTGTACCCGTAGCTGGGCAGCCCGGGGTCCTCACACTTCACCAGGTCGAAGCCTGCGGGGAGGCGCGGGGTGAGCGGGGCGCAGGGCGGGTGCGGGGAGCAGCTGGGACCCACGTGGGCCACGTGCCTCCCCACCCCGTCCCCTCCCCTCCTCCACCAGTCACCCCGCCTTGCGGAGCGTGTGACTGCGGGGCTCACAAGGCCCCCAAATCTCAGCTCTGCCTTCCTCCCCAAGGCGCCCCGAACTGTGGCAGGGACAGGGACACCATTGTCCCTCTGCCCACGTGAGCTTCGTCCACTCCTGCACCAGGCCTGGCTCAACACAGACCCCATTAAGGACGCACAGGACGGCTCCTGGAGATGCAGATGTAGCCGCTTGCAGCTCCAGGCTATTTAGCTGTTCATTAATTAATTAATTAGATGTATGTATGTATGTATGTGTCACAGTAGGAAACAGGGCTGGCTGTTGTTTGTGCACTGGATTGTTCCATTCCTGGGGGCTTCAGACCCACCGTCACCCTGAACCCTGGGAGGTGCGGTTCTCAGACAGCCTCAGAGTAACGCACATTTCCATCACCACTAATCTAACAATAACCAAATAAATGAGCGTGCTGGGGTGGCCTACTCTCCTTCACGTGCCTGACTTTTCCTTCTCCAAAACAACACATGAAATTCACTTTCAAGCCAGCTCTGAGATGCCGAGGAAAGCACTTCCTACATTGGCAAAGGAATGTCACCCCGGTGTTCTGGAATAGGCCCTATGGGGTGGCGCAGCTCCGTCCGGGAGAGCAGAGAGTCCCTGTGAGGATGTGCCCCGCCACACCACGGGCTCCCCGCAGCCCCTCCTCAGCATCACACCATCCCCGCTTCACTACCAATCGGGCTCACCGAAGAGATACAGGCTGTCTGATTCAGAGTGTCCCAAATGCCAGGAGGATGACCCATCGCCGCACAAAAACAAGGCTGCTCTCTGCGGATGTGGAGGGAGGGAGGGGATAGGGCAGGGTGCCCGATGGTCCGGGCGTCCGGTGTGGATAAATCCTTGGCTAGTTAACAGGGACACGAACCTGCACACCACCAGATCTACAGAGAATCCAGGGCTGCACCTGTCCTTAGAGCCTGCCCAGTGCTGGCCTGTCCTCAGTGGTGTCCTACTTGGTGTGGCCGGCAGGCCGGTGCTGGGGCACGGCTGTCAAGTCTAGCGCAGCGGTGCTCTTGTCCCGGAACAGAGCAGAATGAAGAGCCGGGGAGTGCTGGCCATTGTGGCCCCGAGCCATTGTGGCCCTGAGGCTGGACTGTGTGCTAAGCACTGAACCCCAGAACACACTGTTGGAAATGTCCGCTGGACAAGAGATCCAGGTATAAAAATACACACTCCGTGCATCGTCCATCTGTGTGCCATCACGTCCAGGCTCTCAGTGAATCCTGCCATCTGTTTTGGGGGGTGCCTCACGCCCTCAGGGGCTCTGCAGGTCCTGTGGAGGGGCGCTGCCCTCCACCGGGCCTGGGATCCCCAGAACAGCTGAGCCCCAAATTCACACACTGGGCCCCCGGCTTCCCACATATGCAGGTGCAGGGAGCTGGGTGGTGTAGGTTTCTAAGAACGTTTCCTGAGTGTGAACGCAGTGTGAGTATGGGCGTGTCTCCAAGTCTGGGGCAGGCTGACCGTTCACGCTGGTGTGAAGATGGAAGAAAAGCACTGGGTGGTTTGTCTGGTGCTTAAACTGCACACAAGCCCAGAATCTTCGAGACTGGTCACCGGCTGTAACAGTCTGTACCATGCCTTAACCTGTATTCCATCTCGTGTCTGCACACACACACATCAGCTGCAGAGATGAGGCCCCGACACCGTCAGTCATGGCCAGCATTCCTGTTCACTGCGGGTCACCTCCCAGTGCAGGGGACATTGTCCCAACACACGTTCTCCATGTTCTTCGAGGTTGCTGGGTTGGTAGAGTGAAGACAAGATGTCTCTTCAGGATCTGTGCACCGCCTCAGACTTCGGCGTGCTGAGCTCCACACAATAATGCCTCCGGCATTGTACAGAACAAGCCCTCTGCACACCAAGAGCCAGTCTCTTCAGTTATGCAACACCCTAAAACACGGCTGTTCTATCATCATTGCTTAGAATAAGTATTTTCCTATCTCTGCCTTAAGCTTTCTACTTAGAGAAGAAAAACATTCAGAAACAAACGGGCAAACAAAGATACATCAATGAAAATGTCTCATTAACTTTATGCGGGTGCAAGTGGTCGTTCGATGGCTTTCTCTATCGCTTGGTCTCAGATGGTTTACCGTCCCCTCCACCGTGGGGAGCAGGAAGCCTGGTTATTGATGGCAGGAGAGTCCTCTGGCTCCTTGTTTCTTCTGACACTTTTATTGTTTTCTCAAAAGGTCACAGTGGAATTTATTATTTTATTTTAATAAAAGTCTGACACTTACTTAATTCCTAAATGTCTGGAAGTCTACCCAGCATCTTGGATACTGCGTGCTGTTCTCTGGGAGGAGGTGGGGGCGTATCAGCCATTCCCAGGCTCAGTCTTCCATTTTCGATCCACCGAAGGGAGCTTCAAGCTCGCAGAATGTCTCAGAACTTCCACTCGGGCAGGGCTACGGCAGGGCGGGATCGCTGTGCGGGAGAAGCACGGAGAGGGCCACAGGGGAACGTTCCAGAAGGAGCAGAGCGCCCAGGCGCCCAGAGCTCCAGCTGCTTGGCACCTGTGTCTTGAATGAGCTGCGGCCGGCGGGGCCTTGGCGGCCCTGGGCCCTGGCGGCCCTCATCCTCCAGTGCCCCCGGCTCCACTCTGCGGACTCTGAGCGGCCTGGCCCGCCCCCAGCTCTCCCCACTCTTCAAGAGCATGCCTTTCTCCCTGGCTGCAGGAGGTGCATTTCCTCCCGCTTCACCATTCATTCCACTCATTATTTGCTGTTTGTTTAAAGAACAATGCACAGTCATCCTGCACAACACCAATTCAACGCTGCTTAGAGCACTGGCAAAATGACGCAAACAGATCCGTCACTGTGCAGTTAGGAGTGAAACACCCAACTGTGTGTGTCACAGTTGTGTGCACAGAATACACAGTTACCGTTTTGTTATGATTTTTTGTTGTTGTTTTTGGACGGTGCTGTGTCTTGAACTCAAGGCCAGGGTATTGTCCCTGAGCATTTTTGGTAGTTCCTCCTGCCTAGGTTGGCTTCAAGCCATGATCCTCAGATCTCAGCCTCTGGCTCACAGGTGTGAGCCACGGGCACCTGGCGGACTCAGTTTTTAAAGTTTCAGGTTATTAAGGGATGCTATACCTGAATTACAAATCTCCTCACCTAAAAATAGACATTTTATTATAATTCAAATTTAATGGAGTTTTTAAATGATCTTAAGACTCGAGACTACTGAAGAGTATGAACATAAAATATACATGGGTAGAGCAACCTTCTATGTGAAGAGAACAGCCTTCTCTATCCTAATGAGTCTGAAAGACACCAGCACTCAGATGCTGGCTCTGTTTTGCTTTTTACCATGTAGCAACTCAGAAAAAATATATCAAGTTATTTGTGTCAAAACATTGTTAACACTGTAGTCAAAGCAGGCTTGCATACTTAGTAATTCCATTTTTCCTCTGCTTTCCAGTGATTTCTTCTTAAGTCATAATCTCAGCAAAGATACTCAGAACAAAATGTTCTAGTCAAAACACGATCCAAACATCAGGCTGATGAAAATCAGCCCTGGTGTCCCAGCCACCACGACCCATGCTTGCTGTTCTGTAGACTGCATCTGGCTTCTCAGACTCTTCATTTTCCCTAAGTCTAACGAAAGCTGAACCTAAGCCGCGGAGTCTTCCGCCTTCAGTGTTTGGAGTAGCTCTTGTCTCCCGAGAAGGCACCAGGACAGACAACGCACTCTCAGGTTAACCTCTTCTGCAGGCCCTGCTGGACAATGAGGGCTCTGCGCCTGACCACGCGGCCTGGAAACAGCTCCACATGCTGGGCAGGAAGCGGACGAGGCTGAGGATGCTGCACGTCCGTGGATCTACGGGATCGTCTCCTGTGAGCAACTGAAATCTTCAGGCATTTGTAGAGAGCTGCTACCTCGTGAGTTCCCCGAGACTGCTCAGTGAGGATGAGGACAGCCATCGGGGCTGTGGGGGAAATGGAATGTTTCCAGATGTCGTTCAGAAAAGAGAGGAAGTACTCTGAACGACTCCTCCTGGCCACGTACCCACTCGACTTGCAGTCCTCCAGGGAAAGCCTGGGCTAGGGTCACCGGGGGAGCTAATTTTTGTCGCACACTTGACAAAAGAAATGAATGCTGAGCTCCCAGAAATGCCTGGTTGACTCATGTTTAAACACACAATTCATTGTTAAAAAAGAACAATTACTTCCAGGTGTGTTTTCGTGTTTATGTGTGTTTGCACATGTGTTTGTTTTTTAAATACTAAGTTATAAGTCTGTCATTTTAACCACATTGTTTTCAATTGATTTATTTAGAAAGGTACTTTTTTGTAATTCCCTGCATCTGAAGTTGTATTATCATTGTGTGTGTGTGTGAGTGTGTGTGTGAGTGTGTGTGTGTGTGTGTGAGTGTGTGAGTGTGTGTGTGTGAGTGTGAGTGTGTGTGTGAGTGAGTGTGTGTGTGAGTGTGTGTGTGAGTGTGTGTGTGAGTGTGTGTGAGTGTGTGTGAGTGTGTGTGTGTGTGCGCTTATGTAAGTAACTCTCATGGATAGATGTTACAAAATTTCCACAAACCAAAACAATGACCAGGATATCAGCAGTATTTAATCAGGAATGTGAATTTCTGAGCTCTGGGGCAAGACAATGAAAAGCCAATTAAAGTTTAGAACTGAAATTAGAAAATCAAAACAACTCCCTACTTTTCTGAAGTCATCTTGTTTGTTTAATCAAATAAGTCATTCATAAATAACAAAGCAGCCGGGAATGGTGGCTCACCATCTGAATCCTAGCTACCTGGGGATCGTAGTCAGGAGGATCACAGTTTGACCCAGCCTGGGGGAAACCTTCTTGAGACACCATCTCAACAACCCAGCTATACTGGAAAGTAAAAACAGGGGGATCCTGGATCAGGCCGGGCTGGGCAAGAATGAAAGGCCCTCTTGGAAAAGTAACTCAAGCCAAGCGTGCCAATGGCACTGCATAAGCAGTAAAGCACCCGCTTCACAAGAGGCAGGCCCTGAGTTCAAACTGCAGTAAAAATGGAAGGACCTGGAAAAAAATGTTAGCAAATTAAGTCAGGACCAGATACGAAGGGTTAATGTTTTATCTTATATGTGGAAGCTAGATTTAACGTACAAACTCACAAGTGGATACACTGTGCAGAACTGAAATACAAGAGGTTTGAGGGAGATACCAAGTGTGTACTTCCTTAGAAAGACAAAAATTAAAGTTCAGCAAAATAAAACACCAGAAGGAAGTAGGTACACAAAGACGGTAGGGTGGGTCAAGGGGGGCAGGTTGACAAAATGCAGATGACAAGAAGAAGGGGAGTGTACACCCAAGAGCCAACGTGCACCCCACAAAACTAAGAAGCGGGAGGGAGGGGGCGAGCAGGGGGGCGCGAGCATGCTGAAGGGCGACACCGATCCAGATGCTTTCGGTTCAGAAACTGCTTGAAAACTTCAGAAACTGTTAAAGGCCAGTTCCTTTGTACAATTTCTTAAAGACAGCTAAAAATGAGAAAGACAAAAGAACATAAAAGCAACCTAATAACAGAGCAAGTAGCCTCAGGAAAGCGCGGCCTCAGTCATAGACATCAGGTAAGTAGATCAGACTGATAAGGTCCTAATTGCATTCACAAACCCTAAACAAATCTTTACTCCTGGTGGCTCTGTGCCGGCAGGCTGGGCGGAGACTCCACCCCGCTGGCTGCCGGCATCTCCATCTGGAGTTCCACCTGCCCCTCGGGGTTGAAGGGGGATGAGGCCCACTGGGCATCCGCAGGCACAGGCATGTCCACAGGAGAGAGACTGCTCACTGACACACGCATGTCCGCAGGAGACTGCCCACAGCAGCTACAGCACTGGCACATGCACATCTACAGGAGACTGCCCACAGCACCTACAGCACAGGCTGGCTTACACGCCTGTCCACCAATGAATGCACAAAGAAAAGGTGGTGTACATGCCCAACAGGGTGTCACTGAGCCACACAGGAGAAGGAGACTGGTTGATGTGGAGGAAAATGGACAGAACCAGAGATCATGATGGAGAACACCAGAGAAAGACAGACTTCATGGTCTCCCTCGGATTGGGAATCTAGTACTCAAAAGATGACAGAACCTGGGGACTTCCCTCAGGAGAGGGGGTAGGGGGGGAGGGGGAGGGGGAGGGGAGAGTAGGGTTAAAGCATGTTAAATGCACGTATGAAAGCATTGTTGAGATTGCCTTGTGAAGCGGGGTTCAGGGTCCATGTCAGAGGCTCCTCATCCAACACCCCACTAGTCAGTGGGAAAAAGAGGGAAGGAGGCCTTGAACAGAGCGGACCCAGCACCGCCAGTTCTGCTAGAGGAGCCTTCCTCCCTCCTCTGCACTGGGAGAGCTCCCCTGGGACCCTCGCCCCATCCCTCCCCTAGGATCCACCCCCCCCAGCCCTCCCCCAGGACCCGCCCCCCGCCCTCCCCCCAGACCCAACCCCCAGCCCTCCCTCCAGACCCAACTCCCAGCCCTCCCCCAGTACCCTTGCCCCATCCCTCCCCTGGGATCCAACCCCCCCAGCCCTCCCCCAGGACTCACCCCCAGCCCTCCCCCAGCACCTACCCCCCAGCCCTCCCCCCAGAACCAACTCCCAGCCCTCCCCAGGGACCCAACTCCCAGCCCTCCCCCGGTACCCTCGCCCCATCCCTCCCCTGGGACCCAACCCCCAGCCCTCTCCCAGGACTCACCCCCAGCCCTCCCCCAGGACCTGCCCCCCCAGCCCTCTCCTGGGACTCAGCCCCAGCCCTCCATCAGGACCCGCTCCCCAGCCTTCCCCCCCAGACCCAACTCCCAGCCCTCCCCCCAGGACCCACCACCCAGCCCTCCCTCCCCAACTCCCGGACCTCCCAGGGACCTGCCCCCCAGGGCTCCTGCAGCAGACCACACATCCTCACCAGCAGACAACACACCCTCACCAGCAGATGATGACACACCCTCACCAGCAGATGATGACACACCCTCACCAGCAGACAATGACACACCCTGACCAGCAGATGACACACCCTCACCAGCAGACGACACACCCTCACCAGCAGACGATGACACACCCTCACCAGCAGACTATGACACACCCTCACCAGCAGACGATGACACACCCTGACCAGCAGATGACACACCCTCACCAGCAGATGATGACACACCCTCACCAGCAGATGACACACCCTCACCAGCAGACGACACACCCTCACCAGCAGACGACACACCCTCACCAGCAGACGATGACACACCCTCACCAGCAGACAATGACTCATCCTCACCAGCCATGAGAAGCAGCCTCTCCATGGCTCCTCCTCTGCTCTCTCAACATCTTGTGGCTTTGCCGAATGGATTCAGATGAGCAAATCATTTCTTAAAGCTTCATGAGGATTTCATTGACACTCAGGGCATAACTGTCAAAATCTCATTTACCCAGAGGGATGTTGGACAGCGGATTAGCTACTGTCCAGGGCATCTGTATCAATGTTCCAGGGTCAGTTCACTTACATCTCTCAGGCCCACCCAGCACCTAGTGAGGTGATTTTGGTTAAATGCACGTACAAAAGCATTGTTGAAATTGCCTTGTGAAGGGGGCAAAACTGGCATCCCAGAATACAACAGTCTCCCTTGGGAAAGAGGCTGAGAATGCACTAGGTGTCAGGCAGATGGGGGGGGGTCTCTGGGTAAGAAGAGAGGGCAGCCAGGCCTCCAGTCCTGGAGCCAGTCCTGCCTGGTAGCACTCTGGCTTGCATCCTGGCCTTCCCATCCCTTTGTTTTCCAGGATTTAACTATGGTTGGCATGCAGAGAATATTATAAGAAAAAGGAGAGGATTTGTAAAAATAACTATGCATTCTTCATAAATAAATGGTGCTTAAATGTGAGGGCTTGCCTACAGTCCTTGAATTTATGGCTGCCTTTGTAATTCATGTGTTATTACTTTTTTATTCTACAAGTAATAACTGCAAAGGCATGGAGCCACCCAGTTCAGAACGCGCACTGGGCGGCAGGGCGGGCCCGTCCATTATGGGGAAGTGGCAGCCCAGGCCGGCACAGCCCACTCGCAGCAGGTCTGACTACGGCCCCCGGGCCCATGCGTCACTCTTTCAGAGCAGTTCCGCCGAGCGCCTGCCATCCATCCTGTGCCTGGTCTGTGGTCCCAGTCTCTGCACCCAGACGCAGCTGATGTTTAGAAGGTCTCAGTGTGGACTCCATCCACAGGTAAGCAGAGCCAAACGCTGGCAACTCATGGCTTAGTGTTTCCTTCTTCTCATAAAGACTCTTGTTCACGCACTGATTGATGGCTGGCAGGAGCAACGGTTATTGCTTTTCTCCCTTCCACGGAGGAGTGGAAAACAATTCTGTCATCGCTCCTCCCGTAAAATTCCATGTTTTAGAGCATTTGGTGATATCATCTGTGGGCCTTTGTTTTATTTCCCTCTTAAGCTGTAAAGTGTGAATTCAGTCCTTCTGATTAAATCATTTATGTCATCCTTCTTTGGGTCCTCTTATCTTTCTCTAAGTCCTGGAAGGCCACAGAATAAACACAACTTCCAAATGTGGAAATAATAGCAGTGTGTACCCTCAACTGCCACACAATTTGAAGATAAATTATTTACAGAAGAAAAGAATTTCAAATTACTTATAGAAGAAAAGGATCTCTTCTCCGTTCGTCTTGTTTGTTAGTTTGTATTTGGTAGGGTAGGAGAGGGCACATGAAAGGTAGGATAAGGAAGAACTAATACAACAGTGATACTCAGTAGACACCGTGTGGAAAAGGAACCGGATGGTTTGTGGGTGGAATGGGAAGGGAGACGTGGTTCACAAGGAACTGTGCTCACTTCTCATCACCTGGTTCATGTAACTGTAACCCCTCTGTGTATCAACTCTACAGTCACAATTAAAGAAAGAGAAGAAAAGAATTCTCCAGATTAAAACCTGGTGCTAGGCTGTCCTTCAGGCAATGATGTCCACACAGGTTACAGGAACTATCCTGACATACGGACTGCAGAGGGTCCTAAGAACTTTCCAGGCCACTCACTCATTAACCGTGTCCAGCACCTTCCTACTGCTTCACTGTGATTTTCTTTGCATCACTGTAAACTCCTCTGTTTTATCTTTGTCAAGATATACACATTGATAGGTTAGCAAAAGGTGATCAAACCTAATAGTCTGTCAGCCTCTCCCTAGCTCTCCACCCTTGAGCTCTGAGTGAATCCGTGCAGCGTCCCCTGCGGCCTCTTCCTTCCTGGACATGGTTTTAGCAGCACCACCCCACAGACCTGTGTGCTCGGCTCACCGCAGCCAGAGCGCACAGTGCCGGCTCACAGCGAAGCATCCTGAGACACGCGCCCTAACTCCCACTTAAGAAGGCTGCCACGTTTGGCTCTCCAGTACTTTGTTAATGATATTTCAAAACCATCAAACCCATTCTCGTGCTTAGGTAAACGTGTGCATAAAAATAAAGCACTCTGGACGAGCACAGTGCTCGTGCCTATAAACTTAGGTCCTCAAGAGGGTGGGATCTGAAGATGGAGATTCAAATCCAGCCCAGGCAGGAAAGTCATCTCCAATGAACCACCAAAATAGCTGACAATGGAGCTATGGCTCAAAGTGGCAGGACAGTAGCCTTGAGGAGAGAAGCTCAGGAACAGCGCCTAGGCCCTGAGTTCAAGTCCAGGACTGGCACACAAGAAAGCCAAAATAAAACATGAAGCACTCTGATGTAAGTGTGTACCTGCCTGGGACTTGTACACACACACAGCGTCCCTGGGCGGGGGGTGGGAGGGGAGGAGGAGAGACTTCTTTCTAGAACATCCATCGATCCTGCTTTGTAGTAAACCCAGTCCTTGCAGCCCGCGTCTCTACTGTGTCTGAATCTCCATCGTGGTATGTCCCTGCGGGCCATTCTGCGCTGCAGTGGATTATAGACATGGCTTTATGGGCTTGCTTTCTGGACAGAAGCAGGGGAGACTCAGTGTGGCGACTTTCGGGGGAAGGAAGACGGTGATGAGGAGTGGATCTACGCCAGGATTTAGTTTTGGACAGTGCAGCACAGCATCTGAGGACACACCCCGGCCAGGTTCCAGACGCGGGGCCGGCCGCCCGGACACACCCCGGCCAGGTTCCAGACGGGGGCCGGCCGCCCGGACACACCCCGGCCAGGTTCCAGACGGGGGCCGGCCGCCCGGACACACCCCGGCCAGGTTCCAGACGGGGGCCGGCCGCCCGGACACACCCCGGCCAGGTTCCAGACGGGGGCCGGCCGCCCGGACACACCCCGGCCAGGTTCCAGACGGGGGCCGGCCGCCCGGACACACCCCGGCCAGGTTCCAGACGGGGGCCGGCCGCCCGGACACACCCCGGCCAGGTTCCAGACGCGGGCCGGCCGCCCGGACACACCCCGGCCAGGTTCCAGACGCGGGCCGGCCGCCCGGACACACCCCGGCCAGGTTCCAGACGGGGGCCGGCCGCCCGGACACACCCCGGCCAGGTTCCAGACGCGGGCCGGCCGCCCCGCCTGAGCAATGTTCGCTTAGGAAAGCAAAGCGGTCCTCACCACTACTTATTTTCCTTTTCAAATACAAATCATTCTTTTAAAAAATATCCATTTACAGCCCAGTAGAAATCACGTTTGACTTCCTTCCCTCACAGAAGAGTGTCACCGTGTTGTACGTGACAAGACTCGATGGGAGAATTGTTTTAATAGTAACTCACGAAGTGAAAAATCCTAACGTGCAGACAATGTATAGGGAAGTGCACACCTCACACAAAGGTAATTTCCAATAATCACCATGTTTAAAGGTTTAAAAGTTCCCTGTTTCTCTTCTCAGCAAGCTGTGGCATGAGGAAGCATGTGACTTGTGCAAGGACTGGTGGGTGGATTCCCACATGGACTCGTGTGTGGACTCGTGCTCTCATGCATGGATTCATGCATGGACTGGGGATCATGCATGGACTCCTGTGTGGACTCATGTGCTCTCGTGCATGGATTCATTCTCATGTGTGGACTCATGTGCTGTCGTGCATGGATTCATCCTCGTGTGTGGACTTGTGTGCTCTTGTGCATGGATTCATGCGTGGACTGGTGGGTGGATTCCCACATGGACTCATGTGTGGACTCATGTGTGTGGACATGCAGACCCAGGTCCCACTGCCCCTTGTCCCATGGCATGACCCTGGCATCGCCCGTGTCTCTTGCCCAATACGGGCTGTGAGGACACTGTTGCCATGGTGTCCTGAAACGCAGGCTGTGACAATCCCCTCTGATCTGACTCCTCCTCCAGAACTCAGTGAGGCCCTGGAGGAGAACCAGCCAGCCGGGGCTTGAACTCAGGGCTTCGAGCTTCCCCTTGGCTTTCTCTGCTCATAGCTGGAACACTGACATTTCACATCCACGGACCAGAAGAGGACAGCAGTTGGGACTGGGGCTGGAAACACCCACCCAGGGCAGAATCTGCCTTGTGGGGTAGAGGTGGAGGATGATGGAGCTGAGGGAGAGAGGACATGCCAGCGTGTTCACAACCATGTTCACAAGGGCCCAGTGTGTTCACGACCATGTTCACGAGGGCTGAAGAATGGAACTGTTCTCAATCCCTAGGAAATCATCCACAGCAGAAGGGTGTGGGCTATGTAGGTGGACGTCAGGGCAAGGACGGAATGCAGGGGTCTAGAAATGTCAAGCAAGGACATGTGCAGGCCAACCCTGCAGGCCATCTTGTGGTCAGCGTGACTAGACTCTGCCTTACACAACACCTCTGGGTGTTCCCGCAGACTCTTGCACAGATTGGATTTTCTCCTTTTTTCCTGATTGCAATCCATATTGTACACAATGATCATTAAGATTATTCATTGAACAGATTATTTTACATGATTTCCTGGACTTTAAGTAACAAGAAAAACCAAGAGGTGACAGATGCTTTTGTGTTTTTTTACATGCTGATCCTGGAGCTTGAACTCGGGTCTGGGTGCTGTCCTTGAGCTTTTGTGCTCAATACTTGAGCTACAGCCCCACTTCTGGATCCTTTTATGGTTAATTGGAAATAAGAGTCCTGGGACTTTCCCGCCTGGATGGCTTTGAACTGCAGTCCTCGGAACTCAGGAGGTAGGTTCACAGGTGTATCCACCAGCGCCCGACCAATGCTATTATTTGAATAAAATGGCCTATTTTAGTTTAAATAAGAAATCCTGAACATGGCTGGTAACTTTGCTGATATTACTTACAAATTCAGATTGCAGAATTTGTATCTCAGGACTGTCACGTAGGCTGGTATAGCATTTCCAAAATTGAGTTTTCAGGAAACAAAGTAATCAGTTATGACATGAGCATATTACCATGCACTTAAATCTTAGTCCTAGCTGGCGGGGACTGAGAGAAATATACCATACCACTGCAGAGGTGCGTAGGGAGAGGCAGAGGGAAGGTTCACAGAAATGAGGTGACATCAGCTGTTTCTGGCCACCAGCCAACCGGTGACATGTCCACAATCCCAGGACCACAGATACAGAATCTGACGCTCCCTGCTCCCAATCTTCCATCCTAGCTTGCAGTCAACGACTGTGCGTGCTGAGGATCACACTCTTTCTGACTTGTTTTGAGGCTCATAAGGGATCATAGTTAATATTTCGTGATTGGCCTTGAGGCTATATCTGTGTCCAGAGCCACTCTCTCATTTGTAACAGTGCATTTAACGTTCAAATCACTTTAATTCTATCATCATGTTAATAAAGAGGGCTGATGGCTGACTAGGCCCACAGTTCTGGGCTTTCGTTTCCTTGTCCGCAGGAGAGGTTGTGGCTCACTCAGAATGAGCTGGAGTCTCCCTCCCTTGCCGCTCCATGCCTCGGGCAAGCAGACTGTGAGTGGACAGGTCATTCTGCAGAAATATCAACGAGCGCTGGGGCCCCTCGCGCTTTCCTTCAAATTACAGACAGTGGAACTTCCCAGGGGGCTCTCTCGTGTTCTTCTAAGTGATTAAGAGCAGGAAATCTGCACGTGCTCAGTGTAGCTACTTCCCAAGTGCCCGGGATCCTGCGGCATCTCGAGATGTCTCCAGGGCTGGCTCTGGTCCACGGGCCTTCCCATAGGTACGGCAGACTCAGGATCAGGGACCCGGCTGGCCGCCCGCAGCCAACAGCTCTGTGCTCTAGGCTGGGCCTGCACACACTCCCGCAAGGTGGCAAGGCAGGGCGCCTCCAGCATCCCAGCGTGACAAGAGACAAAGTCAGACAACGCCGTCAACGCCACACTGGACTCATCTTCTCGGTTTGCCGACCCTTTACTACGGCAAGGTCTTCAGAATATGTGGTTGATTTTAATTAAACCTACTGAACTTAAAGAAGGAAACTGTTTTATTAGATCAGGCTGAGCTCAGGCTGGCCAGGGCCGTGCTCGGGGGGCTCGAGTCCCCATACACAAATGTGCGTTCATCCCATCACACATGAGCAAGATGTCAGAGAACACTGAGGGGAGGGAAAGGAACGAGTACTCGAGGCCCCCAATCTCAAAGAGCTCACGGGGAGCAGTTCACGGCGCACTGTAAGAACAGATCCTGGCCCACTGTAAGAACAGTTCACGGCGCACTGTAAAAACAGTTCACAGCACGACGTAAGAACAGTTCACGGCATGCTCTTAGAACAGTTCACAGCATGCTGTATGAACACAAGCTTTACCTGTGCAGAAAGGGGAGAGATTGATCAAGACACATCACAGTCATAATCTGCTTTGTTAAATGGCAAAAAGAAGCATGCTATATGGAAGCACATAAGTCTGTTCTAGGAGATACACACACATGCACTTACGTACTTACTATCTCTAAGTAGCTGTGTAAAGGACTGCCATTTAACAAGGCAGTTCATGAACACAGTATGTCTTGACTGATGACACCTCTTTCAGCATTCCTCACCCATCCCAGCCCTCCACACCCTTGCCCTCACTCTTCTTAATTTTTTAGGATATACACTGGATTCTGGACTGTATTACCTCCTCTTCTCCTCTTGACTTGTACATCCATTTCCCCTTGACCCCATTCCACCCCTTACAAGTGCCTGATTCCTGATATTGATTTTGTTGAACTTTGACTTTGCCTTTCTAAGGAATTATACTATGTAAGATCTCCCTTGAGTCTATCATATTTCAGTTAATAGATACGTATACATGTACATACCACCTAATGCATTCAGGTTCCACATATGAGGGAAAACATGTAAACTTTGTCTCTCTTGGCATGGCTTACCTAACTCAATTTTTTCCAGAGCTTTCCATTTCTTTATAAAGGGTACAATATTGTTCTTTCTGAACAGGTCTGCATCAAACTAAAATACTTCTGCCTGGCACAGAACCAGCCAACAAGCTGAACAGTCCACAGAACGGGAGAATTTTGCCAGCTACATACCAGAAAGTAGTCTAATACCAGAATAAACAGAACTGCACAAATTAAATCCTCAAAAAATAGGCAAGCCAATTAATAATTAGGCTAATGAACTAAAAACAGTCTTCTCAGACAGATATAGGAAGAAATGTTCCACCTCTATGGCTATAAAAGAACTAAACCAAAACAACACTGAGATTCTACCTCACCCCAGCTAGAATGGCCATTATCAAGAAAACAAATGATTACGGATACTACTGACAAGAAGCAGCCAAAAGGGAACACTAACACACTAGTGGTGAGAATATAATCGTGTTCAACCACACAGGCGTTTCTCAAAAGACTAAACATAGAACTTCCCTGACCAAGCAATTCCACTCCTGGGCATTTATCCCAAAGATTCCAACCGAGGATACAGTCAAGTCACCAGTACCACCATGTTGATTGCAGCAACAGTCACTATAGCCAAGGTATGGAATTAGTCCAGATGCCCCTGAGTGGAGAAATGGGTCAAGAAAATGTGACACACACACACACACACACACACACACACACACACACACACACACACACACACACCCCACATACTCAGGAAACAGGTGTTTACAAACACTTGTGAATTAACCTATTTGTTCCAAGTTGGCCCCATGGTGGGATTATTTTTTTCTTGCTTGCCAAGGCTTTTGCATATATCAGTACCAATCAATAGAACCAGTGTTCATTAAAGTCGGATCAGGTAACATATTTGAAAAGTTCACAGAGAGTTCTGGGCTGTTAGAAGATCTGGATTGCATCTCAGCCACACAACTCCCTGCAAGAAGCAAAAATCATCTTGACATATGAAGAAGAGGAAAAAGAACAAGACGACCACGTTGAAAAGTTCATTGACTTGGACATCAAATACCAAAGGACACATGGCTGTCACCTGCATTATTTGTCTCATTTTTTAAGCCAAATGGAGATTCAGATACCCAGTAAGAAAATATAAGTTACCAAGTGCATGGATAGAGAGCATCATGCAGAAGAAACGGTCCCCTAGCAAAGACATACAACCCATTCTTCCCAGGAGTTTTTGAACATTTCTTGAGAGTGAAATGCTTAAGGATTCGCTCAAAGAAAAATTAAGAAAGAAACCCTATGGCATCCATTGTTTCTAACATGTCATGCCTAAAAGTTGATCAATAGGTTTCCATTTCTAGGGTCCCTTTAATGGTATCATCACAAACATGACAGCCACTCCAAGGCCATTTTAGTTCAACCACCCTACCTTCCTCAGGGGTGATTTCCCCTGCTGAGTGGGACTCATGTGGTCCATCTCCTAGGCTGACAGCATAGAACTTGGACAACAGCCCTGGGGTGATGATCGACTCTGATGAACTCTACTTGGTCTACTGTCAAAGAGAGGCCTCAGCTCGGATGGGTATTCTCAGAACTTTCTGCTAAAAATACCAGCTTTGAAACTTCTGTGTCCTAGCATGAGAAGCGGGAGGTATGCAATCACCAGATTACAAAGCATAGGCCTGTTTTAGATCTTCTTCTCTTTTTTTGCCAGTTGTAGGGCTTGAACTCTGGGCCTGGGCGCTGTCCCTCAGCTCTTCAGCTCAAGGCTAGCGCTCTACCACTTGAGCCACAGCGCCACTTCTGGCTTTTTCTGCTTATGTGGTTCTAAGGAATCAAACCCCAGGCCTCATGCATGCAAGGCCAGCACTCTACCACTGAGCCACCTTCTTAGTCCCTGTTTTAGATCTTTTAAGCATCATAATTAACTAGTTACCTTTAGTTATCCAAACCATATAGTTTGCTCCTCTTTGTAACTAAAAACATTGTAAACATTAGTTAAAATACCTTGAAAACATAGCTTTTATATCTTCCACTTTTGCGTCTTCTTCATTTATACCTTTAAAATTTTTCATATTTATTTACATACTTATACTAACATGATAGGACATGGGTTAAAACTCTGAACTTCAGAAAATGTCCTGGCTCCAATAGCTCATAGTATTGTGATGCTGGGTGAATTCACAAGTTTCCTATGGTTTGGAGGTGGCCCAGTGGTCCAGTGCCTGTCTAGTAAGCACAGGTCCTGAGTACCACCAAAAAAAAAAAATGGTTCAAGTTACTTATGTTTGTTTTATCTGGGAAGTTAATGGACAACAGAAAATGATTGGTACGTCCAATTGTTTTACGTTTGTGTGTGTCTATTCATTCATGTGTATGATTATAAGAGATCATATGTATGTATATGAATATCGATGACTTTATTACTAACTATAACAACACTATCTTTAAATTTTTCATAAAAATGTTGTTTCGTTTATTCAGCATATATCACACTACAAACACTATTTTCAAACCCAGAAACTCTTAATCAACCTAAGATATTTACATTTTAGGCCTATTTATTGAATTATCAGAGCAAGCATGTCTGTAAGTAGCTAAATTTACAATTACTGCTTCTCTAGAATGAATTCACTGAGGATCCAGCACAGAATTAAGGTATAACTTAGAACACAGCCAGAAAATGAAAAGAAAAGCCGCACATTAAAAAAAACAAAGCTTGCACGCACTGAAAGCTAAGTAGCGGACGTACAGACAAGACGGAGAGCCCGCAGGGCCGGGCCGGCCGCAGTACTCACTGGTGTAGGTGAGCTGGAAGCCCTGGGCCGTGTCTGAGCCGTTGGTGTTGAATTCCAGCCACAGGTGGTTGGAGGTGCTGGTGAGAACCTGCCCCAGCAGCTCGGTCTTCGTGAAGGCTCCCAGAGGGCGGGCTGAGCTGTCTTTTCCGTCATAAACCTAGGCAAAGTTCAGGGCATGAGTCCCCCATTTTCCCAGACTGTATTCCTCAGGCGCAATTTTAGCTTTAAGGAGAGACTTCATTCAGTACTTATACAGCTAGTGCCACGACAAGCTGGTAGCCTGGGGCCTGGGGCTCCCGCCTGTCATCCCAGCTACTCAGGAGACTGACATCTGAGGATCACAGTTCAAAGCCAGCCCGGGAAGAAATGTCCCTGAGATTCTTATCTACAATAAGCCACTAGAACACTGAAGTGGCGCTGTGGCTCAAAGTGGTAGAGTGCTAGTCTTGGGCAAAAGAGCTCAGGGACAGCACCCAGGCCCTGAGTTCAAAGATAAAACAAAACAACAACAACAACAACAACAAAAAAAAAAAAACAAGGAAAAGCACAAGCAGATGACAGTGATAAATAGCCTACTGTACTATTTGTGGTACTTTTTTTTTTTTAACTTTTTTCTTTGGTTTCTTCCCTTTGTCCATGTTTTTGATTTCAGTACACTTTGACTTGTATGTAAGTTTGTCTGATTTGGGGAGGGTCAAAGGGTGAATTAATTCATCAGTGATACTCATTAGACACTGTGTTGGAAATGAACTATGGAACTTGCCGGGAGGAGGAGGATTGGGAGGGGAAAACTTGGGAGAAATTGAGGGAGGGGGTGACACTGTTCAAAAGAAAACATGCTCATTACCTGATTTATGTAACTGCCACCCCTCTGTACATCACCTTTACAACAACATTTTCTAAAAATTAAAAAGAAATATGAAGGGCAAACAAAAGGTGAGAAGGTTCAAGGTGTGGCCTGACTGACCACGGAGGAAAAGCGAGGTAACTGTGCTCGTCCGAGAGTGGAGGCTGAGCCCCACGGGTGTGCTGTGCAGCCTGACTGACCAAAGAGGAAAAGCTAGGTAACTGTGCTCGTCCGAGAGTGGAGGCTGAGCCCCACGGGTGTGCTGTGCAGGGCATCTGCTATCATCGGCCTGCCGGCGTAGCACAAGGACTTACTGTCTGCACTGCAAACCCTCTTCTGTCGCCCCGCATTTGTGCAAGTATAGGAGTTGTGTGGGGGATGCAGGAACTGCCATTCTGTTCCGGTGAAGGGCTGGCACTCTACCACTTGAGCTACCCCTCAATTCTGACTTTTTGTTGGTTATTTGGAGACAAGAGTTTCTCCGTTCTGGCTGCCTGGATTTGTTTTGAACCAAGATTCTCAGATCTCAGCCTCCTGAGAAGCTAGGATTCCTGGTGTGAGCCACTGGCACTGGGCCAACTTGAAACACTTTTAACAAACAGCTATTAATCAGCATATTCAACAAATATCTGACTAAAAGACATTCAGACATTTTACATGAGCAATAGTTTCCTTGCAATTAACTGCTATAAAGAAAAATGTTGTTTTTTCTCTTTTTTACATTGTTTTAATAAGCACACTTAAGCCACATGCAATCAAAACTGAACATAATTTTCATCCTTCCATTTCAGTAGTATTTATTGGTGTATATTTGATGTGGTCATTTCAATTACTTGCTTACCCTGGGAATAGTTAGGTTTTTAGTGAAAGCTTGCTTTAAAGACTTACTGACATAACTTGGCAGCGATCAAAGAAGTCAGAAAATTTTTACGTATGACGTAACTTTATAATTGCTTTAGATTAGTGAGAATACGCTGGCTCTCTGACTGAAGGCTGTTCTTAATTATAGCCTTTCATGCTGTCAGTATGAGCTTTCAAATAACTATTAGTGAAAGAATAACTAGAATAAAAAAACCTCCACTAAATTATGACACAAAACTGTCAAGATTGGACTGAGGAGGAATACGACAGTACCCTGGGCATCTCCCTGACCAGCCGGGTCACTTCCAACGATGCTCAGCACGTCTGCTGGAAGGGCACCCGAGTCTCCCTGTTACTGCCCAGCTGTCTTCATGGGGTCTAGACTTTTCTGTGAGCTGAGCAAGGCACCGTGTAAGTCACCATGTGAGACCCTGTGGAGGTCACTGTGTGAGCCACTGTGTGAGTCACTGTGTGAGTCAGTGTGTGAGCCACTGTGTGAGCCACTGTGTGAGTCAGTGTGTGAGTCAGTGAGTCACTGTGTGAGGCAGTGTGTGAGTCACTGTGTGAGTCACTGTGTGAGTCAGTGTGTGAGCCACTGTGTGAGCCACTGTGTGAGCCACTGTGTGAGTCAGTGTGAGTCAGTGAGTCACTGTGTGAGGCAGTGTGTGAGTCAGTGTGTGAGTCACTGTGTGAGGCAGTGTGTGAGTCAGTGTGTGAGTCACTGTGTGAGTCTGTGTGAGTCAGTGTGTGAGTCAGTGTGTGAGTCACTGTGTGAGCCACTGTGTGAGTCACTGTGTGAGTCAGTGAGTCACTGTGTGAGGCAGTGTGTGAGTCACTGTGTGAGTCTGTGTGAGTCAGTGGGTTAGTCACTGTGTCACTGTGTTAGTCAGTGTGTGAGCCACTGTGTGAGTCCGTGTGTGAGCCACTGTGTGAGTCAATGTGAGTCACAGTGTGAGTTGAGTCAGTGTGTGAGTCACTGTGTGAGTCAGTGTGTGAGCCACCGTGTGAGTCAGTGTGTGAGTCACTGTGTGAGTCAGTGTGTGAGTCACTGTGTGAGTCAGTGCGTGAGCCACAGTGTGAGTCAGTGTGTGAGTCACCATGTGAGTTAGTGTGGGAGTTACTGTGTGAGTCACTGTGTGAGCCACCGTGTGAGTCACTGTTTTAGCCAGTGTGTGAGTCAGTGTGTAAGTCACTGTGAGTGTGTATGAGTCAGAGTGTGAGTCAGTGTGTGAGCCAGTGTGTGAGTCAGTGTGTGAGTCAGTGTTAGTGTGTGAGTCAGTGTGAGTCAGTGTGTGAGTCAGTATGTGAGTCAGTGTGTGAGTCAGTATGTGAGTCACTGTGTGAGTCAGTGTGTTAGTGTGTGAGTCAGTGTATGAGTCACTGAGTCAGTGTGTGAGTCACTGTGTGAGTCAGTGCGTGAGCCACAGTGTGAGTCAGTGTGCGAGTCACTGTATGAATCAGTGTGAGTCACCGTGTGAGCCACCGTGTGAGTCACAGTGTGAGCCACTATGTGAGTCGTGTATAAGCCACCGTGTGAGTCACCTTGTGAGTCAGTGTGTGAGTCAGTGCGTGAGTCAGTGTGTGAGTCAGTGTGTGAGTCAGTGCGTGAGTCACCTTGTGAGTCAGTGTGTGAGTCACTGTATGAATCAGTGTGAGCCACCGTGTGAGTCACTGTGTGAGCCACTATGTGAGTCAGTGTATAAGCCACCGTGTGAGTCACTGTGTGAGTCAGTGTGTGAGTCACCGTGAGTCACCTTGTGAGTCATTGTGTGAGTCAGTGCGTGAGCCACAGTGTGAGTCAGTGTGCGAGTCACTGTATGAATCAGTGTGAGTCACCGTGTGAGCCACTATGTGAGTCAGTGTATAAGCCACCGTGTGAGTCACTGTGTGAGTCAGTGTGTGAGTCACCGTGAGTCACCTTGTGAGTCATTGTGTGAGTCACTGTATGAATCAGTGTGTGTCACCGTGTGAGTCACTGTGTGAGCTGATGTGTGAGTCAATGTGCAAGCCACACAGACATAAATGTAAGTGATAATGGCTCTTTCTGTGCTCGAACTGGCCTCCTGACCAAGGCGATTTGGGTGTACCAGAAGAGTGACAGCCTTCTCAGCCTTTGCTGCTCATGTATTTCTTGGTAACTGTTCTGAGGATCCACTCACTGACATTCACTTCTCAGCTGCTAGGTTCTGGCAAGGCTCTGCTGTCTTGAAATAGTCCCAAGGCTGTGGACCTGCATGAGCAGCCTGGGGTTTGGGATGCTCTCACTGGCATAGTTACATGGGGTGTAGGGTTCAATGAGGAGCCCTCCGGGTTGGACGTGCTCTGACTGGATTGGGGATTTGGGAAATTAGGCAAGATCTGGGTGACCTGCTGTTGATGGTGAGGTACCACTCTGGCCTTCCTTCTCTGAACATCCCTGCCTTGTATTCTCATGACAGTGCTGGACTTCTGCTCAAATGACTCGCGAGTCCTTCTGGCTCTAAAATGTGTGAAGTCAGGATATTGAAACGACTGGGTTCGGAGACCCAGGTTTTTAAATAAATTGCCATTATATGCGTAACAACAGAAACATCTGCAATGTCATATCTACTAATTCTCCAAAAAATCAAAAGGGTCAAAACTGTTTCATGCTTCTATACCTAGGAGAGCCAAGTCTGGAACATGTTAACATTGTGCTCAAGTTACATGCCTGTGAATATTAGATCTAGACTCAAACATAGATTTCTAAGTCCACAGAGATTCTTCTGAATGACACCCCATTATATCATCTTAAATCAATTGTATAAATACACAGGAATAAATTATACATAAATACATAATGATATATCCGCACATGTGTGTGTAGACAGGTAGCTAGAGGCTAGCGTGAATTGGTAGATGGAGACAGACGATAGATGGACAGAGAGATATAGATACAGAGGTAGGTACATCAGTAGATAGGTAAGAAAGATGACAGGTTAGTAAATGGATACACACATAGACACCTACATAGGTCCATGTGTGCACACACACAGAGATGTGTGGCAGCCGGATGGATGGCAGACCCCTGCTGGCAGACGCGGGTCTCTGTGAGGACGCTCACCTTGAGCGCGTCCCCTTCCGACAGCTGGAAGCTGTGCGCACTGAGGCGGATGCCCTGGCCAGCGTCTGTCTCTATCTTATAGATGCACTCGTGGTTGTTATCGTAATTGGATGGGAAATTTGGAGACAGTAATGTTCCTTCGTTTCCTCGGACACGTGCTCCACATTCAGCTAAAGCCAAGAGGACATTAAAAGAGAGGATTCATAAGTGGAATTACGGCTGCAGGCGGATTAAAGCTTACCCATCGTGAGTGCCCTCTCCTCTGCCAATGTCGTCCGCTATTGACGCAGCTTTTAAAAAGCAGGCTAGCGACCTCCCCTTGCCACCACACGGTGCCCGCTCCCTCGTTCCCACATTGTCCTTACTTATCTAACAGAATGACCTTGGACTACACGGGAGCTGCACACTATCGCGTAGAGAGCTCCAGAATGAAACAGGAGCGCTCCTGCCTGCCTTCCTGGGTAGTCACACCGCCTCTCCCGGCCTCCTGCCAGCAGAGGCCACAACTGCCCCGCTGCACTGAGGTCATTTCCCTACCCGTGTGTGTGTGTGTGTGTGTGTGTGTGTGTGTGTGTGGATCGGGAAGCATGTGTCATAACGAGAATCCGATCACAGGCAAACAGGCCACTGCCCTGTCAGCAACGTGCCACAGCACCCAGGTCCCCAGGCTGTCTCCGGAGGAACCGGCATTCAGTCACACCCCATGTTCCTTGCTCCGTTTACAGAGCCAGCAGCGGGTGAAAGCAGGTCTCTACTTCTGAATTCCCACAGAATGCAGTTCAAGGCAAACATGATGGTAAATACAATTACTTCCTGTTGACCCTGAGTAAGCTCCAGACCCTCCGCTTCTGTGAAGAGCACCCTGGCTCTGCAATCGCGACAGTCTTTTGATAATCCACTTAATATTAAGTGAAGGCAAATTAAGACCACTTTCTTGAATCAGAACCATTTTTTCCTGAAAAAAAATATCCTGAAATTGTCATTCAAACTGTTCCTGGGAGTTTTGCAACGGAACTAAACTAACTAAAATTAAAGGAGCGAGTGGAGGTTTGGTTCACTCGGCCTGCGGAGCTGCACGTGAGGTTTCACGTGCAGATAAAATGGCATTTACAAGGAGAGGGAGTGGAGAGAGCACACCACAGTGTTCAGTGTACGTCCTAGAAAAGCTGAGGGGCTGGGGAGAACAAGGAAGGGTAACACTGCCTTGAGCGCAGATGGGGACGGACAGTAAATCCTCTCGTGCGACGCAGAACTCGCTGTGGAGCATGAGATTTGGGTGCCTGTGAGAAGAAATATGACTCCCACAGTAGTTGGCAAAGTGGAGGTTTGTTAACTAAGGCAGGTTGGCTCTGAGGATAAAGTTGATGTAAAAGATAAAACAAAAGGATGCATTCTACTCATAAACTGACACATTGAGTTGTAACCCTTTACACAGCCATGTGAAGATTGCATATATACAGGTATCTATTTTATTTATTATCTATTAATATTCATTTACATGGCTGCAGGAGTTGGAAGCACAGAAACTAGCCAAAGAAAAAACAGGAAGAGTTGCCTGATTCTACCCTAACCCAAGCCTATTGCTCCAACAAAACAAATGGAGGCCACCTGTGCAGCCCGGTGACACGGGGTCAGACTCCAAGCAGCACACAGTGGGGGGGGGGGGGAGAAGGGGGAAGGGCCCATGCCCCTGACCAGCTCCTGGTGGGTGGGAGGGAGCCCACAGGTCTCATAATGGAAGTGAGAGGCCCACTGCTCTTGAACTCCCTCACTAAGCCTCAAGAACAGGGAGCAGGTAACGTCTGCCTGGAATAGATAAGTTCTACCCAGAACAGACAAGCTCCACCCAGAACAGACAAACTGTACCCAGGACAGACAAGCTCCACCCAGAACAGACCAGCTCCACCCAGGACAGACAAACTCCACCCAGAACAGACAAGCTCCACCCAGAACAGACCAGCTCCACCCAGAACAGACCAGCTCCACCCAGAACAGACCAGCTCCACCCAGGACAGACAAACTCCACCCAGGACAGACAACTCCACCCAGGACAGACAAACTCCACCCAGGACAGACAAACTCCACCCAGGACAGTCAAGCTCTACCCAGGACAGACAAGCTCTACCCAGACAGGCAAGTTCTATCTGGAACCAGTGAGCTCTAGGTTCAAGGGTGTGCAAACCCAGTCCACAGGAGAGCACATCAGGCTCACAACCAAAGGCCCGGGTGTAAAGGCCGACCCTGACCACTAGTCAGGCTCCAGCCTCCCGAGCCAGAGCAGGCCCTGGCTCTGATTACAACGGGAGGCTTTACCCCAAAGGAATCCCATGATGCACCTGCATAAGCACACTTGGTGCACACTTGGCACACACCTGGGTTCAGGCTTCTTCAAACACAGAACTTTGGGCTGCTATGAACTCCAGCCCCGCCTGCCTCCTGCTCAGCCTCCTCCTGTCCCAGCCCCGCCTGCCTCCTCACCAGCCTGCCCGGCCCATGGATGAATGAAATGAAAGCGTGTGGCCACCTACCCACACACCTTGGCAGAGGTGCGCTCCACACACGGCGGCCCCCGCCCAGGCAGGTCAGCCTGGTGGCCCCTTCCAAGCGGTACCCGGGGAAGCAGGAGAAGGTCAGTGCGTCGCCCACGCCGAAGTGGAAGCCGATCCTGCGGCTGAAGGCGGGGACGCCGGGGTCGTCGCACGGCTCCAGGTCGTACTCTGTGCGGGGAGAGCAGGAGGGATACGCTCAGTCACACGGGCAGGCGGGCACAGACACCTGGACCGCAGGCCCCGGCCCGGCCGGCCTCAGAGACGCTGCAAGGGACGTCCCCGCAGGCACGGCCGTCCGCCGACCCTCCCGGCCGCCTGGCCGCCCTGTGCGCGGCCTCGTGGGTGCCACCCGAGACAGAGCCGGAGTGGAGGGCTCGCTCGGCTCGGAGCTCCGTGCTCAGCAGCGTGGTTTTCAACGCCAGCCCGGTTGTCATGTGGTGAAGTAGGAAATGTCCCGCGCGCGTTTTCAGGAAGAAGAACGTGGAGGGCTGAGAGGCCTGGCGCGGGCACCTGGGCCTGTTGTGCTTTCCTGGTCCCTCCCGGGCTCTGGGCCACGCGGGGCCGGCGGCACTGCGGGGTCAGCGTCCACCCTGGCCTGCGGGTAACCTGAGAAGGGGCAGCGGCCGTGTGCACGCTCCTCTTCCCACGCTTCCTTTCCCGGCCGCTCCCGGGGCTGCCCCAGACACCCGGTCCACGGGAAGGGGAGGACGCTGCAGGGTCCCTGGAAGAGACCAGGCAGAGCGGGGAGGGGCCGGGCCCCGGGAGGGCGCGAGGTCACGTGGAGAGCGAGGGCCGCCCAGAAAGCCTTGCCTGTGTCCCTCCGTTTGCCCCTGGACTCCCAGTGCTCCACCGCAGGCTGACCGTGGGTGTCTGGAGCCTGTCACGCATGTCTGCCGTCCTTGCTGCGCTGACTACCTGCCTGTCCTGCGGCATCTCTTCAGACGTGTGCACAGTTCCACATGCATCCATTTGTGGCCCCCAGTGAGCCCTGGAGGCCGGCTCCAGACTGCCCTTGTCCCGCTATGCGTTTGGGGGAGCATGCCCGGGGCCTCGCACACGTTCACCCTGACCTGGCTGCTCTGGAAATGCACCCACAGCCTTGATTTTATTTTCACGTGCACTAGAGAGTGAAAATGTAAACAGTGCCGCTTCATGGAACTCACAACTACGTGCTGAAAACCTGTCTATCCTATATACACACTCAGTCTAGGAAATGCTACAGTGAGTATGTTTTACTCTAGCATGGTTTATCTTCTATCTTGTTGATACCATTTCCCTAAGGATTGACTTATCCTGCCAATTAAACTCACATCTTTTTGCTGTCATGTTGTGTGTGTGTGTGTGACAATCGAAAGCTCTCACACAAGGAGACAATAATTTGATATTCTTTTTAAAAAAAATTACTCATCTCCATTGGTCGGTCACTTGCCCACATACACCAGGAAAAGGAAGCCAAGGCTCACTGCTCACTGTGCCCAGAGCTACGGGACTGAGAGCAGAGGGGGTGACAGTGAGAAAAGCCATGGAAGCCCACGCGGGCGGCCTGGGGCACTGCCCAACCGCGGAAATCCCAGCCGTACTCACTCTGCACCAGATGAAGGGAGGAGCAGGGAGGAGCAGAGGCTAGGATTTTCACCACGGAGCTAATTGAGAGCCAGCTGGGAGAGGAAGCGGGGAGGGATTTAGGGATTACTGTCAAGATTTAAGCCTTTGATACATTAAGTGGCCAATTCCACTATTACTGCTGATTGATAGTAAATTTTCAAGAAATCAAGTCTTCTGAGCCAGAAGCTCCATGTATACAGAGAAACAGAAGGGCGGAAACATTAACGTCAATCTCAAGTAAGGCGCCCGGTCAGAATGAAGAGAAAACCTTCTAAGGAATATTTTTCAAGACAATCTGTCATTTCAAACAAGATGAGCACACAGTGTTCTGTAACTGATTATGTTCCTGTTATCTAAGATTTAGGACTGGAGCTGGCAGTTAAGAGAAATGGTGGCAAACACAAGCCCTTGTATGGAGAGTGCTGTTTGGTCCTCACAAACTGTGAGATCTAATCCGACCACTGCCACTGGGTGCTAGTAAGGAACCTGTCATTGGCAGGACTTCAGAAGTACAAGGTGGCCCGGGAGACTGCACCCCTGCCCTCTAGCACCACATTCAGTTACACCAGAGCCGTGAAGAACGGCACGGAGGTGTGTGCTGGGCGCAGACCCAGGTCAGGGCTGGAGTCTGAGGCCCCTTCCCCGCCTGTGGTCACGGGCAGCGGACACTGTGGAGACAGAAGCCAGGAGCCCAGGCAGCGTGTGGCTCCTGCTCACTGGCCACGGCCACGCGCCTGGCAGAGCTGGGCGTCCACACGCTTGCCCCGCAGCCGTCTTCTCCTCTCTGGGGACAGGTCAGGGCCACCGCCACGGGATGCCCCCAGGTCGCAATCCACGCCTTGGAACCAACGCCCGCACACCATGCATCCCATGCGAATGTGTCCACACGCTGTGCCTGCTCAGGTGACTCCGGTGTGGACCGTTTCACACAACTACACTTACGGTAACCGCGGAAGCTCATCCTGTGTACAATCCTATGTGCTCATGTGTGCTGCTTGTGTGCCATGCATGTTCCCAGGCGGTCACAATGCAGTCACGCATTGGTGCATGTCTTGTCATGTGTGTTCTCGTGCATGCTGCACAGTTGTGTGTGCTATTGTGTTCCTGTGTGCATGCTCATGTGTGCTCTCGTGGGTGTCAGTGTATGCTCTGTGCATGCTTATGTGGTCTTGTGTGTTGTCACATGTTGTCATGTGTGTTCAAATGTGCTCTCATGTGTACTTGTGTTTGCTTATGCCTGTGCTGTCATGTCCTGTGTGCTGTTACATGTACTGTCACGTGTGCTCTGCTTGTGCTTTTCCATCCTGAGAGGTTTTTTACGCAAGAGTGTGTGTCTATAGCATGAAAACCCCAGTCACCAGGTGGCAGGTGGCTCTGAGCGTGTCCATTGGTGCACAGGCCCTGAGCGTGCTCACTGTGCACAGGCCCTGAGCGTGCTCACTGTGCACAGGCCCTGAGTGTGCTCACTGTGCACAGGCCCAGGAGTGCACAGGCCCTGAGCGTGCTCACTGTGCACAGGCCCTGAGCGTGCTCACTGTGCACAGGCCCTGAGCGTGCTCACTGTGCACAGGCCCTGAGCGTGCTCACTGTGCACAGGCCCTGAGCGTGCTCACTGTGCACAGGCCCTGAGCGTGCTCACTGTGCACAGGCCCTGAGCGTGCTCACTGTGCACAGGCCCTGAGCGTGCCCACTGGAGTACAGGCCCCTGAGCGTGCCCATCGGTGCACAGGACTTCCTCAGTGTGGGCAGACCAGAGGAGAAATGAGGCAGAAGTGTTTTCCATGAAACGCAGTTTTATTTATAATTCTTCAAGTGTGAGAATTATAAAATACTGCAGGGCACCGTGACATGTGTGTGGCCAGAAGATACCCTAGCAAGCTGTGTCACGGGGCTCAGACTCCTGCACCCACAGCTTGGAAATCTACCTGCAATCTCACAAACACACACACACACACACACAGAAAGAGAGAGAGAGAGAGAGAGAGAGAGAGAGAGAGAGAGAGAGAGAGAGAGAGAGAGAGAGAGAGAGAGAGAGAGAGAGAGAACAGGATTATTACAAGAGGAACAGCATAAAGGAACGGCATACCTGAAAACGTGATGTTGAACCCCTCGTAGGAGATGGAGAAGTCTGAGATGAACCGGAGCTGGGCTGTGAAGTTCCCAAACAACCCCGCCTTGATGGTGTGCGGTAGGACGGAGCCCGTGAGCCTGGCCACGGGCGCGGAGAAGCTCCCGTCCTCTGTGATGAGCAAGTAGTCGTGGGAGCTCTCCAGGTGGAAGGTGTGGAAGACCATCTGCACTCCTGAGGGGCGGGAGAGGGCAGACCGGTGAACGCCTCCCACACCAGCCACCCTAGCTCCGCGATACAGGCATGCGCCACCAACCCCCGTCCAATGTCTACAGTCGATGTTTTCTGCATAGGATTCAAGTTTTCCTATTTGCAGCTCTCCTTGCCAGTGCCCTGAGGGGATGGGTGTCATTCGGCAAGATGCCATTACTAGATGATACGTCTGTGACTGCTTGTTACCATACTGGGTTACCTGAAACTCAAGGCAAGCACGATTTATCATAGAAATTAATATTTAGACGGCTGCTTCTTTTCTCTCTTATTCAATCAGTGTTTGTGTGTTCTCTTACTGGTGCCTGGCTCCTTATCATTACACCTGATTTCCAAGTTTTTTAAAGTTGTTCTCTCTTTGCTTTTTTTAAACTTCCAAGTGTATAACAGCCTATACTCAGCAAGTTATCTGATAGAGAACCAATGGAGGAATCTACTTGTAGCTCCGATGATACACAGACAAATCCCTTCCCCAACCCCATTTAAGACAGCAGTGAAAAGTGAGTGCATCCGAGGACAGGGGTCCTCCCTCTGGGCTGCACACTTTTCTTCATTGGGGTGAGCGAGCTTATTTACGATTCTGTGAGAGGGAGACCGGCGTGGCCATCCTACCCTTTCCATGAGAGACTTCAATGGTCCACGTGCAGTTGAGGGAGTTTGGGTAGAAGTCTGGAAACCCAGGAGAAAGGACGGTCCCGCTCTTCCCGTGGATGTAGCCGCCGCACAGAGCTGAAATCACAAGCGGCAGAGTGAGCATTTCACGGTGGTTGTGAGGACAACATACGTTTGTAGAGGAACTGACACCAGAGGGGTGTTTGAATCCAAACTGGGCTGTTCTTTTTTCCTGGTAATTCTTCTCTGTGGGCATACGTGCAGGTTTCTGTGTGAGGACACAGCTTTGAACACCTCCTGAGAATAAAGCCCTACGGAATAAACCAGAACCTGTGCAGGAATCATCCGAACGCATCTGCTGTGTGGACCTCGGCAATCCTGGGCTGCTGCCCCTCCCAGCAGAGCTATAGTGAGACGCCATGCCTCTAAACAAGATGCTCTTATCTTCCAAACTCAGAGCACCAACGGAGCAAGAGAAAAGTACGTGTCGTGTCTAATGACCCCAGCGGGGAAGGAGTGAGGGGGAGCGGTGTGTTGTACGTTTAAGGTCTGTAAATGAATGTGCATGCGCAAACACACACCTGAGCTGCATGTGTAGGGTATACTGTGGGACTTCAACACCATACTCAGTGTGTCAGAGGGGGAACTGGCATACTCTTCACCTCGCACATTATTACTCCTTGGGGTTGAGAACAATGAAACCCCCTCCTGCTGACTACGGTGAGAAACCAAAATTAGTTATTCACGCCGGTAGTTCTACTTCTTCCCGGAGCCACGGAAGCCCCCACCCCGTCCGAGCGCACCCTGGATTGTCGCCGTCCCCCTCTGGGCTCTGTGGGATCAACTCTGTGGCGTGTGGGAATGTGAACTACGTGTCACGGTGGACATCAATGTGGAGATTCCTCCAACCAGATCTAGAAGCACCGTCAGGTTCCAGCAAGCCCGGTGTCGGCTCACGGCCAAGGAAAGGAGTGTGTGCGGGGGGAGTTCAGGCTGCCACACGTGTTGTGGAAGTGTTCATGGCCAGCGTGAGGAAACAGGCAGATGGACAGAGAACGCGTGACCGCCCGCCCGGCCGCCCGCCGCCCGCCGCGAGGCCTCCCGGCTGGGAAGCATGACACCCTGCGGCCCGCAGCGGCGTGGTCCAGCCCACGGTGCTGAGCGCTGAGTACAGAAACCCGGCACCCGTTCACATCCAGCCCGGCCAGCTCCGTGAGCCGCACTGAGCTGTGTGCCCCGGCCTTTCACATTTCTCTCATTCTGGAAATGGAAACGGAGACACAGTTTGCCCTGTGGACGGCCTCTGCAGACACAGCTCTGTCTAGCACTAGCAACAGTGTGAAGAAGTGCTGGAAACACGGCCCATTACTAGTCCTGTCAGCCCTGGTTAACTGGGCTCTGGCAAGGGAAGGGCCTGAAGGAACTGACTGCCTGCGCTCTCATTTGTACTCATCAGGAGTAAATACCGAGGTGTCCCTGGCTGATGCTTCCCTTTCCTTCCCTGTCTTGAAGTACTCAGGAGCGTTGTGGTGAATGCAAGAACCGAACTGAAAAGCAATCAGAACCTGGAGCCAGCTCCGTGGAAGGACTTCCCGCAGTGCCACGCCAGCAGAAGCCGGTCCCTTACCACACCCTGCGGCCTCTTCCCGCCATCCTCTGATTTCTCTGTACAACTTCTCTGCACAAATGTCCTTACACTCCCTTTCTGAACTAGACAATATGAGCATATCATTCAACAAGTCACACCTGGACCGACGTGTTCTCATTAGTGTGAAGACTTTAGGATTTGGAAAAGGTACCTGCCCAAACATCACTTGCATGTGAAGTTGGTAATGCCATAGGAGGCGGCCTGCCTTGCCTTACAGTCTAGCCAAGAATCTGGAGGAGCGGGTGCTTCTTGGACATGCAAAACGAAGGGGAGCCGTGCACAAAAAAGCACAAAAGAAATTTGGAAATGCTGTCCTGAATAGGTTCACAATGTCTCATGAGGTGCACACATCTTAAATGCTCAGAGATGACATTTCACTGTGGAAGAAAGTGATTCTAGCAGGTGGCTTGAAGTTTATCCATCCGGTAAATAGTGGGTGAGAACCAAGTGCTCCTCAGTCACTCCCTGGCTGCATGAGGTGAAGCTGGGCTGAGCTGGCCCGGAGTGCAGGCAGCCGTGAGCAGGTGCTCAGGGCCGGCCTGCAGAGAGAGGTCTACAGAGAGGACTTGCGTGGCAAAGGAACCCCAGGCCCCTGGGGAAGAAGATGGGGTTGAGAACACACAGGCCAGACCAGCATGGGGGGCTGTCCGGAAGGGGGTCCGGTGTGGGGGTGAGGGGAAAGTCTGGGAGGCACACTGTGTGCACAGGGCCTGGGAGAGCGTGGGCTGTCTGGGTGGGCTGGTGTTTCTGGGGGTGAAAGGCCACGCCCGGGCTTGTCTGGAGGGGTCAGGAGCTACCTCGGGCCCATCTGGTCACCAGCAAGTTCCACGGGGCGCGCAGGGTGCAGCAGGCTGAGGCGAGCAGCAGTGGCGCTGGGATGGGGTCAGAACACTGGGAGGTGGAGGGCAGCGCGGGCAGAGCCTCACCCTGGCTGGGCCCACGGGGCGAGGAGACTGGGGAAGGAGGGGGCGGGGTGGGGCTGGGGTGAGGGGGTGGAAGGTGGGGGTGTGGAGAGGGGTGGGGGGTATGGAGAGGGGGTGAGTGGGGTGTGGAGAGGGGTGGGGTAGGGGTGTGGAGAGGGAGTGGGTGGGGGCATGGAGAGGGGGTGGGAGGGTGAGGAGAGGGCATGGGGTGCGGGCGTGGAGAGTGGGGGTGTGGAGAGGGGGTGGGAGGGTGAGGAGAGGGGGTGGGGTGGGGGCGTGGAGAGTGGGGGCGTGGAGAGGGGGTGGGGTGGGAGCATGGAGAGTGGGGGTGTGGAGAGGGGGTGGGTGGGTGAGGAGAGGGGGTGGGGTGGGGGCGTGGAGAGTGGGGGTTGTGGAGAGGGGGTGGGGTGCGGGCGTGGAGAGTGGGGGTTATGGAGAGGGGGTGGGGTGCGGGCGTGGAGAGGGGGTGGGGTGTGGGTGTGGAGAGTGGGGGTGTGGAGAGGGGGTGGGGTGGGGGTGTGGAGAGGGGGTGGGGTGCGGGCGTGGAGAGGGGGTGGGGTGCGGGCGTGGAGAGTGGGGGTGTGGAGAGGGGGTGGGGTGCGGGCGTGGAGAGTGGGGGTGTGGAGAGGGGGTGGGGTGCGGGTGTGGAGAGTGGGGGTGTGGAGAGGGGGTGGGGTGGGGGTGTGGAGAGGGGGTGGGAGGGTGTGGAGGGTGTGGAGAGGGGGTGGGGTGCGGGCGTGGAGAGGGGGTGGGGTGCGGGCGTGGAGAGTGGGGGTGTGGAGAGGGGGTGGGGTGCGGGTGTGGAGAGTGGGGGTGTGGAGAGGGGGTGGGGTGGGGGTGTGGAGAGGGGGTGGGAGGGTGTGGAGGGTGTGGAGAGGGGGTGGGGTGCGGGCGTGGAGAGGGGGTGGGGTGCGGGCGTGGAGAGTGGGGGTGTGGAGAGGGGGTGGGGTGCGGGTGTGGAGAGTGGGGGTGTGGAGAGGGGGTGGGGTGGGGGTGTGGAGAGGGGGTGGGAGGGTGTGGAGGGTGTGGAGAGGGGGTGGGGTGCGGGCGTGGAGAGGGGGTGGGGTGCGGGTGTGGAGAGTGGGGGTGTGGAGAGGGGGTGGGGTGCGGGCGTGGAGAGGGGGTGGGGTGCGGGTGTGGAGAGTGGGGGTGTGGAGAGGGGGTGGGGTGGGGGTGTGGAGAGGGGGTGGGGTGGGGGCATGGAGAGGGGGTGGGAGGGTGTGGAGGGTGTGGAGAGGGGGTGGGGTGGGGGTGTGGAGAGTGGGGGTGTGGAGAGGGGGTGGGGTGGGGGCGTGGAGAGGGGGTGGGGTGCGGGCGTGGAGAGTGGGGGTGTGGAGAGGGGGTGGGGTGCGGGCGTGGAGAGGGGGTGGGGTGCTGGCGTGGAGAGTGGGGGTGTGGAGAGGGGGTGGGGTGGGGGTGTGGAGAGTGGGGGTGTGGAGAGGGGGTGGGGTGGGGGTGTGGAGAGTGGGGGTGTGGAGAGTGGGGGTGTGGAGAGGGGGTGGGGTGCGGGTGTGGAGAGTGGGGGTGTGGAGAGGGGGTGGGGTGCGGGCGTGGAGAGTGGGGGTGTGGAGAGGGGGTGGGGTGGGGGTGTGGAGAGTGGGGGTGTGGAGAGGGGGTGGGGTGGGGGTGTGGAGAGGGGGTGGGAGGGTGTGGAGGGTGTGGAGAGGGGTGGGGTAGGGGTGTGGAGAGGGAGTGGGTGGGGGCATGGAGAGGGGGTGGGAGGGTGAGGAGAGGGCATGGGGTGCGGGCGTGGAGAGTGGGGGTGTGGAGAGGGGGTGGGAGGGTGAGGAGAGGGGGTGGGGTGGGGGCGTGGAGAGTGGGGGCGTGGAGAGGGGGTGGGGTGGGAGCATGGAGAGTGGGGGTGTGGAGAGGGGGTGGGTGGGTGAGGAGAGGGGGTGGGGTGGGGGCGTGGAGAGTGGGGGTGTGGAGAGGGGGTGGGGTGCGGGTGTGGAGAGTGGGGGCATGGAGAGGGGGTGGGGTGCGGGTGTGGAGAGTGGGGGTGTGGAGAGGGGGTGGGGTGCGGGCGTGGAGAGGGGCTGACACGGGTGAGGGCCCGCATGCAGCTGCATGCAGACGCTGCCCTCTGGCCCATCCCCACCCCAGAGGTCCTGGGCGGCCACGCGGGCCTGCCCTTCGCTGCACACTGGAGACACGTGAGGGCGTTTCCTCTGACACGTGGGTGCAGGTGCCACCCAGGCTGTCACTCATTAGGAAGGTTTTGAATAAAAACAACCTCAGAGAGCCCACATTTTAAGGAAAAGGACATTTGATACAAAGAGAACTAAGTTTAAAATCAGGGAGAGGGGAGGAAGGGGAGGGGAGGGGAGGGGAGGGGAGGGGAGGGGAGAGGAGGGGAGGGGATGGGATGGGAGAGGAGGGGAGGGGAGGGGAGGGGATGGGAGAGGAGGGGAGGGGAGGGGAGAAGAGGGGAGGGGATGGGAGGTGAGAGGAGGGGAGGGGAGAGGAGAGGAGGGGAGGGGATGGGAGAGGAGGGGAGGGGAGGGGAGAGGAGGGGAGGGGAGGGGAGGGGAGAGGAGGGGAAAGGAGGGGAGGGGAGGAGAGGGGAGGAGGGGAGGCTGGACTTCCTTTGGGTGTTGGGGTGGGTCTTGGCTCGGTCCCAACACGGGCCGGCCTGGTTTCCATGGCGACCACAAATGCAGCTGCATATAATTGGAGTGCCATGAGTCTATTCCTTCATGCTGTGTGAATTCTCTCCTGGGTGATGGAAGAGCACCGTGAAATTCTACTCTTCTTTCCCTGGGGTTGTAGTTTTTGCCACTCACTTTTCTATTTTCATTCCCTGCCCTTCACCTAGGACGCAGATGCCCCCTATCAAGGATTCCTGGAAAGGAGATTCACAGTGTCACCATCTCTCCCGTTCTGGGCGTCACTGTGGCTCCACTTCTGCTTGGGTCTTGGCTTGACGCCTTTGGTCCCCCCAGCCCTTCACTTACCACGATTAGTGGAGGACTGGGGCAGCTTCCAAGACTCTCTACCTGGGCCTCCATCTCCCTCCTCCTGTCTCCTCCCACAACTCACAGGGAGAGATTCATCTTGACTTGGGTCCTTTCAGGATGCCAGAGTGTAGCTTTCTTTGATTTCTCTTTTCTTAGTCAATTTTCCTGTGTCTAATTAAGCACTCGCTTCATCTTGTGATTTTTTTAATGTCTTTCCTCTCCTCATACTGATAGAATGTAACATGGTAGCTGTGTGTAGAAAGAACAGCTCAAAAATGTTTATTTAACAGAAGAAATGCAAAGCATTCCTTGCATTTGTTCCCTACCAAATAAAGGGGAGAAATGTACTATAAAATTTCTTTATTTCTTCGTATCTTGGGTGACTAATGCCTAAGGACGGAAACTGCACCATGCACTGTGGAGGAAGTGTGAGGCGTGTGGACAGGGTTTACCTTCTTCATGTTGACATAAAATACTATAGTTAATTCCATTTTTTAAGTTATGCATTTTAGAGTTTTAAATACCCACTTGATGAATGGGTTTGTTGCAGTGAAAACCCAGGAGAGGCCAGGAATGATTTAAAATGAAACTATTCTCTGTGACTAACACAGGTCCTCACATCAGCCTGGAAAAATCTCCTGAAATCTGAAGCAAGACCAACCATTTTCAGCACAGATTCACCATTCTTCTAAAGATGCTCGGCTACAGCAAAGCACACGCTGACATCGGACGGCACAAGAGGATGCTTGGTTAACACGTGTTTGTGCCAAACCACACCAGGGGCCCCATACCACCCCCTGCTGGCCTCCTCCACCCCGGCCCCCAGGACGCTCTGCCTCCAGTGGCTGCCGGGTTCTGTTGAGTTATCCCGGCCCAAGCCCTGCTCCATGCAAGCTATTCTGTCATTACTTCAAAGGGTTTAATGAACAGACCTATAACATCCGGAAAGAAGCCCTACAGACTGGAAAACGACAGAAAGCGAAAAGTATGTGTACTACATATCTTCCATTTATATTTAATTTTCCGTATTTTATACAGAAAGGATATTGTTCTGTGGTTCTATCTATAGCCCCAAAGGTAGGGATTTGGCGAAGATTACAAATGATTGTGTATGTGTGAGTGTGTGTGTAAGACTGAGCCCTCCAGAGCCACAGCAGTCAGGGGATGATTCGTGTGTGAGTGAGAGTGTGAGTGTGTGAGTGTGAGCATGTGTGTGTGAGTGTGAGTGTGTGTGTCAGTGTGTGTGTAAGACTGAGCTCTCCGGAGCCACAGCAGTCAGGGGATGATTCATGGGTGTGTATATGAGTGTGTGTGAGTGTGAGTGTGAGTGTGTGAGAGTATGTGTGTGTGTGAGTGTGTGTGTAAGACTGAGCTCTCCGGAGCCACAGCAGTCAGGGGATGATTCATGGGTGTGTATATGAGTGTGTGTGAGTGTGAGAGTGTGAGTGTGTGTGAGTGTGTGAGTATGTGTGTGTGAGTGTGTGTGTGTAAGACTGAGCCCTCCGGAGCCACAGCAGTCAGGGGATGATTCGTGTGTGTGTGTGAGTGAGAGTGAGTGTGTGAGAGTGTGAGCATGTGAGTGTGTGAGAGTATGTGTGTGTGTGAGTGTGTGTGTGTAAGACTGAGCTCTCCGGAGCCACAGCAGTCAGGGGATGATTCATGGGTGTGTGTGTGAGTGAGTGTGAGTGTGAGTGTGTGAGTATGTGTGTGTGTGAGTGTGTGTGTGTAAGACTGAGCTCTCCAGAGCCACAGCAGTCAGGGGATGATTCATGGGTGTATGAGTGTGTGTGTGAGAGTGTGAGTGTGTGTGTAAGACAGCCCTCCAGAGCCACAGCAGTCAGGGGATGATTCGTGTGTGTGTGAGAGAGTGTGTGTGTGAGTGTGTGAGTGTGTGTGTATGTGAGTGTGTGTGAATGTGTGTGTAAGAAGACTGAGCCCTTCGGAGCCACAGCAGTCAGGGGATGATTCGTGTGTGTGTGTGTGTGTGAGTGTGTGTGTATGTGAGTGTGTGTGAGTGTGTGTTTAAGACTGAGCCCTTCGGAGCCACAGCAATCGGGGATGGTTGGTGTGAGTGTGTGAGTATGTGTGTGTGTGAGTATGTGTGTGTGTGTCTGTGTGAGTGTGTATGTGTAAGACAGCCCTCTGGAGCCACAGCAATGGGGGATGGTTGGTGTATGTGTGAGTGTGTGTGTGTGTGTGAGTGTGTGTGTGTGTGAGTGTGTGTGTGTGTAAGACAGCCCTCCGGAGCCACAGCAGTCAGGGGATGATTCGTGTGTGTGAGAGTGTGTGTGTGTGTGTGTATGTGAGTGTGTGTGAATGTGTGTGTAAGAAGACTGAGCCCTTCGGAGCCACAGCAGTCAGGGGATGATTCGTGTGTGTGTGTGTGTGTGAGTGTGTGTGTATGTGAGTGTGTGTGAGTGTGTGTTTAAGACTGAGCCCTTCGGAGCCACAGCAATCGGGGATGGTTGGTGTGAGTGTGTGAGTATGTGTGTGTGTGAGTATGTGTGTGTGTGTCTGTGTGAGTGTGTATGTGTAAGACAGCCCTCTGGAGCCACAGCAATGGGGGATGGTTGGTGTATGTGTGAGTGTGTGTGTGTGTGTGAGTGTGTGTGTGTGTGAGTGTGTGTGTGTGTAAGACAGCCCTCCGGAGCCACAGCAGTCAGGGGATGATTCGTGTGTGTGAGAGTGTGTGTGTGTGTGTGTATGTGAGTGTGTGTGAATGTGTGTGTAAGAAGACTGAGCCCTTCGGAGCCACAGCAGTCAGGGGATGATTCGTGTGTGTGTGTGTGAGTGTGTGAGTGTGTGTGTATGTGAGTGTGTGTGAGTGTGTGTTTAAGACTGAGCCCTTCGGAGCCACAGCAATCGGGGATGGTTGGTGTGAGTATGTGTGTGTGTGAGTATGTGTGTGAATGTGTGTGTGTGAGTGTGTGTGTGTGTAAGACAGCCCTCTGGAGCCACAGCAATGGGGGATGGTTGGTGTATGTGTGAGTGTGTGTGTGTGTGTGAGTGTGTGTGTGTGTGAGTGTGTGTGTGTGTAAGACAGCCCTCCGGAGCCACAGCAGTCAGGGGATGATTCGTGTGTGTGAGAGTGTGTGTGTGTGTGTGTATGTGAGTGTGTGTGAATGTGTGTGTAAGAAGACTGAGCCCTTCGGAGCCACAGCAGTCAGGGGATGATTCGTGTGTGTGTGTGTGAGAGTGTGTGTGTGAGTGTGTGTGTGTGTATGTGAGTGTGTGTGAGTGTGTGTTTAAGACTGAGCCCTTCGGAGCCACAGCAATCGGGGATGGTTGGTGTGAGTGTGTGAGTATGTGTGTGTGTGAGTATGTGTGTGTGTGAGTGTGTGTGTGTGAGTGTGTGTGTGTGTAAGACAGCCCTCTGGAGCCACAGCAATGGGGGATGGTTCGTGTGGGATGGCAGGGCAGAGCTGTAAGGTCGAGAGGTCTGCACAGAGACCCACAGAGACCCCCAGGAAGCAGAGCCCAGTGGGAGCGTTCTAGAAGCAGACGGACTCGGAGGGCAGAGGCGGGCGGATGAGGGGCGAGCCCACCTGGCGTGTGATGCCCACGGCAGCCCGGAGCCCAGCCCGAGCCTGTGCCGTCCATTGCTTAGTCGCGGGGGGCAGAGGCGCGAGGGTATTCGGGGAGGACTCACGCAGCCTCTCCTTGCACCCCTCGGCCCCGGGAGGGACAGTGCCCCACGGTGTCCCCCCCGGGCGGGTCAGTGCCCCACGGTGTCCCCCCAGGGCGGGTCAGTGCCCCACGGTGTCCCCCCAGGGCGGGACAGTGCCCCACGGTGTCCCCCCAGGGCGGGCCAGTGCCCCACGGTGTCCCCCCCGGGCGGGTCAGTGCCCCATGGTGTCCCCCCAGGGCGAGTCAGTGCCCCACGGTGTCCCCCCAGGGCGGGTCAGTGCCCCACGGTGTCCCCCCAGGGCGGGTCAGTGCCCCACGGTGTCCCTCTGGGCGGGACAGTGCCCCACGGTGTCCCCCCCAGGGCGGGTCAGTGCCCCACGGTGTCCCCCCAGGGCGGGACAGTGCCCCACGGTGTCCCCCCAGGGCGGGCCAGTGCCCCACGGTGTCCCCCCAGGGCGGGTCAGTGCCCCACGGTGTCCCTCTGGGCGGGACAGTGCCCCACGGTGTCCCCCCAGAGTGTGGCCAGTGCCCCACGGTCCCCCGTCCTGGCTCGTCCACTCACCGTCGCAGCTGGCAGTGCGTGGCTGCACTGGTGCATGCTCCGCCCCCCACCCCCACCCCGTGGTCCCGCCCCAGCTCCGGCTCGTCCACTCACCGTCGCAGCTGGGCAGGGCGTGGCTACACTGGTGCATGCTCCGCCCCCCGCCCCATAGTCCCGCCCCCGCCCCGGCTCGTCCACTCACCGTCGCAGCTGGGCAGGGCGTGGCTACACTGGTGCATGCTCCGCCCCCCGGCCCCGGCTCGTCCACTCATCATCGCAGCTGGGCAGGGCGTGGCTACACTGGTGCATGCTCCGCCCCCCGGCCCCGGCTCGTCCACTCACCGTCGCAGCTGGGCAGGGCGTGGCTCCACTGGTGGCTCTGCTCGCACAGCAGGGGCTCGTCGTCGCTCAGCGTGTACCCCGGCTCACAGCTGAAGGTCACCGTGGCGCCGATGCCGAAGTCGCTGCCCTGCCGACGGCCGTTCACGGGGATGCCGGGGTCCAGGCAGGAGTCGGACTCCAGGGTCACGCCTGCGGGCAGAGGGACCCGGTAACCCACGCGTACCAGGTCTGCGTCCCGCAAGCGGCCGTCCCCGAGCCAGGGGCTGTCAGAGCGCGGGCTGTGACCCGACGCCCAGCGAGCACGCCGGGGTGACCCCGGCCTCTGATCTCTGCTTCTTACCGCTGGGACCCAGCGCACTGCTCTGCGGAATCCAAAGGTGCCCGTTCTCTCCATCGCTCCCCACACCTGCTGCTCATGTGAGTCTTCTAGACTCTGGCCTTCGTGTGGCGATTTTCACGTTTGTACACACGCGCCCAGCCTCACACCACACATGCACCCAGCCACGCGCACAGGCGATGGGGGTCAGCCTCACACCACACACGCACCCAGCCACGCGCACAGGCGATGGGGGTCAGCCTCACACCACACACACGCCCAGCCACGCGCACAGGCGATGGGGTTCCCCAGCCACGCACACAGGCGATGGGGTTCAGCCTCACACCACACACACGCCCAGCCACACGCACAGGCGATGGGGTTCAGCCTCACACCACACACGCACCCAGCCACGCGCACAGGCGATGGGGGTCAGCCTCACACCACACACGCACCCAGCCACGCGCACAGGCGATGGGGTTCCCCAGCCACGCACACAGGCGATGGGGTTCCCCAGCCACGCACACAGGCGATGGGGTTCAGCCTCACACCACACACACGCCCAGCCACACGCACAGGCGATGGGGTTCAGCCTCACACCACACACGCACCCAGCCACGCGCACAGGCGATGGGGGTCAGCCTCACACCACACACGCACCCAGCCACGCGCACAGGCGATGGGGTTCCCCAGCCACGCACACAGGCGATGGGGTTCCCCAGCCACGCACACAGGCGATGGGGTTCAGCCTCACACCACACACACGCCCAGCCACGCACACAGGCGATGGGGTTCAACCTCACACCACACACACACCCAGCCACGCACACAGGCGATGGGGTTCAACCTCACACCACACACACACCCAGCCACGCACACAGGCGATGGGGTTCAGCCTCACACCACACATGCGCCTAGCCACGCACACAGGCGATGGGGTTCCCCAGCCACGCACACAGGTGATGGGGTCCAACCTCACATACACCCAGCCACGCACACAGGCGATGGGGTCCAACCTCACACCACACACACGCCCAGCCACGCACACAGGCGATGGGGTTCCCCAGCCACGCACACAGGCGATGGGGTTCCCCAGCCACGCACACAGGCAATGGGGTCCAACCTCACACTAGGCCTGATGTTCCAAAGCTGCATTCTGTAGAGCCACACAATTAAAACCCTATCCTTGACCCGCTGTGACTGTGCTGTGCTGAGAGATGAGGAAGGAAGATGAGGTGCACCAAGTTCAATAATTCGGTCACATCAGTTTCAGGAATTCTCTTTTATTTATTTATTTATTTTTGGTCATTTTGGGGCTTGAACTCAGGGCCTGGACGCTGTTCCTGACCTCCTTGGCTCAAGGTAGTGCTCTACCACTTGAACCACAGCTCCACTTCTGGTTTTTGAGTGGTTAAGTAGAGGTACGCGTCTCATGGGGCTTTCCTGCCCAGGCTAGGTTTGAACCACAACCCTTAGATCTCAGCCTCCTGAGTAGCTAGGATGACAGGCAGAAGCCACTGGCACCTAGCGAGGAATTCTTTACTGCTGAACATTTCTTTTTCTAAAATAGTTTATCTTTGCAAAGATAAAGAAGGAACAAATAATGAGCACATTGTTGAAATATGAATACACAGAAGCAAAGAGCTGCTGTGATTATAATTTGACGCTCAGTAAGATTCATAACTTTCTCCATGATTTCCAAAATCTTAATCAAAACTGCAATGTACATCTGCTCTTCAGACTTTTAATTCCCCTGTAGTGATCCCTTGAGATGCTATTTCTGATCACTGGCAGTATTTTGTCAGAGGCTTTTGAATGATAGGACTTGTGCATACGCCTTCCCTCCTTCAGTCACAACATGAAATACAAACTCCAGGGAGAGAGTTAAAATAAGTGGTGACTGATGCTCTTTCCTAATTAGTAGCATAGAACACGGCCAGGAGGGCGGAACACAGGGCGGCCCCTGAGCCATGGTGGAGAGAGGAGATGCAGTGCCCACCCCTCACCTCAGTGCCCGGTGCTGGCTGAGGGCTGGCCACACGGGGCTACTCACACAGGCTCCTGGGCGGGGTGATTTCAGTCCAACCTGCAGGCAGGGCAGAGGAGAAGGAGCACAAGACTCCCTCACATGGGTCTGTGTGCCCAACCTCAACAAAAAGCGGCAGCAAGACTAGAGAGGCTCCACAGGCGGGGGCTGGGCTCAAGCCCAGGCCCAGGGTTGGCAGCCTGCTCGGGGCAGGCTCTGTCTGACCTCCACCCCCCAGAGGCAAATGTGGTGGAACAACGAAGAGACAAAGGAGTGGAAAGAAACGTGCACCATTGATTTTTGCCAGGAAGTATTTTCTTGAACCCTTATTTTAAATCCTGGAAAGCTACCAGTGCTCATTACGATAAACACAATGCAGCCTTGCACAGGATGACCCGATGCGGAACTCGGGTCCCGCCCGAGGCTCGGCAGCCGGGCAGCAGGGGTGCAGTGCCGCCTGAAGCCCCAAGCCCACTTCCCAGCAGCATCTCACTCCCTCACCCTCACACCCCGGCATGTAATGCCAGATGATTGGCAATCAATACCAAGACCAAAACAAGAATTCTCTCCAAAGAAGAAAGGGAGACAGAGAAACTGGCCATGATTCTGAGAAAAATCAAGTAAATCGTTGCATTTCTTCAGATGGTTTCTTGTGGAATCACTGTATATAATGTGAAAATAATCTATTAAGGAATTGTATCTAACATGAAATGGATCAATTACAATCAGAGCTTTTTTTCCCATACAAAATTGGCAATAGGAAAAAAAGAGAAAAATGGTTAGATAAACCGAACTTTTAAAATGTATCTTGCAGTACTGGGGGCTGAAATCAGGGAATCAGGGGGCTGAAGCATGGAAATGCTAGAAATACAGCAGTCAGTTTAACCACGCATTCTGCTGATGTGGGATAGGCACCAGACACGCCCTAACAAGATGATGGGGGAAATTTCAAACTGGATCACCAGCCTGGGTGGGACCAGAAGAGCCTCGATGTTAGTGGGGGGGACGCAGCACCCCGCCCCCCTTAACTCAGAAGACACGCCCAGCAAAGCCTGCTGAGAAAGCTTAGAGAATTTCCTTTCCTGACAACACAGGGAAATGCATGGGTTGATGGGTTTATTGTAACTAGAATAATGCTTAAGTTCTCTTTCAGTTTTTTTCTTAGCTGAAGCCCAAAGCCTTTGTAAACCAGGCGACCACGATCGCTGCTCGTGAACAAAGCGGCAGTTCAGGTTGAGAGTGCCCCATGTGGAGCACACACCGGAGGCTCTTGGGGAAGCTGCCAGTCTTTATAAAAGTCTAATCTAGGGTACAGTGATGTTTATCGAGGGGTTTACAGGCATCTCCACTTTCACAGCCCCTGGAGGCTTCCAGATGGAAGCCGGCAGGCCCCGGCCAACGCGGCCATGATGAAAGGGTTAGGCAAGTCAGGCCCAGTGTGGACTTACTGAGACTCCAGAGCCCCGGCCTCCTCCCACCTTCCTTCAGCATAAGCGAGCGTCAGTGCCTCCGTGACGTCTGTCAATGATGTCAGGGACGCTGTCTCCTCTGTCCTGGCCATGACAACAGCTCTGTGCACCCCAGAAAACAGCTGTGCACGCGTGTACTGTGCACAGGCATGGGCCACCACCGCAACGCTTGTCTAAATCACACAGCGGGTGGACGGCAGAGCGGCCTGCGCTCAGCACACCACCACCTCTCTCCATTCTTCACCAGAGTTAAGACAGGTGATCACTAACTAATTGACGGCTCACAGAGGCCCAGCTGCCCGCACACAGGAAGACAAGCACGCGGCCGGGCCCTGGGGGTCACTCACTCTCATAGTGGATGAGGAAGCCCACGTTGGAACGGCTGCTGTCGGTGGTGAAGAGCAGGAACATGAAGTTGCCGGTGCTGATGAGGAACTGCGGTGCCTGCGTGCCGTGGTACTCTCCGATCAGCGGAGAGGAGCTGGCCGCCCCGTCCCGCACCTCCAGCGTGTCGTAATTGACTTCCGTCTGGAATCTGCACAAAGGGGAAGCGGGCGGGAGAGGCATTCCCGGCAGGGTGAGACCTCAGACGTCACCCACTGCTGTCATCCTACGACCCCAATGCACGGTGCATATGTACAAACGAAGACACAGAGACAGACGGACAGATCATAAAATCTGGATACATATTTTATGTTTTCCTGGAAGTAAAAACACATTCTAAACGTCTCCATTTTTGTATCTTTCTAGATAGGGACAAGATGTTACTCGGCTTGGACACGAACACATGGTGAAAGCCAGAGTGGAGAGCTCATAACCAGACAGGACAGAGATCATCTCCAATTCGTGAAAAATCAGTGTTTGTCATTTCCAACAAACTGTGCATGGGCCTGCGCTTCCACCATGACCACTGACCCTTGAAATGGACACTGTGAAAGGAAATTATCTCTCAAGACAAGGATGAATTTCAAAGATGCCTTTTTTGCTCACATTCACTCTATTGGCACCACGTAACTAACACAAGTGAGTTGCTCGTTCTGAAAGCAAGCAAGCCCTAATGATTCAGAAAAGTTAGAAGAGCCTCCAGGAAGTGCTTTGCTTTGCTTGTGCTTCTACAAAATCTGGCCTGTAATTGTATTTCTATCAAGTTGCTGCCCCTGGGGTCCCGAGGATGCGATGATGGCTCCATCCAGGCGGGTAGATCGCTTTCTAGATGGACCGGCTCATCCTCCGAGAGCTAACCCTGGTTCCCAGTCCGACTCTGCCCTCCGGGAGCAGCTAGGGCACCGTCGGCCTCGGACTCATTCGGTAATGGTGAGCCAAAGGCTGCTCTGAGGTCCGGGTGGGTACCTGGCTGGTCACAGAGTGAGCAGATGAGAGCAGGACCCCGGGACACAGATGTGCGCTCTGCGGCACGGCCCAGCCCGGCCCAAAGGCCGCCCTGCCGTCCAGCGACCGCCATTTCACACGCAAGGCTGCTCCCTCACCCCGTTCCTTCCCCAGCATGAAGCCAAAAGGCACACCATGGCACGGAGCAGAGCCGAGCCGCGCCCAGGCCGGCAGCAGAGCCAGCGTGGCCTGTCAATCACAACTGTTGCTTCAAAGACCTGCGGGACCCCATGTGTCAGAGTCCAAATTCCAGCGCTTAGGATGAGTGGAAAGCAATCACATTTGAGATATCACACTGAAGTACTCATAATCCGTTTCTGTGTGACACCAGGACAGATCACGTGTCCATCTCCACAGCTATGTCGTTTCTAAGACCACCAAGGAAACTCTAGATGCTTTCCACATTTGCCCAACTGAACGCCTCTCATGCCACAATACCTTCTGCATGGAATTTAAATCTGTACATACAGCACACCCTTTTTGAGAGTGTCAGCCCTGGACCAGGTGTGAAATAATAGAAATAATAAATATCACACCAGGAAATTCATCTTTAGAGAAAGTACAATATTTACTGTAAAAAAACACTCATCTAATAATATCACATAGGCAAGGTACTTGAGGTGGAATGTAACAAAATATCACATTGAAATAATATTAAAAGGACCAGATGAAGGAAATTTTAAACGCATCTTCAAGCAATCAAGGGAGACAGAAGGGCTAACAGATCATGTAAAGGGCAGGGAGAGGGTATCACTTCTACTGAGGGATCTGAACACCACAGGGCTGGGAACTGGTGTTCTGTTCAGGACCTCATTCTGATCCTGAAAACCATAAAGATAAAAAAAATGGAAAACTAAATCTAATAAACCACTTTATTAAATGGCAACTCATTTGTACAACCACGTAAAGATAATAAAAAGAAAAAATTAAAGAGCGAACAAAAGCTAATATAGTAAATATTTAAACGGGATCCACTCCCTAAGATGTATGAACCAAATCTTTGTCTTTGTCTGGAAGGATTTTCACACTGGATATTATTATCACCCAAGAGACTCTTGAATGCTAACTTCAGATACAAATGATCATTAAAGGTGGCCCAAACCTCACTAAAAACTTTCCTAGGCTGACGTTAGCAGTGATTTGGGAGTGGGAAATCCAAGGAACCGGCACCGCAGTGCTTCTACTGTGGAGTCTGGTCTAGAAGAAGGGCCCTGCCAGCGAAGCTCAGCTGACCCTTGGTGTCCGTGCTGAGGTTGTATAGCACATGGACAGTCTGTTTCAAACAACAACAACAAACCAACCACAATGTCCTTGGTTTTCAATCATCTAATCCATGTAAACGTTGACACAAACGGCTGAGCATTTTATCACACACAGCTCAAACGGCATTCTCACATCGGCAGAGGATGGACAGGAAAAGACCAAATAGCAAAGCCAACCTGAAACCCGGTCCCGCTGTAGCACAGCTGGTGGGCAGGTCATAGAGACCCGATCTGCTACATGGGTCCAGCAGGTCGCGGTCAGATGCGCCGTGGGGAACCAAGCAGCGCTGTCTCCTCTGCGGAGGCAGCGAGGGGCAGGCAGCAGCAAAGGAGGGGCGCCCATCTTACCTATCGAATGTTATCTTGATGGAATGTCCTGGCTTTGCTTCGATGATCCACTCACAACTTAAGGAATCTTTGTAATACCCAGGCCACCCAGGGGGCAGGATGACTCCACTGGACGCTGTCAGGTGTCCTCCACAGGGAGCTGAGAAGAACACAAACTCCTGTCAGGTAACGCTGAACAGAGGGAGACACCACCCCACAGAAACCGCTCAGCTCAGTTTGCATTGTCAACGCAGGTCAGGGTCCTCCTGTCCTCTACTGTGTGCTAACTGACCTTTAGTGACCTCTGTACCCCCCAATGTAGGATCTTACGCAGCTGTCATCCATAGTTTACATGCATTTGGAGTTCAACCAACATCTGTTGATCGAATCTGAAATTCAAGTGATGTGAGTCTGTATGCTGTGTTTTATTCATTTAACTCAGGTGACTGTTAAATGGTGGCTGAGTCATAGAAAGCAGAACAACTTCTGTCAAATCTAGTTCAGCCCAGACTGACCATCCTGACCGATGGAGATTTGACCAACTTTGACCACACATTCATGAGCTGTGATGTCCTTCATCTTAACGTCTATTTCAGAGTGGGTCAGGGCACTCAGCAGGTTAGGGGTAGAAGAGAAACAGAGAGCTACAGAGGCTCCACACTCCATAGCCACAACACCCTTGGCATCCAGAAAACTTCTGTGGGAATAAATAATAGACAGTTCTTCAAAAAATTACATCGACGTGCGTCTTTCACTTTTTAGGCAAAAGTCATATTATTCTTGTAATAATGGCCATTTCTCTCTGATGGATCTAAAACCCTATAATGTTCCTCTTAGATCCTTTAAGGAGGTTTAGTCTGAGCAGTGCGGCCTCACACTGGCCTTGCATTCCTGTTTCTAAGGTGAGACTTTTGCTGGTTTCATTGTCTGGGTTTTGCTTGCTGCTTTGTTCTTTTTGCTAGTTTCCTGGCGGTGTACTTTATGTTCATTTATTTCAAGTCCTCATGTGAGATATGCATTTTCCTCTCAGCCTTGCATTTGTTGCTTTACATTTTTCATAATATTAAGACTTTTCCATCTTGTGGTCCCAGATAGTATAAGACATAACATTGGAATTTCCCTTCAGCATACAACTAACTAGAATGGGCCCTTTGATTTTAGATACATGTTTGTAGCTCTATTCTTATTAAACACTGTACATTTGTTAGTGCTACGATCTAGATTTATTTTAACTTATTAAGGTAGCCAACTATACAACTGATCTGACAAATGACTCTGGAGAAAATACTAAACACTCATCCTTCAATCAGCTTTGTTGTTGGAACTTCTTTCCCATCTTTTGATTTGTTTCCCTACTTGCTCTGCTTGCTCTGGAGGTTGGATTTCTATTTCAACTCAGCAAGTCCTTGGTGAGGGAGTCTCGTCCGCCATATTACCTGCAAGTTTCCTGCCTCTCTGAGGCTCACCTCCTCAGTTCCCAGGCAGGAACGTTTTCAGTGTTCTCCATAAGGAACATGTCTGCAGGTTTTCTTGGCTAACCACCCAGCTGGTTATAGGAGAGCTGGTGATAGGAGAGCTCTCTGCTAATTCTATGTGATCATTTTCCTTTTATCTGACCTCACGTTCCTGCTTGTTAGCCCTTTACCCTAGTGGTCCTTCCTACTTCCCTACTTAACAAAGCCCACCACGCATCTGCAGACAGGCAGATGCAGAGAAGAGGCACCGAGGCAGCTAGAATCGTGGCTGGACAAGAGCAGAGGCGGGGCATGTCATTTTAACCATCGTCTCATAAAATCACTCATGTCCCAAGGTCGGTAGTGAAACGTTTGGTTCAAGTAGTCATTAAAAACACAATTAACTGCAGACCATTGTCTAGCCATCCCAAGTGAACATTTAACTCCTTGTAAAAAATCGAAGGTCTGTATGTCAACTTTATAACAACAATAAGTAAATTTAAAAAGAAAAAAATCAGAGCTATCAATCTATTAACATGTGTAAAATTCAAAATACAAAATGATATATTTATAATATATGAATATTAGTTGTATTTTTATATATTTTTATTTTTATCAATTTTATTTTTAATTTATATATTTTAATATTTAAATATATAGTTGTATTTTTCTTGCACTATAATCTCCCATCCACACATTGTATGGCTACTTCGCCAAAGACAAGGCCCGGCTGGACCTTAAACTTCGGTGAGAGACTCTGGAGGTCAGGCTGGGCAGAGCGAGGTGTGTGGCAGCCCTCATACCCCCACTGTGCGAACGACCTCGAAGGTCAGTGTGTACTTAGTTTCTGCTTAGACCTCGGGGAGACCCTCGGCTTGCTGGTGTCAGGTCAGTGCACTGCAGGTCGGAGAGAAGTTCCCACTGCACGCATTCCTTTTCTGAGGATGTATTTAAAAAAATTGTCTCAGGGTTGAAGGCCTGCCAAGCACTTGCCCAACCCCAAGTTCCACCAGTGCTACCACGTAAATAAACATATAGATGCTGCCTTGGACAACTGAGAAAAAGAAAAATTATTACCATGAACAATATTTTTGTATGCAAGGTTCTTTTTTCTTGTTTTGTTATTATCATGCATTAAAATACCCTGTAAATACTTCATTTTTATAAGTTTACATATTTTCTATATATCGTATTATATTTTTTCAAACAATTTCTGTGCCTATTTGATGTCATAACCTTGCTAGCAGTGGCCTGGCATAAAATATATTATATTTGCCCAACCATTCCTCAGCTGTTTAATTTCAGTTGTATCCAACTCTGCCCTTATAAATACTGTAAAAAGCATTTGTGAACAAATATATTTTCAAGTTTGTTCTAATATTTCACTACATTAACCTCAAGAGTGTAGCTTAAGGCTCAAAAACAAGGAAAATTTAAAATCTCAATATAAATTCTTACTATGATGCTGTGATTTTTATATGCTCACTAGCATGACCAAGAATGAAAAGATGCCCATTAACATATTTAAATGTTTATCAACCATATTGTTGAAGGCTCAATTTGTATTTCTTTGGTATTTCCTGGAAATAAGCTTGAAAAGATTTTCTTAGGTGACTGGAATGGAAAGTTAGGGAAGACAGGAGTATAGATTCTGAAACATTTAGAAAATAAGCAATAGTAGTAGGCAGCAGCTTTTTCTCTAAACATGTTTTCCTCACATTTTTTAGGTAGCTATAAACACAAAATGGTCAAAACTTGCATTGCTGCTGTGTTGGGGTCTGTCCAATCACCCCACATTTCCCACCACAGCCGTAGGCCCCCGGCAGCAGCTCCCAGCTGGTTTAGAGATTGGGGCCCACCGAGGTGTATTTGCAATGGAATGGTGACTCCTCATGCAGTGCGCACTGGCCCCTATCAGAAGGGAATTTGGACATGGAGTCAGACACAAGTGGAGGGTGATGTTTCCAGAAGCCAGGGATGCTAGTCCATTCATTCTCCCTTAGGATTCCTGGGAGGAGCCAACCCTGGCTTCGAATGAGCCTGGACATCCAGCTTGAGGCGGTGAGAATGAATTTGCTTTGCTCAGGCTACCTTTCTGGCTGTCAGTTATGGTGGCTTTAGAGGCTCAGGTTTGGCGGCGCTGGATGGCCCGGGAGAAGGGCGGGGCGCAGGCTCACCCTCACAGCGCGGCACCGTGGAGCTCCACACCACATTCCCGTCCTGCAGGACGCAGGTGATGGACTCCGATCCCTGGGTCTTCACAAAGCCATCCTCGCAGTGGAAGGACACGGAGCTCCCCAGCAGAAACCGGTCTCCGAATCGCTGCCCATTCACAGGAATGCCGGGATCATGGCACTCATTCTGACCAAACGCTGGGAGGAAAAGAAAAGTAGAACATACAATTAAATGCCAACAATATCCATTTAAAAATAAAGAAGCTACAGTTATAAAGCAATCCTCCCCAAATTTGGTTTACATTTTTGATAAGTATGTTGAATAAGCAGAATTATCAGTATTTATGAGAATAAAAGAGGAGAGAGAGAAAGAGGGAGGAGAGACGGAAAAATAGGTTTCCATGGACACAGACCCTCCTCCTGGACACTGAGAAGAGAGAAAGGATGCCACCTCCTGGAGCACAGAAAGCAGCCGTGGCAGGCGCACCGACGGGGCTGGCCGTCCTTAGCTTTGTCACCTGACACTGGCAGAGTGTGCTGAAGTTTTAAGACCACTTATTTTAACTTACAAAATAAGTAATGGTAAGCCTACACCTGAGAGCTACAGTGGTGCTGATGGACTGAAATGTAATTACTGGAAAATTCTAACTAAATATCAGGGGAAGTGGTCAATAAAGGATACCCTTGTTTTATTCATATGAACAGCACTTGGTTTATTTCTGCTACAAGTGCATTCTGTGACATCTGCTTTGCAGATGCATGGATGGATGGATGGATGTGTGGATGGATGGATGGATGTGTGGATGGATGGATGGATGTGTGGATGGATGGATGGATGTGTGGATGGATGGAGGGTTGGTTGGCTGGATGTGTGAATAGATGGATAACCAGAGAGAGAAAAGATATACAAAAGATCCAGCCCCTCTATGATAGAGCTGGCCAAATCACTCAGGTAAAAAGTGATTTGTGTCTGGAGTTCAGGTTTCTGTAATAATTTTGCTACTCCTGTTACTTTACTAGTGACTCCCTAACTTCAGAAGTTTCAGCCTTAAACTGCCACTTCCAGTCCACGTGAAGGACTTCCTGTCTGCGTGAGGAACTTCCTGTCTGCTATGGAGGCTCATGCGTAAGAGCACTTACTGGTGTAGGTGATGTTGAACCCTCGGCCGGTGGTGGAGTGGTCGGACTGAAACTCCAAGCGCACCACGTGCCCGCTGCTGGCCAGCTGGGCAGGCACTTCGTTGCCCGAAAATGTGCCAAGGACGGTGATATCAGAGAGCCCGTCATCTTTGACGGCCAGGAAGTCAAACTGAGGCTCCACGTCGAAGTCATTGAAGATGAGGTGGATTCTGCTCCCGGGCTCCGAGATAATCAACCAGACGCAGTTCATGTTGTTTCCGTACTCCTCCGGGTAGTTTGGGGACAGGATAATCCCAGAGGAGGCCGTGAAGTTGAAGAAACACGAGACTGCGGAGACAAGGACACATCCTGAGCTGCTCCACAGGGACCCGACCCTGCCCAGGAGCCTCCTCAGGGCTCAGGGAGTCCAACTGCCCTGTAGCCCTGGGGCTGGTCCCGCCCCACTGAAACTGCCAATTCCAGAATGAATGTGGGTGTTTCTCCTCTCTCTCTGTCTCTCTGTCTCTCTCTGTCTCCCTCTCCCTCCCTCTCCCTCTCTCTGTCTCTCTGTCTCTGTCTCTGTCTGTCTCTCTCTGTCTCTCTTCTTTTTTTTTTTAGGTAGGTAGTGGGGCTTGAACTCTGGGTTTGGGTGCTGTCCCAGCTCTTCAGCTCAAGGCAAGCACTCTATCGCTTAAGCCACAGCGCCACTTCCGGTTTTCTGGTGGAAACTGGAGATAAGAGTCTCACAGACTTTCCTGCCCAGGCTGGCTTTGAACCACGATCCTCAGACCTCAGCCTCTTGAGTAGCTAGGTTTATAGCGTGAGCCACTGGCGCCCGGCCAATGGCCTTTATCCTCTCTAATTGTTTCATCATGTCATGCAGCTCAGCTAGGGCCACACAGGGTGAGGGGCCGGCTTGATTTAAAAAGGGTTACTGCCCAGTTGGCTAAGGAGGCGTGGTAATGTCTGGGGGCAGCTCTCGACCCCAGCGCAGCAGCACTCCCTCGAGAGCCGGGCTGGGCACAGGAAAATCCACCAGGGGCAGTGTGTCTCCCGTGAACACTTTCCATTAGTGTGCAATTTTCAAGGTATTCATAATTAGTGACCTAAGAAAATGGGATTGTGTTCCAATTATAAATGATAAAAAGCTGTTGTAGAATGTATTAGGAATTTCTCAAAAACGTGTCTTTCTCTTCTAGAGCGGTGACCTCTCACCTGGGGCTTAGCTTGAACTCTCTATGATCTTACCTTGGTTCCCTGATGCTGCTGCAGTTATCCACAAATGTAGGCCTTCTTTTAGACTGCTCCTCCACATGGCAGGCCAGGGACACACACACACACACACACACACACACACACACACACAGGCACAACACACGTGGCAAGCGGGTACTCACACACGCAGCTCGGCTTGTTGCCCGACCACTGGTTGTTCTGCTGGCAGGTGATGACCCTCTCCCCCACCAGCTCGAAGGCCGCCTGGCACTCGAAGGACAGTGTGTGCCCGTGCAGGAAGCTGCTGCCCGTCCGCTTCCCGTAGGCCGGAATGCCGGGGTCCCCACAGCCCCCCTTCTCAATTTCTGAAAACGAGAGAAGACATGAACCATGCAACAGTGCACAGAACTCGCTAAGCCCACAGGGAAGCAACTTGAGTGTTTCTTTTCACTGGTCAAAGCGTCGTTTTTGAAAACAATTTCAGATGCACAAGTCATCCCATGTTTAATTCCAAAACCAGAACAGAATCGTGATGCAACATTGAGAGAAAGGTAATTGTTTAATGTGCTGTCTTTTAAGATTCACAGGCCACTAGAGGAAGTGCTGGCGAGACAAATGTTGTAGTTAATCGATGCATCTCTGAGCAAAGTGCTGTTACAGGACGGAAACACGGGTTCCAAGCACATGATTTTTTGGTTATGAACAATACAGACGAAGATCACTCCCCTCAGAATATCTCCATCAACATACTCCATCTGGATATTCTCCTTAGCTGAAATGTGAGAATCACTTTTGAAGCAAAATGAATGCTGTGTTTTCATGAGAAAAGAAACCAAGGCTCGGGGAGTGGTGGCTAGAAACGCCTCCGGGCCTGGAGCTCGCTGGGCGGCCCTGGGCAGCTCTGAGCCTGAAGCTCGCTGGGCGGCCCTGGGCAGCTCTGAGCCTGGAGCTCGCTGGGTGGCCCTGGGCAGCTCTGAGCCTGGAGCTCGCTGGGCGGCCCTGGCCAGCCCTGGGCAGCTCTGAGCCTGAAGCTCGCTGGGTGGCCCTGGGCAACTCTGAGCCTGAAGCACTCTGGGCGGCCCTGGGCAGCTGAGCTGGGGCCTCCTGGGCCCCCGGGGTCTGGTGTATCCGAATCCTCACCTTCACCATTTCCAAAAGGGCCGTCCACTTTCGACCTGTGAGATATTTACTTTTGAACGATATTCTAGTTGTTAGGATTTTTATCAGCATGACATTTATGCTTAGCCTCCATGTCTGATAAATTTTAGTTGGTACTTTATGCTATGCCCATAAATGTTGATAGGCTAAAAGAACAATTTGATGCAGTGTTTATTCTGTTAATGGAGCTGAGGAAGTTTCTAAAACCCGACATCAATCTTGGGGCATATATAAATCAAAGTAGCGGATTGGCAGCTGGGGACGTCCGTGGGGAAACCTGTCGCTGCGTGCGCTCACCCACATCCCCGCAGGAGTGGGAGGCCCAGCCTGGGGACCAGCTGGAGGAGGAGCGCCCGCGGGTCTGGACAGAGCGCAGGAGACGCACGCGGCTGACAGGGCAAGCCTGGGAGATGCCGTTCAAGGCATTCAGATCAACGTATGAACGTGAGGCTCATTGGACCATTTCTGATTTACAAAAGGGAATGCCATCCTAACACCGCACCCTCCCGCCCACCCCACCACCGTCGCTGCTTCCATTATTCTTGCAGACAGCCTTGGCACCTCCCTGCGAGCCTGGCCAGGACGGGAACCGTCACACTGTTGATCTTGCTGTCCCGCGCTGCGGCTCTGTCTGTTGTGAGCTCACTCCTGGCAGCGGATGCTTGTTTTTGTGATGCCAAGAGCCTCTTCCCAAGAAAGCGGCATGCACTTCCCGTGCGTCTGGGGGCTGCAGTCCTCAGCTCTGTCTCTCCAGCTGGGGATTCCCACTGTTGCCACCGGGTGCCAGACCCCTGCACACATCCCGCCCCGGGGTCCCTGTCCCCGGCCTCTGTCCAAGACCCACAGTGCCCCTCTCCAGGTCCGCAAACTCCCAGTCCAGGTGACTTTTCCTCTCGTGGGAGAGTTACAGACAGCTATTTCATAAACGTTTTAGAACTAGTCTGGTGCAGCGTGGACAGATTTTCGTTGAGACCGTGTCTTTTAGTCCCAATCTGGGGTGAATCTCTCAGAACAATGGCACAGGTGCATTCTCTCCGGACCTCGGTACTTAGAACGGTGCTCACTGCAGCGCCGACACGGCTCTCCACTCGGAGGACACGTCTCAGCCTCTCTTCAATCTGTAGACTGAACTTTTACCTGAAGGAGGCTCCAGCCCAGGCCTCAGTTTCTAGTCTGTGATAAATGTTTTGAAGCTCCATCTGTTCTAGCTGCAAGCAGAACAAGACTAAGCGTGCAGGGCAGATCCTCACTCCCCAGGCTTGTCCTCGAGGTGGTCAGCAGCGATGGCTCTGTCCGGGAAGCTCTCGGCGGAAGCCGAGCCGGGCAGCCCCAGGCTGCCCCTACCACGAGGCTCTGTCCACTGAGGGGTGGGTGCCGCTTTCCTCCTTTATGATCATCCAGCACGCCGCACACCCAAGTTCAGAATGACACAACCGAACACAAAACGCAAAGGGAGAATTCTGTGAACAGGAGCCCGCACACCTGGGCACGCTGCAGGCACATCGTTCACCCGGCTCTGTGCTCCAAGGGAGGGGAACAGGGAGAGCTGCCAGCGTTCCCGGGAGAGATCAACCGCGCATCTCTAAGAGAGGCAAGTCTCCGTGGTCTGTCTGAGACCAGGGACCCCCCCCCCAACCTCTCCACCCGTGAAGGCGGTCACAGTGGTGGCCATCCTGGTGCAGGGACTGGAGGTGGGGGTGGGGGAGGGGCAGCAGCCACCCAGGCACAGCCCTGGGTGTGGCTGACTCCGTGCAACTCTGATGACCTGAAAGCACAGTGACCCCTCTCCACGGAGTTCCCACCCTCAGCCACCCAAACACTACGGTCAGAAAACGAGAGCCATTCCTCAGAAAGCAAGAATAACCACCAGGAACCATTCCCGACTGCGCAGTAACCTCTCCTAATAAAGGCTCGACAAACAGGGGATCCTGAGTAATTTGCCAATTACAGTCCCTAATTTAGAGAAAGTCAAAGATTTATGCATGAAGAGAGACACCAAAGTGAATTTATTATACATTCCCAATCAAAAATAATCTCCTAGGAATGATTAGATTTCTCCAAGTATGCAATAAATATACGCCAATAAATTATATCAGTGCAAAAACAGCTAAGTAATCTCATAAGCTAAACAATTCCTTTTTTCATGGGTCACAGTAAATGTGTCACTAAAAACCCTGAATTTGATTTCCTATGGGTATCAGAGTAGCACTTGGCAGCTGGTCAAACAACATATAAATCTATAAACACTGGCCTGAACACAAGCATATTTTATTGTCCCCAGTCATAAGAAACCTGGAGGGCGGCAGGAGGGCAGCCATGACTGCCACCCGCCCCTACCTGGCTTCCCGCACCCCAACAGCCGGGCCTGGCTGCTTGTCACTGAAGATGTAAGGCAAAGGAAGGAAACGCCCACAGGAAACTCAGCCCCTCTCCTGGCTGTTCACACCTCTTCCGCTACAGTGCCCACCATGCCCTCCGCACCGGAACATCCTGGAAGCTGGTGGACAGCAGTGTGGGCGACAACCGCTGCCCCTTCTGGTGTTTTTGCAGCCAGTTTGCCACATCTGCCGCAAAACGCCAGCAGGCGCTAAAGATAACAGCCAATGTCATTCCTACTAAGAAGACCCTTTTCGGTGGTCTTTCAACCATGGAGCCATCTCAGTATCTCAGCCAGTGCCGTGCTTACTATTTTGCCACCTGTGCTTAATTTTCAGGAAAATTAGTCGAATTGAATGGGTACATTCCTCTCCGAATACTGGAAATGCTACCTCTGACAAAGTGTATGAATGAGAGTAGAACAATCTTGATACAAGTAGATACAATAAACAGAGGAGGAGCCGTAGAGCACTTGGACACTTCATCTTGTATTCAGTTGGCCATAGAAGTCACGCGGGCCCAAAGGCCTCTTGAGTACACAGTTACGTTTCTGCCGTGCGAGGGATTTGTGTTTTCTTGGACCCAAAGTACTGCAAGGAGCCAGGTCATCGCTGGGAGGAGGATGCACACATGACAGGGCCAGAAAGCAAAGCTTGGTTGTGGGAGCTGTGGGAGGAGGTTGATGAATCCTCCCCCTCTTTTACAAGGAGATGTTTACTTCATCACCATGCAGCGTTCACTGTCCATAGCTCATGGGTCATGACCAGCCCCGCAGACACGGACGACTCTGCCACGTAGCTCTGCTGCGGGCAACAGCTCACAGCCTCCTATCCTCAGAGACAGGAAGCAACCTTGTGAGACAAAATCAGGCTATGTGCTTCTGATTACTGTGACGGTCCACGTGACCACTTTGTCTACCAAGTAATCGACTAAATAATAGCTACAAGATACACTGAACAAAAATATCCTGTGTGTATCGTATCTTCTGAGCTTACTTTATCATTATTCTGGAATTGAAACCGGTAGTGAGCGATTCGTCATTCAAATGTTTTTCTGGCTATGTTCTTTCAACTTTGCTCTAGAATCAGGCCGACATTTGGGTGCTAGGCTAATTATCTGAGCACTGGTACAAGCCTTCCTCCTCCTCCTTCCCTTCTTCCTTCTTCTTCTTACCTTTCTCTTCCTCTTCCTCCGCCTCCTCTGCTAGCTTCTCCTTCTTCTTCACTGTTTTTCAGATACATTCTCATGTGATTTTTCCAGGACAGGTCTTGAACCAACCCTCCAGCTCTCAGCCTCCCAAGTAGCTGGCTTGACTGGCGTGCACAGTTGTGCCTGACAAGGGTGTCTCTCCATTGAAGGGTGTAGGTCAACGTCAGTGCGTGTGTGTTCGGCCCTGATCCCTGCTGGCTCAACTCACCCTAGCCGGAGTCGAGGAACACGCCCCGATTCTTTGACTTTCTAGCAGTCTTCTGGGGGTTTAAAACTCCCTTTTTCTGAGCTGCGACTCGCACGATGTAAAACAGGCTGACTGAGCTCGATCCTCCCCAGTGCTGAGATCACAGACCAGCACCCTCACATGCAGTGGATCTGTCTGGACACGATCCCACTGCGGGCTGGGGGCCCGTAATTATGATACGTGATCAAGATCCCAGCGCAGCAAAACCCTTGGGGTAGGCCTTCTAGAAATTCAATCTGTTTCTGGCAATGTTCCCTGAAGCCATATGAACATTTCCTGCCTCCCCATTCCACATTACCCCGGGTTCCTAAAGCCAGGAGAAAGATCTCCAGGCCTCGCGAGTTTTAGTTTAGAGACGGACTGGGCCTACCCCACCTGGCCTCCCTCCAAGCAGCCCTCAAGCCCTACCGGATCTAGCTGATCTTCTGATAAACACGACGGGATGGGATCGGGTAATTACTGGTGACCTTTTCTGTGTTTCTTTTCCCTGTTTGTCAGTGTGTATAAATTACACATAATAATGGGTTTCATGACATTTTTTCACACATGCGCACCACATGCCTTGATCTGGTTTTATGCTTCTGAAATAGAAGGCCTGGAACCTAATTATTACAACGATATAGTTCGTCGATCTCAGCCTTCCCAAGATGAATCTATTTGGTGACATGATTATTGGAGGGTCATCCCCAAAACATAAACAGACCAACTCCACACCCGGCCATCTAGCCCAGCTCCTTCCAGAGCCCGCTGCTCACATTTCACGCGTAGTTTCAATCGATCCCCAAATGTCCCAAGCTCCTCTGTGACCAGGAGCCCTGTGATTGCTGCCTGCGCCTGCCACCACCCCGTGGTACCCTGAGTCCCCTCAGCCTCTCCCCGTGCTGTGGCCAACACCATGTTCCTGCACACCGCGCGTCAGGGTGAGCTCAATGTGCCCGAAACATCACCTTCTTCCTAACTGGCTCCCAGCCTCTCCAGCTGTGGCTCTCCTGGCGTGGCTCCCAGCCTGCCCAGCCGTGGCTCTCCTGGCGTGGCTCCCAGCCTGCCCAGCTGTGGCTCTCGGCGTGGCTCCCAGCCTGCCCAGCCGTGGCTCTCCTGGCGTGGCTCCCAGCCTCTCCAGCCGTGGCTCTCCTGGCGTGGCTCCCAGCCTTCCCAGCTGTGGCTCTCCTGGCGTGGCTCCCAGCCTCTCCAGCCGTGGCTCTCCTGGCGTGGCTCCCAGCCTGCCCAGCCATGGCTCTCCTGGCGTGGCTCCCAGCCTCTCCAGCCGTGGCTCTCCTGGTGTGGCTCCCAGCCTGCCCAGCCGTGGCTCTCCTGGCGTGGCTCCCAGCCTGCCCAGCCGTGGCTCTCTTGGCGTGGCTCCCAGCCTGCCCAGCCATGGCTCTCCTGGCGTGGCTCCCAGCCTGCCCAGCTGTGGCTCTCCACAGCCCTGACACAGCAGACCGCTGGCTCTCACTTCTTGGTCCTTCCCCTCCCGGCCTTGCTCCTCCGTCTCACCCGCGCTGTGCTCAGCTGTAGCTGTCTGCTCTGCTTGCACTTGGTCTGGGCTGGCCGGCAGGCTGGGCACCAAGGCTGGTGCCCCTCCCCCTCCCTGCCTGCTCTGGGGCTTTCCACCTGGTGCTGCGTTGCTTTTCCTTGTCTGCTCTACCTCTGGGTGGATCTGTCTTTTGGACTCTTGCCACCAGCTGGGCTCTGCACTGGCAGGACCAAGTCATACTCCCTGTGTTTCCCTCCTGCCCACGTGTGACCACTGCACCATGCAGAACTCATTTATCAACACCTGGACGACCAGCGTTCTTTATCCAAGAAAGACAAATAATCCTGTATTTAAAACAACACCGACATGCTGCTTGTGAGCATTAAATTGTGTTGGTATTTGGGTTTTAAACATACTTGGATATTTAATGAAGCTCTTGTCCCAGTCTGAGATCTAGACAAGTCAAAAAATACATGGGCAATAGGAGGAAAAATATTATTTTGTTCACTAATAAAATGCAGCTGTTTTATTTAGAAATATATTCCCAAGTGTCCATATGGATAAGTCAGACTTAAAAGTTTCCATTTGAATTGAATGTAATATTTGATTAAAGAGATTTAAAAATGGTCAGTTGCTACCATTGCTGACTTTTGACCCTTGTTAGCTCTTTTAAAGTAAGAGTCCTTTACATGTATCCTAAGAAATTAGTACCTTAAGAAATAGAATTTTCTTAGACACAGAGAGAAAACAGCTTTGGAGGTAGAAATGAATTAGCCAGAATCTACACTGGGTTCTAAGACGTAATTTCCACATAAGAATGTGTTTGCTATATGCCTGCTTTACCAAGGAGCCTGCCAGTGGGCAGTCTGTCACCTGAACCCTGCACTGGCCCTGCTTCCTCCGGCTGTTTGGAGACAGGTCTCTGTTTTTGCCCACGGGTCTCTGTTTCGTCCTCTTCCTGAAGTCCGTGGAATGACAGGTGCAGAACACCAATCCTCGCCTGGAGAGGCCCCACCCTGTTCTGTTCCCACGGGTGTCCATGTCGCACCTGCGTGTTTGTGCTAACCTTACACACCTAAGATTCGCCCCTGTGACACGCACTGGGCCTACGCTGAGAGTCACCACGAAGAGGTCACCGAGACATTTCCGTGATCTCCACCTGTCCTCAAACAATCACAAGAAGAGACCATGGAAACTGCCCTGCAGCAGCTCTTCCGCTGCCCGCAGGACTTCCAAAAACTGAACACTTGAGGGTTAGAAGCCACAGCCAACCTGGCCTGCGACACTGCGGCCGGCCTGGCACACCATCCACGCGGCTCCGGCACGCACGGCGCCGCGGGCTGGCTGCTGGCTCCCTGGCCCTCTACTCCTGGGCACATCATCTTCAAATGCAGGGTGGAAAGTACCCTGTACTCCTCACCCTGAACCCCTTTCATCAGCATGGGTGGGGGGCGCCGCAGGTCGGCGTGGAGCTTCTGCTTCCTGGCTCCAGGAGGAGTGGCTGAAGAGATGGCTTCTCGTGCACCTGTCCTCAGAGTCACCCCTTTCTGAGGCTTTGGCTTAGAGGTCAGTAAATGATTGACTTCACCTTTAGAACACAGGGCTGTGTCTGGGAGGGGCTCTCCACCGCGTGGTCCTCTAGGCCTGGCCTGCCCTCCGCCCTGTGTGCTGTGGCACGGGCCCCAGGTCTCGGCGTGGCCCGAGGACGGCAGAGCCTCGGTGCCCGCTCCTCCTCCTCATGATCAGTAACCTTGCTCCAAAGAGCAGCTGGCCTCCCGGGGCACAATCTGCTGGAGTCACGGGTAACCACGGGTAATCACGGTGCTGGGGACAAGTCAGCTGCATGCATAGACTGCTGTGGTTTTCATTCACATAAGTGGGCTTGGCTTGAGATGCTTTTCCAGGGGTGGCCAGCACCACGATGAGACAGGCATGCGGTCTTCCTTGCCCTTCCTTCCCAGACCCAGACCCAGCACCTGTGTCCCCGGGAAGCGGGCGGCTGCGCCTCCTCCCCTCTCCTGTGTGGTGGAGGCCGGGGGACTGTCGATTTCCAAAGTCCTGGTCAGTTGGCACTGAGCAGGTCACTAGCATTGCTGTTGGAAGTCAGAAGCTTAGGTTGTAGCATAGAAGGCAAAGGGACTGGGCCTCTCAGAGTGCTGGCCAGGAAAGCGCGGGCAGCGGTGTGGGCAGCTGCTGCGGCTCAGCACCCCGGTCTCCCTGACCAAGAGCATCACAAGCACAGAAGCGTCCGAGACACAGTGAAAGCCCAGAGGAGTCGAGGAGACATGCTGACTAAACACAGCGTGCTTCCTGGAGGAGCCTCTCAGAACCCTGGCTAAAAGAACCACAGCAGTGGGAATAAAGGGTGAGCTTCAGCCAACACCTTCTTTCTCATGAATCTAAAACCAACCTAGAGTTTAAAGGATTTTTAAGAGATAAGAAGGTTTTCTTTTTCTTTTTTATGTGTATCTATTATTCCAATTAGCCGGTGAACCAAATTCTGAAACTCTGTCTCAATACCTTTGTCTGTTCTCAATGACTGGCATGCACAGCCCATGGAGCGAAGTAGGCACAAGTTTTAGTACAGTTCTACTACAAGCGCCTTCCACATGCACATGGAACGAACTTTTGAGAAGTTTCTTCAAAACACTATGGACAGATTCCATTTTTTACACATGGTGATAAAATACTTGTAATGAGCAGGCTCTCACAGATTTTGCAGTCTATGAAACCTGTTTTTTCTTGTACAGGTTCCTAATAATCTGATTTTATATTTAATTAAAGAGCCCAGTGCTGCCCTATTTATAGTCTTCATTTGGGTCTGTACGTAGAGAACAAAGGCTGTAAAATCCACGTGCAGCCTAACTGTGGTGGCAGTCTTTCTACTGCTGCTGGAGACCACGAAGCTCCATTTGGTTTGTTCTGGGCTCATTTTCTGTGAGGGAGTTGGAAAATTATATCTTTAAGATTTCATAGAATGGGAAGGAAATGTTAAAAAATATTAAGCTCCTGAAATACCATCCCAAGGTCACAAAAAGGCACAAGTCTGATTTCAGGACAGTGAAGGAGACACCATGCGTGGGGTGCCGTGTCAGCCCTGCCCACGGGAGCAGCACCCTCGTCAGCAAACGGGTCAGCAGAGAGATCCCACACACGGGGAGAGCAGAGAGATCCCACACACGGGGAGAGCAGAGAGATCCCACACACGGGGAGAGCAGAGAGATCCCACACACGGGGAGAGCAGAGAGATCCCACAAACAGGGAGAGCAGAGAGATCCCACACACGGGTCAGCAGAAGGATCCCACACACGGGTCAGCACAGAGATCCCACACACGGGGTCAGCAGAGGACTCCCACAAACAGGGTCAGCAGAGAGATCCCACACACGGGGTCAGCAGAGAGATCCCACACACGGGGAGAGCAGAGAGATCCCACAAACAGGTCAGCAGAGAGATCCCACACACGGGGAGAGCAGAGAGATCCCACACACAGGGTCAGCACAGAGATCCCACACACGGGGTCAGCAGAGGACTCCCACAAACAGGGTCAGCAGAGAGATCCCACACACGGGGTCAGCAGAGAGATCCCACACACGGGGTCAGCAGAGAGATCCCACACACGGGGTCAGCAGAGAGATCCCACAAACAGGGTCAGCAGAGAGATCCCACACACGGGGTCAGCAGAGAGATCCCACAAACGGGGTCAGCAGAGAGATCCCACAAAAAGGGTCAGCAGAGAGATCCCACACACGGGGTCAGCAGAGAGATCCCACACATGGGGTCAGCAGAGAGATCCCACACATGGGGTCAGCAGAGAGATCCAACACATGGGGTCAGCAGAGAGATCCCACACACGGGTCAGCAGAGAGATCCCACAAACAGGGTCAGCAGAGAGATCCCACACACGGGGTCAGCAGAGAGATCCCACACACAGGGTCAGCAGAGAGATCCCACACACGGGGTCAGCAGAGAGATCCCACAAACAGGGTCAGCAGAGAGATCCCACACACGGGGTCAGCAGAGAGATCCCACACACGGGGTCAGCAGAGAGATCCCACACATGGGGTCAGCAGAGAGATCCCACACACGGGTCAGCAGAGAGATCCCACACACGGGTCAGCAGAGAGATCCCACAAACAGGGTCAGCAGAGAGATCCCACACACGGGGTCAGCAGAGAGATCTTACACACGGGGTCAGCAGAGAGATCCCACACACGGGGTCAGCAGAGAGATCCCACAAACGGGATCAGCAGAGAGATCCCACAAACGGGGTCAGCAGAGAGATCCCACAAATGGGATCAGCAGAGAGATCCCACAAATGGGGTCAGCAGAGAGATCCCACACACGGGTCAGCAGAGAGATCCCACACACGGGGTCAGTAGAGAGATCCCACACACGGGGTCAGTAGAGAGATCCCACACACGGGGTCAGTAGAGGGCTCCCACAGCCCTGGCCACAGTGTGGGCAACTGGAAGTACCGAGGATCATGCACGCAGCCGTCACTCATCCAGGGGTCACGTGCGGTGGGCGGGGGACGCATTTCCATAATTACTGCAGATACATTTGAAACAAGGACTCCCCGGGTCAAAGGGTGAAGAGTATTGTTGGAGATAAGGAAACCACAGCATAGAGACCAACTCACGTTCCACAGAGCCTTCTCCATGAATGTGACCTAGTCACAGTTAGGATCTGTTAAACAGAGAAGGATTCAGTGCACACATCCCACAAATCCCACCAACAAATGCTCCCATTCAGCTTCTGATAACTACATATACATATTATTACATTACAAAGTTTTGAGACATTCCATGAAATGGAACTGTAAGGATTTATTATTTCCAGCTCACATTCTGTTTGCATCGAAGTTAGAAATGAAGCAAGGGGTGCTGGGAAGGTGGCTCAGTGGTAGAGCGCTTGCCTAGCATGCACAAGGCCCTGAGTTCCATTCCTCAGAGCCATATACACAGAAAAAGGCCAGAAGTGGCGCTGTGGCTCAAGTGGTAGAGTGCTAACCTTGAGCAAAAGAAGCTCAGGGATCCATATCTTAGCTATGGTAAATAATGCTGCGATAAATATAGTTGTGCTGGTAGCTTTAGTGTGGTCCTGTTTGTGATCATTTGGGTAAATACCCAAAAGTGGGATTGCTGGGTCATAGGGGAGCTCTATGTGGAGTCTTTTGAGGAACCTCCATATTGCTTTCCAAAGTGGTTGAACAAGTTGACACTCCCACCAACAATGCAGTAGGGTTCCCTAACAATGAGATGTACAAGTCGTTATGTCAAAAAACGAACTTTACAACTTTGGTGTGGGGGGGAGAATCAGGTGGGGGAGGTGGGGGAGGATGGGAAGGATAGGAAGGGGAAACAAAGGAGGAGGCAACAATGCTTGATAAGAAATGTACTCATTATCTTGCCCATGTAATTGTAACCCCTCTGTACGATAGTCTCACAATAAAAAAAAGAAAAAAAAAAGCTCAGGGACAGTGCCCAGGCCCTGAGTTCAAGCCCCGGGACCGGTAGGAAAAGAAAGGAAGAAAGAGAGAAAGAGAGAAAGAAAGGGAGAAAGAAAGAGAAAGAAAGAAAGGAACTGTCCCCAACCCTTTAGCGCTGAGAGGAGGAATTCCTGGGGGGGGGGACAAGCTGTTTACGAGCCACACTGGGAAACTGTGGAACCGGCCAGTGTCCCGGACGTGGGACACGTCACCAGAGGCAAATGAGTTTGAAACACAGAAAGTGGCATTAAACCTTAAACCAGCTAAAACCCTGGCAACCTTGCCAAGCTGAATAATACAGTTTGTTCACATCTACGACTCCGTCTCCCAGAATTCCTGGGGAATCGAGCCTTATCCTTCTAGCATCTGAAATTTGAAATTAAATAGGTTTTTAATTAGCACATATGATATAAAAGTTTCAATTTCCACTCCATACCCGGGGGCCTGAAATGATATTTAAAACATGAGCAATTCATCCTTTGAATGTTTAGTTAACATTCAAGGAAAAGGGAAATTCAGAGACAATTGAATTGACTACTCTGCAGCCAGAAACACTTCTCGTTGCGTTTCCAACAGACACCAGGGACACCCTAAAGCTGTGCACAAATGCACAGATAGCGATGGAAGCAGGCACTGAGCAAGTGGCCCTGGAAGAAGACACTGTCCCTGAGAGTGTGCACATAGGAAATAGACCCCAAGGAAGTATTGGAATTACAATATGAGAGTGAATGGGGAGAATGGTTAGCAGAGAGTTACATAGATGGAGGAGGTCAAAACACTCTACTCAAGCTGTAAATATCACCACGAAACTCCCTGGTACCATTAATTTATGCGAATGGTTAGACAAAAGTAATGCATAGCTAAGCACTCGTGGCTCACACCTGTTACCATGGCTACTCAGGAGGCTGAGATCTGAGGATCATGGTTTGAAGCCAGATCAGGTAGGAAAGTCCTTGAGACTCTTCTCTCCAATGAACGACCAAAAACCCAGAGCTGGGGCATTGGTTCAAGTGATAGAGCCCTAGTCCTGAGCACAAAAGCTCAGGGTCAGGGTCTAGGCCTTGATTTTAAGCCCTAGGACACACATGCATATGTGTGTGTTGTGCATGTACGCGTGTGCATGCTTGCATGTGCATATATGCACACACACACACACACACAATGACGGGCCTGTGAGTCCTATTCTGAGGCAGAGTGTAGGAACCCCAGGAATGTTCTGGCAACAGGGTGAGCAAGCACTGGATCATCTGCACTGGGATGTGCCAAGACCAATGGACACAGCTGAAGACCAAGGCCCACAGCGGCCACGGTGCTGGCAGGTGGCTTCTGTGGTTAAGTGCATGTCCTACAGAGCACTGCACCTTGGAGACAGACCAGCCCCTGCCCCCTCCCAAGTCCCCAGTCCTGTGTGTTACAGCCCAGGCGACTTCATTGAACCAGCAAAGCGGCACGGGGTCTCCACTCCAGAGTCAGCGTGGCCTGGTACATTTGACAGCCTTACAGCAGGAGCGCTATCCTACATGACACCCGAGCCTCATTCTGGCTCTGGGTACCCCGTTCCCACCCCCAGCACCCATCCGAGCCTGCGGCTGCTCATCCCCCGCAAGGCTGGTGCGGGCCCAGACGGAACACACACACCCCTCAGTCCGCTCTTGCTCCTCAGCGTGGCAATTTCTTCAGTGGCCTTTCCCGTTTCTTCCTACTTATCTATAATTTTGGAGATAAAACTAACTTTCACAGCACGTGAGTGTCTCTGTCTCTGAGTCTGCCGTTCTACCACAGTGGGAGGAGCGCCATGGCCACGCGGAGCAGGTATTCCTTCCTGCAATGACACGCTCTGACGGGGAGTACTCAGAACCGCACGGCCCCAGGACACTGACGCAATAACACAAATGCCCCTCGGGAGGCCTCACTCTCCGCTCCGTCCGCAGGTGGCTGTTCAGAGACCGAGCGCAGTGTGCTACCAGCTAAGAGTCACAGAACTGCCAGCAAAGCGACTCACGGAACTGCCTCAAACACTGGCACAGAGAGGAACACTCACGGGACTTCCACAAAACAAGCCACCAGTGCAACCACCACAAAACTGCCGTGAAAGTCCGCTACTCACAGAACTGCCAAGAAAGCCAAGCACTCACAGAATCCACAGAACTGTGGGCTCACCTCTCTCGCAGAGCTGGAGAGGGAGCTGCTGTGTGACGATCCACGTGGAATCCGCTGAGAGCAGCTGGTCCCTGAGCCTCTCCTTCCCTGCTGACTGCTGCCCATCCATCCAGGCCTCCTGGCCCACGCGGGGACAGCCCACCTCCCCACGGAGCTCCACTCCCACGACCTCTGCCCATTAGCTCACCGACTTCCTGCTCACTCCTGTTTCCCTATGGAGAAGCAGGAGGCAAGGGAAGTCCTTGCACTGTAGGATAGAAACAGATCTCGAAGGAGACTTCAGCAAAGCCACTAGGAAGGCCATGTGATGGAGGCAGGGCTGGTGGAGGCACGGGCAGGCTAGGGGCTGCCATGTGAGAAGTGTGCGGGGGAAGGAGGTATGCGGGGAAGGAGGTGCGCAGGGAAAGAGGCGAGCAGGGAAGGAGGCGTGCAGAGGAAGGAGATGTGCAGGGAAGGAGGTGTAGGGGGGAGGCGCTCAGGGGAAGGATGTGTATGGAGAAGAAGGTGGGGGGAGGCAGGTGGAGAAGGAGGCGCGGGGAAGGAGGCATGCGTGGGAAGGAGGCGCGGGGAAGGAGGCATGCGTGGGAAGGAGGCGTGTGGGAAGGAGGCGTGTGGGGAAGGAGGCGTGCGGGGAAGGAGGCGTGCGGGGAAGGAGGCGTGTGGGGAAGGAGGTGTGTGGGGAAGGAGGCGTGTGGGGAAGGAGTCATGCAGGGAAGGAGGCGTGTGGGGAAGGAGGCGTGTGGGGAAGGAGGCATGCGTGGGAAGGAGGCGTGTGGGGAAGGAGGCGTGTGGGGAAGGAGGCATGCGTGGGAAGGAGGCGTGTGGGGAAGGAGGCGTGTGGGGAAGGAGGTGTGTGGGGAAGGAGGCGTGTGGGGAAGGAGGTGTGTGGGGAAGGAGGCGTGTGGGGAAGGAGGTGTGTGGGGAAGGAGGCGTGTGGGGAAGGAGGCGTGTGGGGAAGGAGGTGTGCGGGGAAGGAGGCGTGTGGGGAAGGAGGCGTGTGGGGAAGGAGGCATGCGTGGGAAGGAGGCGTGTGGGGAAGGAGGCGTGTGGGGAAGGAGGCGTGTGGGGAAGGAGGCGTGTGGGGAAGGAGGCGTGTGGGGAAGGAGGCGTGTGGGGAAGGAGTCATGCGGGGAAGGAGGCGTGTGGGGAAGGAGGCGTGTGGGGAAGGAGGCGTGTGGGGAAGGAGGCGTGTGGGGAAGGAGGCGTGTGGGGAAGGAGGCGTGTGGGAAGGAGGCGTGTGGGAAGGAGGCGTGCGGGGGAAGGAGGCGTGCGTGGGAAGGAGGCGTGTAGGGAAGGAGGCGTGCGTGGGAAGGAGGCGTGCGGGGAAGGAGGCGTGCGGGGAAGGAGGCGTGTAGGGAAGGAGGCGTGCGTGGGAAGGAGGCGTGCGGGGAAGGAGGCGTGCGGGGAAGGAGGCGTGTGGGGAAGGAGGCGTGCGTGGGAAGGAGGCGTGCGGGGAAGGAGGCGTGCGGGGAAGGAGGCGTGTGGGGAAGGAGGTGTGTGGGGAAGGAGGCGTGTGGGGAAGGAGGCGTGCGTGGGAAGGAGGCGTGTGGGGAAGGAGGCGTGTGGGGAAGGAGGTGTGTGGGGAAGGAGGCGTGTGGGGAAGGAGGCGCGTGGGGAAGGAGGCGTGTGGGGAAGGAGGCGCGCGTGGGGAAGGAGGCGTGTGGGGAAGGAGGCGTGTGGGGAAGGAGGCGCGTGCACGGGGAAGGAGGCGTGTGGGGAAGGAGGCGCGTGGGGAAGGAGGCGCACAGAGGAAGCATGGAGAAGGCGTTGCCATGACTCCCACACTAGCACTGCACGCAGGGTTTGACCCCCTGTGAACCAGCCATGTTCAGTCATTCTAAGCTAGATGCTCTAAATCACTTTTCAATGATTCTAAAGAAAGTAGGAATATGCAAGAAGAAGAATATGCGGGTAAAATTAAAGGATAAGGAGGAAACGTCTCAGCAGGTGGAGCAGCGGACTCCTCCAATGTATTCAGACCCTGGACTAGGAGCTCAGACATCATCTCAGGCAAATGCTGGTGCTCACGTGACGGGAGACGGCCCAGGCCCCACACCACTGGAAAAGTGGGGGACCACACTTGCACACATGCTGAGCAGAACTTCCACCTCAGGACTTCATAAACCTTCTGTATGTTTTCATTTGGGGTCGCACTGGGGATTGAACTCAGGGCTTTGTGCTTGTTACACAGTCGCTGTGCCCTGGACATTTCTGACTGGTTCTTGCAGACATGGGGTCTTGTTCTGCCTTGTTCTCCATGGCTAAGATGAGAGACCCACCCTGCTACCAGGCTTGGCTTCTATTCTGTTAACACAGGTCTTGTGAACTTCTTTTGGCCCAGACTATGTTGAACTGTGATCTGCCTGGACTCCATCTCCTGAGTGGCCAGGAGTGGTTTACAGGTATGAGCCATGGGTGCTTGACTTCGCTAATTAAAAAGCACCATGCCTAGACTTCCCTCCACTGTGCCCCGTGAGCCCAAGGAGCTGAACTTCCTTCTTATTCTCAGCACATCTTATCTCCGTTTACTCTGAGAATGAAACTTCATCTGTGAGGATAAAGATGAAGAGGGGAGATGGGGAGGGAACTGAAGCAGAGCCTGGAATTTAAATGTCAGGTCTGTGCATCGGAACTTAATCTGCTCTAGCACCTTCCGCTCTCTTGGCTCAGCCTCGCGGATGATTTAAATATTTAATAATGGCCTGTCTCACATTCTTAAGAGGAGGCCGTGTTTCCCAGTCACTCCTAAAATGTTACCCCCAAGAAAATGTGGGTTTTCAGTGGTGCCGCATGTGCACGTTTCCCTCAGTCATGAAGGTGAGCACCTCATGGCACGGATTCTCCAACACATTCAACCACAGAAATGAGTGTGTAAATCTCTGAGCGGCTCCACCGTGCTGTCCCAGTTGCATGTTTGTTCTGTTTTAATAAAAACCATCCCCGCACCTCATCACCCCTCACCCTCCTGGTCTCCAGGCCTCACACACAGAGAGACAGCGGCTCACGACCCCCACCTCCTCCCCTGTGGCTACCAGACGGCTCCGCGCATGCAGCGAGTGTGCACGCTGGGACGTGTGGGGACGGAGAAGGAAGCGAGCCACGCCAGCTCTTCCGTAGGGACGCACAACACACTGTCCTTTCGGCAAACACCAGGTCCCGTGGCCAGGATGTAGCCGGCCTGCCATGGATGGGGTGGGGTGCTGCACCCCGACAGCGGGCGGAGCGGCTCCACCTCTCCCGGGCTGGGTCCCTGTAAGGCCTCGGGTCCGCAGGGAGCAGCACCTCTCCCCGGGCAGCCAGGGCGATGCTGCAGGAGGCCCCGGAGCCCGGTGCCTGTCAGCGCCACCTCCGCAGCCCTCAGGGCTCCCAGGCTCCGGGGAAGCTGGCAGGAGGAGACCCCCACCCCCAGGACAGGAGGCCCTGAGCAGGCCCACAGCGCCCCCGGGGAGCGGCCACCTCTGGCCTGGTGCGGGGAGGGCGGGGGAGGGCTGCCCAGGCTCGGGGAGATGGAGACACGGGGCGGGAAACCAAGGAGCCCGGGCTGGGTGGTGGGGCGTCCACGGCCACCACCCTGTGCTTGGTGGAGGAGGACAGCAGCTGGGGTTGCCCAGGCCGAGCCCGGTGGGGCTGCCCTCCCAGTGGAAGCACCCTCCATGCCTGCCCACAGCCACGGCCCCATCACAGTCACAGAGCAGAAAGTTCTAGATGCTGCAGACCCCTGGCAAGCTCAGCCAAGATTCCCGTGGTGCTGCGAGGGCTCTGCCCCCAGTCACTAAAGGGGTGGCAAGGTCACAGGGTCACGACCCCGGCCCCTGAACCTGACACCCAGGGACTGAGAGACTCTTTCTGGCCCCAGGGGGAAGGGCCCCTGTCCCAGCCCGTCCCGGGATCCTGAGCCTGCTGCTTCTCGACTGTTCTTTCCAGTGTGGACCTGAAAGGGACAAATGTCCATGGTCTGTAACACACAGCCCATGGGTGTCCGTCACAGCCTCCGGAGGCCAGGGCCCGCGTGCGGCGGGGAGAGGACGCCGCGCCCGTCCCAGCCCCCACCTGCTGCTGCTCCCCACCACGGTGGCGGCAGCCCCCCCCCACGGCACCCCGCCGACTGCGCGCCTCACTCCTGCGCGGAAGGGCTCCTGGGACAGAGATGCTTCTGTCTGCGGTGGGACCGTGCTGATAAGCTCCGCCAGTGTACTGAGAGGATGCTTAGTGCACGCCCAAAATAGGTCTGGCTTTGACGACACAGCAGCACACCGCAAGGAACATTTCCTTTCATTTACCCCCTGCTAAAATCTAACTAGTGATGGCAGATTAACAGAATGGGATGAGCAGGAACGCCGTTCATCACTTGAGTGTTGAACTGACTGACCGACCGTGTATTTGTGACAAGCAGCAGCCTCACAGGCGACCCCAGGACACTGTCAGGTGTCCGGGATGAGCGGCCAGGCTGGCGTGAGCTGTGACGCCAGTGTGGAGCCCACCCCAGGGGCTGAGATCCAGGGATGGAGGCTCTGCAGCCTCGTTAGGAGTCAAATGGACGTTAACAGGATGCCATGTGGTTTTCTGCGCGGTGCCTAAAGTGTGAAGACTAAAAGGCACCCTGGTGCCCTAAGAAAGTTCAGACAGCAAAGGCCTGTGCGGGTGTGAACTGGTGTGAACTGGCGGCCTGGGAGAGGAGGGCGGGGGTCGTGCCCTCTCAGACCCCACGCTGCGCTCACGGTTTGCTCTGAGCACTAGTACTTAGGGGATGGACGCTTCTATAGAGAAACCCCAAGGTTAAGTAAGGGCACACCCAGGCCACGCCCCGGCTGGGTCTTCCTCTGCACCCCGAGTTCAAGGGCACCTGGTTTGCACAACACGTTTTTGGAACAGATGCTGCTCCTGCCACCTTGTCCCCTGTGAGACAGAGTCATTCCCTACCTCCCATGATTAGCTTAATAGGTAACTCTGGAAATACCAATTTCTAGAATGTTCTCTCTTGGTATATTCTCCCCATGTTTCAAGTCCTCAGAATTAATTATATTAGCTTTCTCGCATTCATTGCCCTTCTAGTGTTAGAATATTGTTTGCTCAAAAGATAATGCCTAACACTAAGTTGGCCATTTCTCCAGGGCTGGCAGCCACGTGTGCCCTCAGGACATCTTGGGCTTCAGCTATTACTAAACTGTTGCCATTGTCAACGGATTACTAATTAGAGTTAAATGCACTTGTAATCCAAATGGCTTAGTCATCAAACTGAGCACCTGAAGCAGCAGTTCCATTCTAATTGAGCAGAGTTCAACCTTGCCACTCAGATCCACGGTTGGAAGTGTCAGAACTAGAGACGCCGTGGAGAGAGACCCACAAACGGGACTACCTTAACATAAAAAGGTTCTGCACAGCTAAAGACGTAGCTTCCAAACCACAGACAGCCAACCAGTTGGGAGGAAATATTTACCAGCAATATATTAGAGAAGCGCCTAATATCCATCATATACAGGGAACTCAAGAAACGAATCCCTCCCAAACCCAACAAACCAACCATTAAATGGGCAAGGGAACTGAAGAGAGACTTCTCAGAAGAAGAGATAAAAATGGCAAAGAAACACATGAGGAAATGTTCACCATCCGTGGTTGTGAAGCAAATGCAAATAAAGACAACCTTGAGATACCATCTTACCCCAGTCAGAATGTCCCACATCCACAAATCAGCCAATGACAAATGCTGGAGGGGATGTGGAGAAAGAAGAACCCTATTACACCACTGGTGGGAATGTACACTTACACAACCACTTTGGAAAGCAGTCTGGAGGGTCCTCAGAAAGCTAACTATTGACCTCCCTTATGACCCAGTCATACCACTCCTAGGTATCTACCCTGAACAACAGGAACCAGTATACAAGGACACATGCACCTCCATGTTTATTGCAGCACTGTTCACAATAGCCATGATAAGGAAACAACTCAGATGAATGGATCCAAAAATTGTGGTATCTATACACCATGGAATATTATGCAGCCATTAGAAATGACAAAATAATAGTATTTGCAGGGAAATGGATGGAACTAGAAGAAATCATGTTGAGTGAGGTAAGCCAAGATCAGAGAGACAAACGGCACATGGATGTTAGGAGATATAACAATGCAAACAGGACTCAAGAAACAAAGGACCTCTACTTAATTTGCCATATCATTTCTAAATGACTCATACTGACTAGCACTACACTGCAAGTTATCCTGAATTTCAGGACAGATTTTGTATTCCACAGAGGCTTCCAGATTCTACCAAAGGCAGTGCCAGGTGTGGGCCATGTGGAAAGTATTAAACCTCACCCACGCTTTCTTGAATAACCATACAGTCATGGAGAATTTCAATTAAAGGTTATGTCTAAACTCCAAATGCCAGCGATTTCAGCAATCACCAGTACGTTCAAGTCCTACCCTCCAAGTGGGACGTGAGTGTTTTAGTGAGCGTGTTTTATTAAGAGGAGGCACTAAGTCTCCCTACATCCTGAGCTCTCCTGGCGGGACCCCTCGGCCCTTCCCCGGCTGGCTGGCCCTGGGGGTCTCTCCCCTACTCGCTCTCAAGGGGAGAGCAGCCATACCAGATGCGTCTGCACTTCTGGGGCTGGGCGCGGTGGTGCTTTCGTGTTCTCTGCCTCATAGACTTTATAAGCCATACTTTTCTGTGTCTAATTTTCCTTCACCTGAAACCACTCCTATACAGTATACTTGAAAAGTGAGAGAATATTACCTATGCAAACTCTCAAAGTAAAATGAAGTAAAATTCCAATTCTCCAAATCCATAGTGCTCAGTGGCACTCGTGTCCACACGTGTGACATGCCACCTGTGTCCACATGTGTGACATGCTCCCTGTGTCCACGTGTGTGACATGCCACCTGTGTCCACACGCATGGTGTGCCCCCATGTCCACACACGTAACGCATCCCCTGTGTCCACACATGTGACGTGCCCCATGTCCACACATGTAACATGCCACCTGTGTCCACACATGTGATGTGCCACCTGTGTCCACATGTGTAACATGCTCCATGTGTCCACACGTGTGACGCTCCCCCTGTGTCCACATGTGTGACGTGCCATCTGTGTCCACACATGTGACATGCCCCCTGTGTCCACACGTGTGACATGCCCCGTGTCTACACATGTGACGTGCTCCCTGTGTCTACACATGTGACGTGCTCCCTGTGTCCACACGTGTGATGCGCCCTGTGTCTACACGTGTGATGTGCCAAGTGTCTACACGTGTGACTGCCCCATGTACACACGTGTGATGTGCCCCGTGTCCACACGTGTGACACTCCCCATGTCCACACACGTGATGTGCCCCCTGTGTCCGCACATGTGACATGCTCCCTGTATCTACACGTGTGACATGCCATCTGTGTCCACACGTGTGACATGCCATCTGTGTCCACACGTGTGATATGCCACCTGTGTCCACACACGTGATGCTCCCCCTGTGTCTACACGTGTGACATGCCCCCTGTGTCCACACGTGTGACATGCCCCCTGTGTCCACACGTGTGATGTGCCCCCTGTGCTCCCATAGGTGTAACATGTCACATGTCCCGGACCCTTGGGAATGAATGGTGGCACTAGTAAATAAAATGCTTTAAAAATTGTTTTGGAAGACAATCTTAAAAATGCTTGTGTAGACAGACTGAAATTAGTGAATCAATCTGAATGATTTGAGTCTACCAGCAATCATCAGATACCTCCTCTCCTACGGGCCATCATCCTATCCAGTGGTCAGAGCCGTTGCCTGCCATGATCTTTCCACAACTTCTAGAGTTGACGAAAGGCACACACCTTTTATTTCTAATATTTGGGTTGGCTCAGAAGCACAAATATATCATTTGTGCAATATTTTATACATACATATATATATATATATATATATATACATATTGTGCAGGTACATTACATTTTTTTACTTTTTATTTTGATGGCTTCCATTACAAAAAAAGTCTTTTGATTTGGGAGCCAGTGACTCAGACTTGTACTTTTAGTTACTCAGGAGATCTGAGGACTGTGGTTCAAAGCCAGCCCTGGAAGGAAAGTCTTTGAGATTCTTGTCTCCAATTAACCATCAAAAGGCCAGCAGTAGAGATGTGGCTCAAGTGGTACAGTGTTAGATGTCAGCCCAAAAGTTCAGGCACAGAGCCTAGGCCCAGTGTTCAAGCCCCAAGACAGTACACAAACAAAAGTTTAAAAAAAAAACACAGAAAATATGATAGTGTCAGACAATCCATATTACTTCCACATTTTACAGCTCATCTTTGATATTTGTGTCCTTTTGTTCTTAGGCAATGATGACACATGTATGTCAAGTGACACATTCACAGTGGGCATTCTCATCTAAAGAGGGACGGATGAAGTATTTCACAGAAGCTGCTCATAATGGGTCTCTATGGGATATTGTTCTGATCTAGTAATGGTTTTACCATAATGCTCACAGAACAGCCTTTTCTCCCATTGTAATCTTAAATACTGCATGGGTCAGGCAGAATCTCAGAGACTGTGTCTGTCAGGTGGAATCTCAGGGACTGTGTGTGTCAGGCAGAATCTCAGGGACTGTGTATCAGGTGGAATCTCAGGGACCACGTGTGTCAGGTGGAATCTCAGGTACTGTGTGTGTCAGGTGGAATCTCAGGTACTGTGTATGTCAGGCGGAATCTCAGGTACTGTGTATCAGGTGGAATCTCAGGGACTGTGTATCAGGTGGAATCTCAGGGACTGTGTATCAGGTGGAATCTCAGGGACTGTGTGTGTCAGGTGGAATCTCAGGGACCACGTGTATCATCGCGCAGACCGCATGTGTCAGCATACCTTGGTACACGGCTTTGAACCCTGGTGAGCCGATGCTGTCGTCGGACTGCAGGTGCAGCCACATTTGGTTGCTCATGCTCACGATGAGATCAGGAACTCTGGATCCCGTGAGGCTGCACAGAGAGGAAATGGACGACATTAATGATGACAGTGAACCATCCCTCCACACCTCAAAGGGGTCGGGCTCCTCCACTGGAGTCCACCACCGCTATCTGAACACTTACCTAGCGACACTGGCATCTAAGGAAACCGTTCTACCATTTCAAACATGCACCACTTCCTTTCCCTTCAATGACCACCTTAATGCACCTGATGGCCTGGAGACCAGAGTCTTCTCCAGGCACCGGACTTGCAGGGTGGGGGCTGGGAGAAGTCTGGCGACACTGGTCAGGGCATGTGCAGAGAGAGATGCCCTAGGCTCTACGGCTGAAGAACGGGAGCCTTCAGGGTGGGAAGGGGCACACTCCTTCACAAGATGCTGGGGTCATCTGGAATTACTACAGGTGGAACTATAATCTACCTGTATCATAAAGTCTGTTAAATGCTGTCTAGGAAATCAAACATGGAGGGAATATCAAAACGGACAGCATGCACTGCTGACATGAATCTGGCTGGAGTTGATTGGACATTTCCTCTGCATATTAATGTCTAGGTCTAGCCGAATGGAAGTTTCAGTGACCGTGTGAATGTGTGCTAGCACAACAGTCTCATGGCCTCTGCTGTCCACGGCGAGAAGGAGGCCGAGTCCACTCACTGAGCTCACCATGCTGGCAGAAATAGAAGAAATGCAGGGAGAAACGGTCCAACCCAAACAATGTCCCTGTCCAATGGGAAGCTTTGCTTTCAGCAAAGTGGTTTGGGGAGTGTGAACAGGTGATCTGCCCCATCCATCATGCCATCTGTCCATCAGTCCAACATTCTCAGTGAAGGGAGCTCCACCCCCCGGTTCCTCCAAGGAAGACGGACAACCATCCTTACACAGAAACCAACTGGTGTGAGGCTCCCACCAACGGGAAAGAAGCGTGTGCCAGTGCTGTGTAGCCGCTGGCTGTGTGGTTCTTCCTGAAGCTCTGTCTGCCTTCTCCTCTGTTTGGCTGTTTTGTTTGCTTACTCAATACGAGGAGAGATCTGTTTTGCCTGTGCATCCAATTTATAGAAGAGGGGCAAGCCAGGAGCAATCTTTTATAAGAGGTTGCATTTTTACAAAAGCCACTGCTTTTGTAAAGCTTTGTATAAGTGACATCTTACTATGTATAAGAGTTCGTTCAGCTTTTCACCAGCAAAGTTTATACTGCTTTTTTGAGATGTAATTTATTAATTTTATATAGAATTCCCTTTCCATCGGGAATATTTCTGTGTGTGTGTGCCCGTGTGTGTGTGTGTGTATGTGTGTGTGTGCATGTGTGTGCTGGTCCTAGGGCTTGATCTCAGCGCCTGGTCACTGCCCGTGGCTTTTTAACTCAAGGTGAGTGCTCTGCTCCTTGAGCCACAGCCCCACTTCTGGCTTTTTGAAAGATAAAGAGTCTCAGAGATGTTTCTGCCCAGGCTTCACACAACAATCCTCAGGTCTCAGCCTCTGCAGTAGTTAGGATTACAGGTGTAAGTTACTGGTGCCCAGCTCAACACAGTATTTTTAATAACTAAATTTAATATTGATCATTTCAACTGAAAAAATCATACATCTACATGAACTAGTCAGAACGAATGTGGAGGGATCCCTGTCTTCTTTCCTAAGTTTCCCGATGTAAGGTACATGTGCATCAGAACACTGACAGTGATTCCACCTGCTTTGTCCAGGTTTTCTGTGGTGTCAGTGCTTGGGTGTGTGCGCCCGTGTGGTCCCACACAGCGGCATCAGGGATGTAACCGTGGCGATCCTGTACTGCGGCATCGGGGATGTAACCGTGGGCATACACTATGTATTGGTTGCGGCATCCCGTGCTGCTCTGTGGCCCAGCCTCCATCTCTGTCCTGCCCCCTCCCTAAGGCTGCCCCTCGCTGCTGGTAATCCCAGCCTATCAACGATTCTTCTCTTTAAGAGATGGTCTAAGTGAAAACAGAATGCATGAGTGTGGGAAGTCACTGGGAAGGCCATGGGGGCATGGGGACCCCAGGGGCCCAAACAATGGCTCTTCAAGGACCCCACTCAGGCAGCCAACATGTATGCAGAAGAGGCTATCTTCCCCTAAGACCAAACTAAATAACCATTTAGAATCATGTAAGATGTTTTACTTCTTCATTTACAGCCAAAGGCAATAAATAAATGTATCGGGAAGGAAAAATGCTTCCCAGAGTGTAAAATCCAAGATGAAACTGAAAGCTATATTACCAACTCTTACTTTGGATCGTTTTATTTTAGTACTAATCACAGAAAATTTACTTCAGAAAGCTGATTACTCCTCAAAGCAAGGACCAAAGATTATTTTTTCTTTTTCCCTGCTGAGCACTATCATACTATTTCATACTGAATAAATAATTCTTCAGAGAAGCAAGCCAAAACTTTCAGGGAAGCACAGAAGGAAACTAAGTTTGAGTGAACCTGGAAAACAAATCTGAGCTGTGACGGCTGAGGCGCCTCGCAAGGAAAGCCAGACGTAGGGGTGTCATGGGGGAGGGGTGGTGGGCCAGGTGTGGGGGTGTCATGGGGGAGGGGTGGTGGTCAGGTGTGGGGGTGTCATGGGGGAGGGGTGGTGGTCAGGTGTGGGGGTGTCATGGGGGAGGGGTGGTGGGCCAGGTGTGGGGTGTCGTGGGGGAGGGGTGGTGGCCAGGTGTGGGGTGTCATGGGGGAGGGGCGGTGGGCCAGGTGTGGGGGTGTCATGGGGGAGGGGTGGTGGCCAGGTGTGGGGGTGTCATGGGGGAGGGGTGGTGGGCCAGGTGTGGGGGTGTCATGGGGGAGGGGGAGCCAGGCTGGATCATGGGATCCTCGGCTCTGAGGATCTGGTGTCCAACCCAAGTCACGTGTGTTTTAGTCACACTTTACAGTTATGAGAGGGATCTCTATGTAGAAGCATTAAAGCAGGAATCTTTCTGTCTTCCTTCCTGACACACTCTCTTCCGCATTCCTCCAGTGCTGTGGGTTTTAGTGAAGGACCTGGGGTCATATCGAGGGCTTGTCCACATGTGCCCATGATCAGTGACTGCTTTCTTCGATGTCCAGAAGTCATTTAATAAAAACAGAATGGGGCCCTCTGCTCACGTCCAGAAGAAAACAGCAGGGAGAAGAGTCCTGCCACACTCGGGCTGGGACTGGATCAAGAGGCCAGAGTAATAATAGGCTCCCTTACCTGCCAATCCACAGAGGTAAGCCCGCCCCCAGTCAAAACGGATCCTCTATCTGCCAGTTCACAGAGACAAGCTGGCAGCGCCCCCAAGGGTGGAGGGGCATGTGGGCCGTATCCCGTGAGCAGCCCCAGACCTCCCCAGCGAACGCCAGGGGAGGCAACATCTCCCACGAAGCTCTACAAACGAAAAGTGGAGAAAATTACCCGCACTTATTCTCAGGGAGAGCTCAAAAGCGATTGCTTAAGTAAGTTATTTAATTTCCTTTTGAACCTGCCACTCTCTAAAAATATAAGCGGAGAAAATCCATCCATCTCTGAGGAAGACCGGGGTCCTTCAAGGAAGCTCACAGACCGGTTTTGTGTGTTTGCCATAAAACTTGAAGCAGAAATTGGGATTTTAAAAACCATACTTAGAATAAGCCTTCTGAATATCAGGCAAACCTCTTCTCTGAACTGCTCCTAAAACCCAGATCTGGGTAGGGAGAGCTGGAAGAAGGAAGAAGGGAAGGGGGAAGATATCGGGCTAACCACTGTGGGAACTACCCATCTGCTGGAAAGGAGACTCAACACCCATTCCATTTAAAGCATGTCTCTGAGATTCTGTGATCCAATGGTCTGTCTACCAGTTAACCAACACAGGTGCACCTGTCATTTCTCCAATTAGATTGGAAACTTCATGCTGAGAATGATGTGGGTCATGTAAGTCCTCAGAAGTATTTATCGACGTATTGTCTAAAATGACCTGCTTATTCCAGGAAGCGGCTGGGCACGCCGCGTCTCCTTTCTCTGAAATGATTTCAGCAGATCTTCCTCTGGCACTGCTGATTAAATGCCCAACTGGTCCTGGTTTCATTATGTCCCCCGCAGGACACTTCAGCTTGATGCAGTTGGCCATTTGGTTCTTCATTTATGGAACTGGACCATTGAGGAGTCCTAATAACACTTATGTCACTGTAACACATAGCTTGCTGTCACTTTCTTCACAACAAATAGCATTTTATAAAAACCAGGGTATGATTTTAGGTCCTTAATAGTAACCTGTGGGAATTCGCCTCACTGCATTTATATTTTAAATCTTGCATTTATTTAAAAAGTTTTTTCATTTATTTTAGTGACATCCTTCCTTAAATTAGGTGTTAGGGTAATAATAAAGCTATTTTACCCGTGGGTTATATTTGCTAGCCCTACAGAGCTTTCTCATACATTATTTCATTGTTTATCTTACCGTGGGCAGGGAGAGTTGAGTATACATATTTTATAGCCATGAGAACAGAGGTACAGAAGGTAAAATGACTTCCTCCAGGGTCACAGAGACAATACACAGCAGATGAGAAGCCTGAAATGCCTTCCCTGGTTGCCTGTCTGTCCCTGTCCCCAGACCACGGCCAGCCACCCCTGCCCTGCCCAGAGCTGCCCACAACACCGCCTCAAGACACCTTCTAGAACTCTTCACCCTCGAAGGTTAAAAAAAATGAACATTTTGTCACCTTGCCAGATTATAAAAATAAATAAAAATACTTGTTGAGGGTTTGGGGGGAAAAAGGCCTTCAGCTCCCTCCACTGCTGAAGAATGAGTTTGTAGGAAGCTTTCCAGGGCAGAGGGAACTGGGGAATGAGGTAAACAAGGGCTCTCCCTGCTCCCCGAAAGTCACCTGCTGGAGATTTTCTGAAGACAATTGCCTTGCTTGAGATGCACACATACACGGCTGGGCATGGGGCAGCGGCTGGCAGAGGCCGGGGGGGGGGGCAGAGGGCCCCCAGGAGGCCAGCTGGGAGGGGCACACCCATAGCCCACAGAGCTGTGTCCCAGCCCTGAAGTGGCACCTGTGCACCACACCCCGGGCCTGGCACTGGGAACGCATCCGGCCGCTGTCCGGGCTTCATCCCTGATGTGGTGAGGGTGGAGAGTGGGCTGCCACTCACAAAACACAGTCCCCCTACGTTCTCCTGGGTGCCACGCTCTGAACCAGTCTGGTTGCTTTTAAATACTTGAGACACAACCAAGTTGCCAGGGAAGAGACTGCTTTCACGAGGAAGAGGAGATAGGAGATACCCACAGAGGAAGAGGAGATACCCACGGAGGAAGAGGAGATACCCACAGAGGAACAGGAGATACCCACGGAGGAAGAGGAGATACCCACGGGGGAAGAGGAGATACCCACGGAGGAGGAGGAGATACCCACAGAGGAAGAGGAGATACCCACAGAGGAACAGGAGATACCCACGGAGGAAGAGGAGATACCCACAGAGGAAGAGGAGATACCCACAGAGGAAGAGGAGATACCCACAGAGGAACAGGAGATACCCACAGAGGAAGAGGAGATACCCATGGAGGAAGAGGAGATACCCATGGAGGAAGAGGAGATACCCATGGAGGAAGAGGAGATACCCATGGAGGAACAGGAGATACCCACAGAGGAACAGGAGATACCCACGGGGGAAGAGGAGATACCCACGGAGGAAGAGGAGATACCCACAGAGGAAGAGGAGATACCCACAGAGGAAGAGGAGATACCCACGGGGGAAGAGGAGATACCCATGGAGGAAGAGGAGATACCCACGGGGGAAGAGGAGATACCCACAGAGGAAGAGGAGATACCCACGGGGGAAGAGGAGATACCCACGGAGGAAGAGGAGATACCCACAGAGGAAGAGGAGATACCCACAGAGGAAGAGGAGATACCCACGGAGGAAGAGGAGATACCCACGGAGGAAGAGGAGATACCCACAGAGGAAGAGGAGATACCCACGGGGGAAGAGGAGATACCCACAGAGGAAGAGGAGATACCCACGGGGGAAGAGGAGATACCCATGGAGGAAGAGGAGATACCCACGGGGGAAGAGGAGATACCCACAGAGGAACAGGAGATACCCACGGGGGAAGAGGAGATACCCACAGAGGAAGAGGAGATACCCACAGAGGAAGAGGAGATACCCACAGAGGAAGAGGAGATACCCACGGGGGAAGAGGAGATACCCACGGGGGAAGAGGAGATACCCACAGAGGAAGAGGAGATACCCACAGAGGAACAGGAGATACCCACGGGGGAAGAGGAGATACCCACAGAGGAAGAGGAGATACCCACAGAGGAAGAGGAGATACCCACAGAGGAAGAGGAGATACCCATGGAGGAAGAGGAGATACCCACAGAGGAAGAGGAGATACCCACGGGGGAAGAGGAGATACCCATGGAGGAAGAGGAGATACCCACAGAGGAAGAGGAGATACCCACGGAGGAAGAGGAGATACCCACAGAGGAAGAGGAGATACCCACGGGGGAAGAGGAGATACCCATGGAGGAAGAGGAGATACCCACAGAGGAAGAGGAGATACCCACAGAGGAAGAGGAGATACCCACGGAGGAAGAGGAGATACTCACACGTACAAGACCGAGCGGGTGTCCCCCACTTTCCCCGCATCACCGACCGTCAGAGTGTCGTAGCCTCTTTCCAGCTCGAACTCTTCGAAGGCAAGTTTGATGACCTAAATGCAAAGCACACAATATTGTTTTGTGTAAGAAGAACTTCCTTTGACTTTCAGCATTGCATGTACCCAGTTTCAATATTAAAATTGGCTCCTTGGCTCCAATGTGTCTCAGATCACCCCAAGCTTCTTTCAGTATCTACATGGATCATTATATACATTTGGGAGTGTTGAATTGTAGAATTTTGTGAAATTCAAAATTTATAGCTGCTCCAAGTTGAAGTGGCTTAACCCCAGTGCCACTTTATTCTGAGCACCTGTGAATATTTAACACTTTGGGTGCTGGATTCACTGCCCACTATCTCAAAAAGCAGAAGGAATTTTGCTTGCTCCGCGCAAGGTTTACTCTGAAGACATTCAGAACACCCCACAGGGGCACTGCTAAACAGTAGGTACGGATCCCACACAGATAGCATCACAAACACTGGAAAACACTTTCTGAGCTAACAAATACATGGTTCTCTATCACCTTCAGCTCTGCACACCCTCGAGGCCCCTTGCTCTCCAGTCGTGAGGAGGGGACCCGGCGCTGTGTGCACGTTGGGCTGCTGGAGTAACGCGGAGCCCAACTGCCTGGTTTCAGGCAAGAGTGTTTAGTTAGGCTCCTCAGCATTGCCACAGCCGGCCGAGACCGGCTCCTGCCTGGCACACCAGCAGGCTGCAGGGCTGCGACTGGCCTCTGCCGAGCACAAGAACCTTTCCATGGAAGAGCACATACGTCCTCCGCTGACCAAGTGTGTGGTCAAGGAGAAAGATCATCAGTGCCACGCAGAGGCCAGGATGAACCCTGGGTGACAATGACAGGAAGCTAGAAAGACTGAGACAGAGGCACACAGATACATAAAGATAGATAGGTAAATAGAGGGATGATAGATAGGCAAATAGAGGGATATAGAGGTATATGATAGAGTAATAGATGATGGAGATAAAAATTGGTAGAGCTAGATGAGTGAGAGAAATGAACAGATGATAAATACTAGAGGTCAGAAGGTAAATAGAGAGGTAAATAGATGACGTGTACACTAAATAGATACTGGGACCGAGGGCAGTTGATAGGCTGAGAGATGACAGAAAATGACAGATTATGTATTTGGTAGAAGGACAATAGGCAGCCAGACCTACAGCTGCCAGATCAGATGGACGGTGGAGGCTGGACAGGGGTAATGCTCAGGTGGGAGGAGGACGGGAGAGAGAGAGGAAGTACAGACACCACACAGTAGACGTACATTTTAATAGGGGTCTGAGTAATGCTGGCAGATTGGAACAGAGTAGAGAGATGTCTGTCTAGGGACAGATACTCAGTGTGAACAATTTACACGGCCTTGGAACAGGTGTTTTCCTAGCCATGCTAAGAAGGAATACATTATTTTTGCTATTTGAGATTCTTACTAAAATTAGTGACAAGGCCATTATCACTTATTTTAAAATTGCGGTGTGGTTTGAACATTATTCCAGCATCTGACTTGACACAGGTGTGGGGGTTGATGGCTGTCGAAAACCAGCGTAACTATTGCATATTAATCTGAGCGCCTGATGGTACGTCCATGTCTCTCTCCCTCTTCCGTAGTTCTCTGTCTGCGGCCAGCGTCCAGTGCTCAGAGAACAGAGGGCGGGAGCCAAGGGGCTGCGGCCGGGGCTGCCCTAGGCCGGCCTGCTGGCTGGGGCCGGGCCTTGTCTGGATCCGCAGTGAAGGGATAGTTTACCACGGCTCAAGGGTCCCGGCCGGGCGGTGGGAGCAGTCGCGTGGCTACCCTATGCACAACTAACTTGCAGTTTAACAACACAAATCCCAGGAAGATGGAACGTGCGGCGTGGGGAGAGAAGGCCAGGGAAGGAAGGAGGGCAGAGGAACGGCAAGAAGGGCCTGCGGTAGTAATATTCCCTGCACGTGTGTGATCATGGAGCCCGCAACTTGAGGGGCTGGGTGAGTCGGGAGAGATGGGGGGGAGGAGGGAAGGGCGGCGTGGATCAAGATGCTTTGCTGTGCATTGAGCGCCCTGCGCACCGCTAAAGGTAGAAACAAACAGACACAGCCATAACAGCTGTGAAGAGCCACGGCATTTTATAAGGGTTGGCTATAAGCGGGAAGGTGGGGACTCGCAGCGCAGAGGAACGGCTGCCAGACACCGTCCCCGCTGGTCATCAAACGGAAAGTTTCCCAACTGTGAATTTCCTTGCAGAAAACCAGCCCACCACCGGAAACTGTGATCCCAGCTGCCCATGGCCACACATTGTACATTGTAAAGGCAAGTCTGCACTTAAAAATGCTAACTAATCAAGTGTTTTCCAAGTTTTAAATAGTTTGCTTGACTTGCGAAAGCCAGTCCTAAAATGACTGGAGTAAAATCAGTGACAAAGGGTTAACCTGACCGAGAGCTCCTACTAGAGTGGAGACTGACTTCCGACAATCCTTGGACACACGCGCACACACACACACACACATGTATGCACACACACACACTCACACTCACACACACGTATGCACGCACACACACTCTCACATACACGCATGTGTGTGTGAACACACACGTATGCACGTATGTGCACACACTCACACACGCACACATGTGTGTGCACACACGCTCCTGCAGGGGTGCAGAGTGGGGCCGCACCCTGGAGGGAGTTATGATGGTTCTTACACACCTACGCCCGCACCTACAATCCCCCCCCACACATGTGTAAAGGCAATTCACGCAGTGTTTCAAACATGACTATGCTCCGTTACCAGTTGGTGGTCCCGTGGTGGCCGGACAAGGCAGGCCCCCCAGAGCCTCCGGGGTGTGCCGACACCGCCCGGGGCCACCTTGGCCAGGAGGTTTCTGTGGAGGGCAAGCAACTCCCTTTCTCCCTGCACTGCTTCTGCGAGGAGGTCACTGGCTGCCGGGGTGAGGGGTGTCCCCCCCACTGCAGCACCAGCTTTGCTCCTCACCCGGCCACCTGCTGCGCAGGAGCAGTAAGGAAAAGTGAGAGGAGCTCGGCTGCGTGGAGGTCGGAGGGAGGCCGGGCAGGGGAGGCCCCACGGGAGGCCAGCCAGCCCTCCCCACCCCTCCCCTGTAGCTGAGAGCCACAGGGTGACAGTGAAGTTTGCGTCCTGTGTCCCTCCCCATCCCCCCCCCCCCCCCGCCCCGCACACGCAGCGGGACCCCGTCCTCCCCATCCCCCCCCCCACACGCAGCGGGACCCGCCCTCCCCCCCTCCCCCCCCCCCCGCCCGCACACGCAGCGGGACCCGTCCCCCCCCTCCCCCCCCCCGCCCCGCACACGCAGCGGGACCCGCCCTCCCCCCGCCCCCCCCCCCGCCCGCACACGCAGCGGGACCCGTCCCCCCCCTCCCCCCCCCCGCCCCGCACACGCAGCGGGACCCGTCCTCCCCTCCCCCCCCGCCCCGCACACGCAGCGGGACCCGTCCCCCCCCTCCCCCCCCCCGCCCCGCACACGCAGCGGGACCCCGTCCCCCCCCCTCCCCCCCCCCGCCTCGCACACGCAGCGGGACCCGTCCTCCCCCCGCCCCCCCCCCCCGCCCCGCACACGCAGCGGGACCCGTCCTCTCCCCTCCCCCCCCCCCGCCCCGCACACGCAGCGGGACCCGTCCTCTCCCCTCCCCCCCCCCGCCCCGCACACGCAGCGGGACCCGCCCTCCCCTCCCCCCCCCCCCGCCCGCACACGCAGCGGGACCCGTCCCCCCCCCGCCCCGCACACGCAGCGGGACCCGCCCTCCCCCCCCCCCCCCCGCACACGCAGCGGGACCCGCCCTCCCCCCCCCCCCCCCGCACACGCAGCGGGACCCCGCCCTCCCCCCCCCCCCCCCCGCACACGCAGCGGGACCCGTCCCCCCCCCCCCCGCACACGCAGCGGGACCCGTCCTCCCCTCCCCCCCCCCGCCCGCACACGCAGCGGGACCCGTCCTCCCCCCCCCCCCCGCACACGCAGCGGGACCCGTCCTCCCCCCCCCCCCCCCCCGCACACGCAGCGGGACCCGCCCTCCCCCCCCCGCACACGCAGCGGGACCCGCCCTCCCCCCCCGCACACGCAGCGGGACCCGTCCCCCCCCCCACAGTCTCAGCACAGCGGGACTCCCCCCCGAGGGCCCCTCCCCCCGCCTTGCTGTGACCTCGACTGGAAGCTTCCACGCGGCCGCCACCAGCTGAGGGAACCTCCGCTCCGCCTGGCATGATTTCACCTTCCGGAGAAATCCGTCACCCCTGCTCTCTGACTCTGCAGTGCTGAACTTCCGTTGTATCTCCAATGGCCTTTGATTTTTCTTTTTAATTTCCAGATAAACTGCTCTACCTGCGTGTTTCCCTCTTCATTTCTGCTGTCTTATTTCTCTCATGTATAGAGGATAGTCACACACACTCATCAAGAATTTCCTCAACAACAGCCATCAAAACCTCCCGTGAAATTGTCAAGGATACTGAGAGTTTGCAGAACAGCAGGACAGTGAGCAGACAGCAGTGGTGAGGAAGCTCAGGAAGGCTGAGAGGGGCAGCCAGGGCAGCACAGGAGCCAGCGCACCGCACCGCCGCAGACCGGGCCGCACCAGGACCAGAGCGCATTAACAACAAGAGACTGGGAACTTAAAGCCACAGACAGCAATGGCTAGGGAATGAATCAGAACATTCGTAGATGTGGTAAAAGGCAGAATTCATATGTACATCAATCGACCAAAGTGTGGAATTTCCTACCAGTTTTGGGGGATAATGCACAAGGGATAAAAGATCAAAGGATAGAGGAGAAAGTTATTGATTTCTAGAGCAAAGTTAGCAAGGCTACGAAAGCAATCAATAAAAATAGAATAGGATATTCATTAGTATAGCTCATAAAAGAGGTCAGAATAGACCTTCCCAGGGGCCCCTTACAATCCATTCAGCAAAATACAGCGGAGTGGACAGAAGAAAACACCAGTCTCAGCTCTAAATTCTAAAAACAAACAAGAATTCAACCCATGAACCCAGAACACGTGGGTGACGTCTGAGGAAACAGATACCAGCATTGCTTTCATATTTTTGTGAAACAACAAAACCCTAGCGCTAAGGAGCAGCGTGATGACCCTAGGCCTCTGACCCGGGGGAAGGGACCTTCTTCTAACACGGACCTCCAGCAGGGCTGTGTGTCACGTCTCAGGCATCCTGTCTATGCATGGCTTATCTGCAGACCCACCAGCTGGAAGGCACACTTCAAACAACAAGACAGTTTAAGAAAAGAGAGAAAAGAAAATCCTCTTACCTGTATAAACAGAAAGCAAATACAGAATGGCCTAGGGAGAGATTGATAAGCTAGAGAGGAAAGAGGAGTGAGCTGATAAAAAATAAAGGTGCGGGTGCTTATCGTTACATGTGGGTTGGGAATCCAGGCAGGGCTGGCACCAAGCTCGGAAGCCCAGACAGAGCCTCCAAGAAGCAGGCTGGTTCTAGAGCAGTGTCAGGCTGGGGAGATGGCGGGCTGCGTGTGTGCCCGGCCCTCCGTGGCATGTCTGCCGGTCATGTCCTGGAGATGCCCCGGGCCTTCCAGCTGGGATCTGGAGAGGCTGTGTACATGCCAGGCATTGCCAGTGTCCCGAGTGGCCAGGGAGCCGAGAGCTATGGACTGCACAGGTGCCCGGGAGGACCGGCACACGGTGGTAGAAAGAAGATGCAGAATGGATGAATGATGACATTCTCAGCATTGTTGGCTGGAAGTAGGGGGTAAATCACCTCCTCCCACAGTTACCTGCAGCTCTGCAAGCCTGAGCTGGCGAGTCCTACATTTTGTTAATTAGCTCATTGTCTGTGAACATTAGCCACGTCCATAAGCAATCTCCATTCCTACCAAGGAACCAACACAGCACACTGACACTGCAGTTAGAATGCACAGAGACACGGCGTGGCGGGCTGGGGTATGGAGACTAAAAGGAAACACTGCTATACAACGGAACTCAGTTAGTGATTACTCCTGATTTGTATATAAAGATGTTTATCATTCTGGTGCCATCAGTATTCTAAAACATACCATAATGGAACTATTGGATATCAGATCACAGACTCAAGGCCGTGTGCTCTTACTCAACTGTATTGTCCACAGTTAGTGCTCTACCACTTGAGTCACACTTTCAGTCTGACCTTTTCTTAGGTGCTGGTGCTAGGGACTGAACTCGGGGCCTGTACTCCTGAACTGGGGGCCTCTGCTCCCCCTTCACTTTTCCACTCAAGCCTGACGTTTACCACTGGAGCCACACTTCCATTTCTGGCTTTTCCTGGCTAACTTGAGACTTCCCTGCCCAGGCTGGCTTTGAACCATGATCCTCAGATCTCAGCCTCCTGAGTAGCTAGATTATAGGTATGAGCTTCTTATGCTTTGCCAGATAGACATTTTTTGTTAGCTAATTAATGATGGAATCTCAAAGAATTATCTGACTGGGCTGTCTTTGAACCTTGTTCCCTAGACCTCAACCTTCTGAGTAACCAAGTATATAGCCATGATCCAAAGCCAGTCTAAGTAGAAAGTGTATAAGACTCCATCATCAAAACCACCAGTGCCAGGCAGTACTAAATAATTAGAAATTATGGTGTTGGAATGATCACTTATATCCACTCCTGGCTAACTCAGGGAGCTTTGCCAACTTAGGAAGTGGGGCTAACGACAACCCTTTATCGGGTTATGGTCAGGATATGGTCAGGCAGGGCCAAGCCAAAGCCTAGTGTTGGCCAAGTGCTGGCCACGGAGCTCAAAACCAGTTAGGGTTTCATGGGTGATACTGCTGTTTTATTATAAAGCCACACTGAAACTAAACAGACAATATACACAGAAAAGACGTGAAGTTTCTCAGAGGGAAACTCGCTCAAGAAATATCATGGAACCTATTTTTAAAATGTTGGCAAAATTAGAATTTCATACATTGTATCTTTCCCCAATAGTACAAAGGAAGCTGAGTGTCCGTGGCTCACACTTACAATCCTAGGTTCTCTAGAGGCTGAGATTTACTGAACCATGATCCAAAGCCAGTCTAAGTAGAAAGTGTATAAGACACCATCATCAAACAGCCAGGACTCTAATGGAACCAACTAAACAAGACAGCCAAGCTATACCTCAGCCCCCAGAGTGCAAAGGCAATTATTACCTTATTGAAAGATTGTGAGATATTTCGATGCATCAATTAAGGCATCTGTTGCAAAATGTTAGAGAATATCTTTCACTCATGAGTGTACTGAGACACATAATTCAGTAAATTTTGATGTACTTCCAGATTATTGGTGATGGAGAGTTGTGGGAAGGTTTAATTGCATTATACATATTTTCAACTAAGTTTGGCACAAATACAATTAGTATTCTATGTAGATCAAATATATAATTTCTTTCCTCCCCCGCCCCCGCCATGATCATCTATCAGGTCTTGCTCCCCTGCCAGGGCCTGTGGCCAGCCACAGTGGTAGAACCAGCCAAGGAAGGAGCCAGGTCCTCAGACAACTGTTCAGGAGACCCACTGTGCTCAGACCTGGAAATCTCCTCCTCCTTAGTGCTTACACACCCAGCCAAGTGTGTACACATCCAGCACTGCATGCTCTCTGGTCTGGGGCCAGGCCACTGCGCCTTCCCGTGGCCCTTCTCACCTTTAACCGGATGAGGTGACAGGTTCTTAGTAGGACTCTCTCCGCATTCAGCCCAGGAGTTCAAAGCAGACACTAATCTCCTAAGGAGAGGATGTTAGAACATCACCAGTGACTGAAGACTATTTTAGGAGATTTTGTCCACCTAACAATACACCCGAGAACTCTGCCATTCTTCAGTTTCCACGGCCAGGAAAATTTTACCATAGAACGTTCTGTGTGCATTGCCCAGTGGAGAGCAGTTTGTCTGGCCAGCAGAGTGGAGTCCTGTGGTTTGGATGGACTGCAGTGCACTTACACCCGGGAGGCCTTGGCCTTCATGCGGAGAGGCGGGGTGGGGGGTGGGGCGTGTCTGACGAGGCCTCCCTTGCATTGTCTTCCGGTTCTGGCTTTTTATAGTTCTCTGTCTCAGTCGGAAGCTGTAGCTGAGGGAACCTGGGGAACAGATTAGTGGGAACCACAGGGCTGAAAATGATCAAAATAAGATGAACCCTGTGGCTGCTGTGTCTTCGGGGACTCGGCCGTCTGCTTCCCAGAATCACCAGGACAGTGGGAGCGGAAGGTCTGCCACAGCTCACCTCCGGCCGCAGGGCCGCAGCGGCAGGCAGGTGTTTGGGTTGCACCAGCCCGGTTGCCATGGCAATGGAGAGCCAGCGGAGGCCCCGGCGAAGCCATGGGCAGAGCTCAGCCCCCCAGGCTCCCCCCCTCCCCACCCCTCCCCCGCGGATTCCTGCTTCTTGTGAAACAGCCCCAATGCACCTTCCCAATGCACACCCGGCTTTCGCTGGAAGCCACTAAGACATTGGAGCAGATGACGACAGTTAATTAAGGCATCGCAGACGATTCCTTTCTTCAAGCAAACAAGGTGATAAGGATTACGTAGCCGTGACTTCGCGGCTCTGAGAAGGAAGAGGCCGTGGCTGTCCTTGTGTCGAGACTCAGGGCACCGCGGGGCCGGCGCCCCTTCCCTCCCCGCTGCTCCTCTGCCCCGCTCTACTCAGGTCTGACTTTACGCCGTGCTGTCCCATTTATAGAAAGGAGAAATATACCCAGAGACACAGAGAGGAGCAACAAGAAGGAGGAGATGGAGGCTTGGGTGCCGCTCTCAGGCCCCTCAGCATGAGGAGGAGAGCCACGCCGGGCCCCTGGCCGGGGCGAGGACGCCTTCGCTGGTCCCGGAGCCCCAGCGCGGGGGAGCTCATTTCCCGTGCACAGGGCAGGCCTCCCGTGGGCAGCGCTCATGTGGACTCGGCCACGGGAGTGAGTTCAGTAAGCTTGAGCTGAGTTACGTGTACACACGCCTCAGTCCAGCATGGCTTGTTACCCTGCATGTGGGTCAGAGGAGACAAAAACCCCCGCTAATGTCCCCAGACTTCACTTCCTGACAGACTGCTCCTCGGAGGGCGTGGCCATGCATTCCGTGTCTTCATCCACGAGGTGGAGGGATCTTGGTGTTTTCCCTCTGATGCTTAGATAACCAAGTCAGCGTGGTGAGGGTCTTGGGTTGAGGCTGCTCTGCGGAGAGGCCAGCAGGGAGGAGGCCACTGTGAGGGCCTCAGCCCGCACTGAGCCCCGACGGGAAGCCAGCCCATGCTAATGGAGTCTGCAGCGGGGAGGGCGGGCTCCGAGGAGGGCTGCCCGCCAGAGCCATGTCTCCTGCCACCCCGAGTCCAGCCACGGCCTACGCACTCGACACCCCGGCGGGTCTCAAAGAAAACAGAGTTAGTGTCACTGCGTGCCGTGTCCTCGGCCGGTCCGCGCGGGCTGTAACCAGCAAACTCCCCGATCAACCGTCCTTCCCCTCCCAGAAGACCCATGTCACCGTGTGCCACCGTCACAGGGGCCCCCAGTGCCACGAGGCCCCCAGTGTCACGGCCGGCTCCCCACAGCCTCCGACACAGCCTGGAGTGCAGCACCTCAGGCTAGCTACACAGAGACAGAGACGCACGAGGCCGCGCAGCACAGCCCCCGAGGCTCAGATCATCGGTCAGGGCCGCCCTGGAGACGGCACGCTGGCCAGACGCTATGGGACCCCGCGGGACCCCACGGGACCCCCACAGGGAGGAGCGTGTGGTCCAGAGCGCAGTCCTGCTCAGGGTGGGAGAGAAGCCTCTGGGACGGCTCCGACGCCGTCTGGCACTGCCACCACCAAAATGGCTTTGTCAGAGAGAGGCGCTCAGGACGCTGCTCTTGCTTAGGGCCTTCCACACCCGGAATGTCCCCATGAAGAACCTGGAAAGGAGCGCACCAAGCTTTCTGGAGACGGAAGTGATTGGAATGAGATCGAGAGCAGAGGAGAAGGGGGGAGGGGGAGGAGGGGAAGGAGGTGGCGAGGGAGGAGGAAGGGGAGGGGGAGGAGGAAGGGGAGGGGGAGAGGGAGGAGGAGGGAGAGGGGAAGGAGGAGGGAGAGGGGAAGGAGGAAAGAGAGGGGGAGGAGGAGGAGGGGGAGGAAGGGGAGGAGGAGGAGAAAGAGGAGGAGGGGGAAGGGGAAGAAGAAGTGGAGGGGGAGGAGGAGGGGGAGGAGGGGGGAGGGGGAGGGGGAGTGAGCACAGCATCAGGATGTAAGGACCACAGAACGGTCCGGAAGGAGCACTGGCTATCGTCAGGAAGTTGTTTGTCTACTAAAGAGGAGACAAGGATTCGAATCGAGCTGCTCTGTGCTTCCTGTGAACACCCAGCCTCCCCTTCACTCTGACCTGAATTGATTGGTTATGCCTGTTGTGTGTGCGGAGACCTCTCTCTGAGCTCTTCCCGCTCCTCCCGTCACGTGGAGTCCACATGTAAAATGGATTTGAGGAACCGCACGGCCCGACGGCCCCATGGAACACGCGGTGTTCACCGCAGTCAACACGCCGCGCAGAAGTTGTTCGTCGGGTCAGATGCACCGCAGGCCCCTGCCCTCCCGTGAGAGGACGTGTGCCGTTGCAGGCAGCTGCCGCCCTGAACCACCCCGCTGGCTGGCCCGCTGTGTGCCAACCCGCCCACCCTAAAGCCCCGAGAAGGAAGCGCGATCTGGTAGCAAACAGACTGAGGGAGAAACAATGAACACTAAGACATCTTTGCAAAGGCAACAACAAGAGAGAGGAATCAGCAGACGTGCTCACGTGTCCCCTTCTACTTTGTCTCAGCTGACACCGGGGACAGTGCCTCCAACCCCAGCCTCACCTGCGCTCACAGTGCGGCGGGGGCGGGGGCGGGGGCGGGCGGCCTGGCGGCACTGTTCCAGACAGCACTACACCACGTGCAGGCTCTCGGGGAGAAAGGAGCTCTTCCGTGGACAATTCTGGATCATTGGTATTTGTCTGGTACAAGCTGGAAAGTATTAATTGTGCCCAGCTACCTATAAACTATTAGCCTTCCAGCGGTGTGTGGGAGTTGCTTTGTGCCAGACCCTGGGATCTAGTGATGAAATAAGCAAGGGTTGTGCAAGGCCATTGTTACACCATTAGCAGCGTGCAGACAGCGACGGGGTGAATATTGAAGCACAGGACTTGGCAAACCTTCCACCTGGCGGCTTTCCTGGCTCACTGGCCTACACACCGCAGGATTTCTGGAAGTGCCAGTACTCTTGTGGGCTGAAGTTAGGAAGGGTGGGTGAGGAGTCAGATAGCCTGAAACTCATGGCCAGTGGAATTCAGCCCATTTGTTTCTGGGTCAGCAGTAGGAATTGGATGCTGCAAGGCCTCCCTCATCCGGGCTCCAAACCACATTGAAAAAAAAGCCATCTACAGTGTCGACTGAAGAAAACGTCATCTACAACGTCGACTGCTGACTTAGTGAACATAGGACTAGCACTCTCCTCCAGATCTGCAAGCAACTCCTCCATATGTGTGGAATATCACTCTATTACAACCAAAATGCAGAGAGGGACATTTGTTGGTAAAATAGAATCACTTGAATTGTTTGTAAAATCGACTTACACAAGGGCTTCAAAGTTTTATGAAAAAAATACATGGCATAGTTGGGAGAAAATTCTCACGTCCTGTTTAATTTATTCAAGAGAATTCATATGTGTGTGTATGTGTGCACATAAAATTTATTTACTCATGCTTCTAATTCTTTTTCCCAAATATATTCTAAATGTATATTTTCCCCAAATATATTCTGAAAATTGACCATACACCTTTTCATTTCTATTGCATATAGGACTTCAGTGGTTACATAAGTTTATGTACTACATAAGTTTATATTACAAGCAATGTACTTCTGGTAAGTTCTAAATACCATTTGAAAAATTCAGGGAAATACATCAAAGAATTATGCCAATTTTAAATCTATCTATGCTTTATTGATTTGCCTGTGCTATACACAGACAAAACAAATTTCCTTGGATTGAATATGTAGAATTATGTTTTTTAAAGTAAATTTATTCTAAAATTAAAGCCAAAGGGATGCTCTCCCTATTGTATTCAACACTGTTTTTCAAAATAAGAATATAGTCAATAAATGTGATCACAGTGTAGAAATCACCCCCCCCCCATGCCACCTTCATGATCAGATGTCAAGAATCAGGAAGGAGCTGCGGCTGTCCTGTTCTCATGAAACTTTAAGATGTGAGGAAATTCAATGTCATGTGCGTGTGACGATGCTGTCTGTCCTCACCGCCCGGAACCCCTGGGTGGCTTCTGTGAGCAGCGGGCCTGGGTTCTGCTGCCTTGCGCTCAGGACCCATCAGCCAGAGCTGGCTGCCCTCAGGACGCAGAAGTCGGCACTCCTTACAAACGGGGTAGGTGGGGCGATATCTGGGAACTTCACCACGCAGGACCTGAATAACCACTTGCAGAAGAGAAATCTGCCTAATCATTGACTTCTTTGTTCAAAACATCACTGAAAACGAAGCGCCCTCCCCCCCAAGGGGCGAGGGTGGGCCCAGATTCAGTGTTGGTGTGAGAGACCTAGAGTGCTCCCTACCTGATGACCTGTGACCTGTGACCTGTGAAGGCCGTGGGGAGTCAAGTAAATATCTGCACGTTCTGTGACAAAAGTGGGAACTGTGCTCCACCTCCGTTCGTCCACCGGTCTGCTGTCCCCTCCTGACCCGACTCCCTGGCACGGCCGGACACGGAGCAAGCTGCTCTCACTGCAGGAGAAGGTCTCAGGAGGGTCTGTGACAGAGCAGGAGCAGGGCCCCAAACTGTGACAACAATGCTAACCAAAGCACTCAAATCCCAACTGCTGGGCACTGTCCACGGCTCAAGTGCTTAGTGATCAGGTTCTCAAATCCCAACTGCTGGGCACTGATCACGGCTCAAGTGCTTAGTGATCAGGTACTCAAATCGCAACTGTTGGGCACTGATCACGGCTCTAGGTGCTTAGGATCAGTCATTTATTCAGTATGCCCAAAGTGTCTGCACACAAATCCTGCAACAACATTCTATTCGACAGCTGAAATCGCACGAGGTGGACAGCTTTGCGTTCCCCACAGTCTCCCACCTAGCAGGAAGTACAGTGCAAACCCTGGCACTGGACCGCACGCTGGGATTCCAGAGCCTCGTGCGTGGCAGGCAGGCGCTCTGCCACCGGCCACAGGCCGGGCACCAGGGTCACATGCTCAGCTGCTCCATTGCCGCCACACCGAAATGCAATTCATCCAGAAAGGACCGCTTGGGGAAGATCGAGACTCAGCCATCGGCCAGTATCGTTCCTGAGGTCCAGCAAATGCTAGGTAGGAGATCGTAAATAACTTGGGACAAATGTCAACAAAGAAGGCGCAGAATTTCCTCCAGGCTGTGAAACCGCACGGTGCCATGCGGAGGAGCCCCTGGGGGGCGGGGAGGGGGCCCAGAGGCTGCGTCCGCCTGCGTGCGCCCTGCGGGGGGCGCCAGCCCCCTCAATGCACTGACTGCTGTTTCCTTGACCAATAGTGAACAGACAGCCTTGTCTGACCCCTGCCGTCCTCGGAGCTGCAACAACCCATCCAGATCAGCTCCCTGCCTCCCCATCACCCCTCCCCATGCTCCTGTCAGGCTGAGGCTGGAAACCCAGAGCGCAGGACACGGACTGCGTCTCACAGGGAGCACAGCAGGGCTGTGTGTGCAGCCGGTGCTGGAACGGGGGCCGGGCGCTGAGTCCTCCCACCGCAGCCGCAGAGGCGTGGGGCCAGCACTGTGGACCAGGCCCCATGCCACCCCCGCACCCCTGCACCCCCGCACCCCGCACCCCCGCACCACCACACCCCCGCACCCACACACCACCACACCCCCACACCACCGCACCCACATACCCACACCCCCACACCCCAAACCCCCGCACCCCCACACCCCACACCCCCACACCACCACACCCCCGCACCCACACACCACCACACCCCCACACCCCCACACCCCACACCCCCGCACCCCCACACCACCGCACCCCACACCCCCGCACCCCCACACCCCCACACCCCCACACCCCCACACCACCACACCCCCACACCCCCACACCCCCACACCACCACACCACCACACCCCACACCCCCACACCCCCACACCACCACACCCACATACCCCCGCACCCCCACACCACCACACCACTGCACCCCCGCACCCCCACACCCCCACACCACCACACCACCGCACCCCCGCACCCCCACACCACCACACCCCACACCCCCACACCCCCACACTACCACACCCACATACCCCCGCACCCCCACACCACCACACCCCACACCCCCACACCCCCACACCCCCACACCACCGCACCCCCACACCACCACACCCTGCACCCCCACACCACCACACCCCGCACCCCCACACCACCACACCCCACACCCCCGCACCCCTACACCCCCACACCCCCACACCCCCACACCCCCGCACCCCCACACCACCACACCACCACACCACCGCACCCCCGCACCCCCACACCACCGCACCCCCACACCACTGCACCCTGCACCCCCACACCCCCACACCACCACACCCCCGCACCCACACACCACCACACCCCCACACCACCACACCCCCGCACCCCCACACCACCACACCCCAAACCCCCGGACCCCCACACCCCCACACCCCCGCACCCCCACACCACCACACCCCGCACCCCCACACCACCGCACCCCCACACCACTGCACCCTGCACCCCCACACCCCCGCACCCCCACACCACCACACCCCGCACCCCCACACCACCACACCCCACACCCCCACACCCCCACACCCCCGCACCCCCACACCACCGCACCCCCACACCACTGCACCCTGCACCCCCACACCCCCGCACCCCCACACCACCACACCCCGCACCCCCACACCACCACACCCCCACACCCCCGCACCCCCACACCACCGCACCCCCACACCACTGCACCCTGCACCCCCACACCCCCGCACCCCCACACCACCACACCCCGCACCCCCACACCACCACACCCCACACCCCCACACCCCCACACCCCCACACCCCCACACCCCCGCACCCCCACACCACCACACCCCCACACCACCACACCCCGCACCCCCACACCACCACACCCCACACGCCCACACCCCCGCACCCCCACACCCCCGCACCCCCACACCACCACACCCCGCACCCCCACACCACCACACCCCCACACCCCCACACCCCCACACCACCACACCCCCGCACCCCCACACCACCACACCCCGCACCCCCACACCCCCGCACCCCCACACCCCCACACCACCGCACCCCCCACACCACCGCACCCTGCACCCCTGCACCCCCACACCACCGCACCCCCACACCACCACACCCCCACACCACCACACCCCGCACCCCCCACACAACCGCACCCTGCACCCCCGCACCCCCACACCCCCGCACCCCCACACCCCCACACCCCCACACCACCGCACCCCCGCACCCCCACACCACCGCACCCCCGCACCCCGGCTCATTCTCCTGGCTCAGCATCAGATGCCTGCCCTCTGCAGCGATTAAAATGGACAGAAGATCTGTCATCAGAGGAAAACTGGAAAAGCATGGTTATGGGAGGAAAACAAATGAAAGAGAAAGGAGACGGATCGCGGAGAATCACGTCACATTAGGAAGAAGGCAGTGTTGTGTTACTTGGTTGTGTTACTTTTTCACTGAGTTCATGACATTTTCCCACAAAGACAATTTGATATAAAGTATAGCAGGTCTAGGATTTCGGTGTCCTGTAAGTACCTCAGCAGGGTGCTTAATGAGAAGGCACGCTTAGTACTCATTTGGTTTCTGAGACAGTTTCACTGGGTGGTCCAGGTGTCCTCCGTGACAGTCCTGCCTTGGCCTTTCTAGGGAAAGCAAGTGTCCATCCCCACACCAGGACAAAAGGTCTCCTTTCCTGTGCTGCTTTTGGCAGTTCTAAACACAGAATAAGACTACATGTATACATGTGCATATGTGTGTACACATATACAGCACATATTTACAAACATGTATGTGTAGATGAGTATCTTTGTATATATATTAGATACAATATCTTTTCTGGGAGAATTTTATTCTAGCCAAGGTAATTTTTAAAGACAAAGAAAAGCATTCTCTCATATGCAGAGGTTCGAGCAGAAAAGTGTGGCCATTTAACAAAAGAGAAAAAATACCGACAATAAAACAGAAGGACAAGAGGACATTCAAGATGAGGGACTTGTGGTAAGGGAATCTGTCAATGAGGCAAGGACCAAAGGAGCTCCTGAGGAGACTGGACAGTACGGGCAAAGCACGGAAACTACAGACACTTCTCTCTCCCTGTATAAAACTCATTTCAAAATGCATCAATGACTTCAAGACATCCTGACACTACTACAGGAAACACCTGGAAAACACCAGAAGATACAGGGATAGGGAAGGACTTTCTGAGCAAGACCCACATAGCTCAGGACACAGCAGCAAGAACTGGCTAGAGAAACTGCATCCACGGTAAAACTTTAGTACAGAGAAGGAAACAACAGAGTGAGGAGACAGCGGCAGATCAGGGGCGGACCTTTGCCAGGTACGCGCCTGACAAGATGAACCTGCAAATAACAGCGCCAAAATTAACACGCAAAAGAGTAGGCAATCCCGTCGACCAATGAGCAAATGCCCTGAGCATGTACTTTTAAAAAAACACCAATGGTCAATAAAGATAGGAAAAGTCTGCGCATCTTTAGCACCAGGGAGATTCAAATCAAAATGGCACTGTGGTTCCCATTCCCACCAGGCAGGCAGCTGTCAGCAGATACTGGTGAAGACGCAGGGAAAAAGGAACCCTTACCTGCTCTGGCAGACTAAAGCGACCACGGTGGAAATCAATATGGAGGCCCCTCCACAAACCTGAAGCTGGAGCCTCCTGCTCTATGACCTGCTCTTACCTCGTGGGGGTGAATCCCTGAGAGAATCAAGTCAGCGGCTGTAGAGATGCCCGCACACCCCTGATGATCACGGCACCAGTCACAAAAGCCACGCTATGGACGCAGCCTCGGTGCCACCCATGGTGAGCAGGTAAAGGGATGGATACACACAGATATGACTCAGTATACTGAGTCATAAAAAGAATGGAATCACATTTATTCTGAAGGGAAATGGTTGGAAGTAGAGAGCATCATAGCAAGTGAGGCAGAAGCAGGCACAAACACAACTAGCATAGGCTTCCTCTCTTATGTGGAATCTGGACTAAAACCAAACAAAATGAAAACCATGAAATCACAAGGACAATTATTTGGGAAGAGGAAGGGAGCGAGTCGGGGTTGGAGAGCGAGAGGGGTTAATGAGAGGTCTACGCAGTCACAGCTCATTTATGTGATGTCATAACAGCACCCATTTCTTTGTACAGCTAATCCTGGGCACAACTAATATGCCCTCGTAAAACAACTGGAGAAGAAAGCAGTGCAGTTCCTCACAACTCTACGAGCAGGAACGTGCAGCAAGTGAGCTGGAAACTCTGGGAAGGCACACTCCCACCAGAGACTAACGATCGCTCAGCACACTCAGCTCATCGCCCGTGGTGACACCGTGATGATACCTCGGTGGACAGCCAGCGGCTGGAATTAAGGAGTGACTGGAACTGCACCCACCAAGGCTTACCACCAACCCACGTCGTTAGAAAATACCACTGTGGCCACAAACAAGGCGACGAAGGCTAATTATAAAATGTGATTCCTGATGTTCTGAAGCTACTCATTGAAGAAAAGCAAAGACCAAGATGCTTTTCCTGATTACTAAGATGGTATAGACCAAGAGTCTTATTTTTGTACTCTTTCAATGATCCTCTATTAGAGATACAGATGGATGTCTATTAGAACATAGGTAATGTTCATTGAATGGTATGTATTTCAGAGGCTTATTTGGTTGAAGACTGAAGAAATTATATTTATTATAATTATAATGAAATATATTATAATCATATATTATATTTATATACCTCTTAGGTATAATTAAATATATTTAAATAAAACATCTAGAGGCAATGTTGCTATTGTTAAATATCATTTATAGACTCAAGAAGAACCAGAAACATGACTAAAAGGATCAGTATTTTCCATAAAGTAAAATAGAGTACCATGCAAGAGAAAATTAGAAAGAAATGATACAGTATCTCAAAATGACTCAGAATTCAGAGTTAATGTAGAGTATCAAAAATGAAAGGAAGAAACAGATGAAACAAACAAGGAGCAACAAATCACACCCCAGAAGATTAATTCAAATTAGTGGTTGGTGTGACTCGAAGTCTTCATTAGATGTTCTGTTAGAATTAATTACTGGATGGAGCTCAACACCATGCAAAGGTCAGAGGACTCAACCCCAGACCTGGTGCGCGTCAGCGGTGGAGAGCTGGCATTCCCACAGCGGGTCTGCTGCAGAATGTCCTGAGGGCTGGTGCATTTCTTCTGCCCTCCTGTTCCTTTTCCCAAAGTGGGTGCCACGTGGCATGCTGCATTGACAGACATCTCTGCTTTTTCAGCAATTAGCACACTCACTGGTATTTGCATTGCGATGCAGAACCACTTTTAAAAGGCAAGGCTGAGAAGTTTGACTTCAGGGCCTCCCGATCTCCTGTGCAAATGTTTGGGCGATGCACAAATTAAAAAAAATATGCGCATGGAGCAGGCTAAACGCTCCTTCATCTAGAACACATGCTTAGTGGTCTTTGCAGGACAATCGATCATGCCCTCCCCTGCGTGGGAAAGCCGTGTCTTAGCAGCAGGGTTGGGTTCCGCTTGTCCTGTCTAGAGGTGCGCTTGCAGTGTAAACGCCGTTGCAGAAGGCCTGGTGGCCCCCGCCAGGGTGTTTGGATCTCGTTTGTTTCGTGTGTCTGACAGCCTCTCAAGTCTCTTCTTAATCTGCAGGACACGCTTTCCAAAGTGCTACTGCTCCACCCTTCTCCCACACACCTCAGCGTTCTGGCAAATATTCTGTGGAGTCCTCAGAGTTCCTAATGAATGCAGGCTTTGTCTCCATGCCGGGCGACCAGCCATTTCCTTAGAGTTCAAGTGCTCTTAAATGTTCTTAAATTCCCAGAAGAGCAAGGGACCTTGTTGGGAGGGCAGTGTCCAGAGGCTAGACAATCACCAGAACTTCCAAAATGTCACCCATGGAGGAGAGGAGCCAACAAGACCCAGAGAAGAAACACTTAGAAACCAGCTTACCCCGGCCCCAGCTATTAGGCCTGCTTTGTTCCGGTAATTACATTCACTTTTGCCACCTCTGCCCACGTCATGTCTTCAAGCCGTTAGATGTAAACGGTAGGAAACTAAAGTGGAGAATCTGTGGTACTGCTCTCTCCCGCCCTCCCCCTCTGCCCTCTTCCTCCTCTGCCCTCTTCCTTCTCTCCCCTCTCTCTGCTGTCATCTGCTGTGGTCTGAAGCTGTCTCTCCACCCCTCAGGGTGGGTCTTACTGAGGTGGTCTTAGAAATCCCATCCTCATCCTGGCTCAAGCCTGCCCTGTCTCCCTCCCAGCTTCCCTGTCTCGGGTCCTGAGCCGGCCTGGCCCCAGCCCGAGGCAAAGCACAGTCCAGGCCCTGGGATGGGGGGAGGGCAGAACACAGCCAGAATTTCATTGCAAATGGCACAAATCAAGAAGAGTACCAGCAGGGGCAGGCAGAGAGGGTGGAGGGGTGACAGGTCCAATTGCAGGGGCTACCTGACCTGCCACCGATCAAGACACGTCGCATTCACACACTGCTGCCACCGATCAAGACACGTCGCATTCACACACTGCTGCCACCGATCAAGACACGTCACATTCACTCGCTGCTGCCACCGATCAAGACACGTCGCATTCACACACTGCTGCCACCGATCAAGACACGTCGCATTCACACACTGCTGCCACCGATCAAGACACGTCGCATTCATACACGGCTGCCACTGATCAAGACACATCGCATTCATACACGGCTGCCACTGATCAAGACACATCGCATTCATACACGGCTGCCACTGATCAAGACACGTCGCATTCACACACTGCTGCCACCGATCAAGACACGTCGCATTCACTCGCTGCTGCCACCGATCAAGACACGTCGCATTCACACACGGCTGCCACTGATCAAGACACATCGCATTCACTCGCTGCTGCCACCGATCAAGACACGTCGCATTCACACACTGCTGCCACCGATCAAGACACGTCGCATTCACACGCTGCTGCCACCGATCAAGACACATCGCATTCACTCGCTGCTGCCACCGATCAAGACACGTCGCATTCACTCGCTGCTGCCACCAATCAAGACACGTCGCATTCACACGCTGCTGCCACCGATCAAGACACGTCGCATTCACACGCTGCTGCCCATCCTTTGTGCCGTGTCTCTCACTCTGCGTGGGGGCTGCGCCTCGTCTGCCCAGGCCACGGCTGAGGCGGGGAGGGGCAGACCAGAGAACAAATACACAGAAGAGGCAGTGCAGCAAGGTGCTTTAGAGAGAGAGGGAGGGAGGGAGAGAGAGGGAGAGAGAGGGAGGAAAGGAGAGAGAGAAAGAGGGAGAGGGAGTGACAGAGAGGGAAAGAGGGAGAGAGGGAGAGAGAGAGCACGTGCTGCCAGCCACGCTGTGGTTCTCAGGTGAGCACGGCTGGAGGCGTGTTCTCTGGGGTGGGATGCGTGTTCTCTGGGGTGGGATGCGTGTTCTCTGGGGTGGGGCACACGGCTGGAGGCCCGTTCTCTGGGCTGGAGCGCGTGGTGTCACGGCCCCGTTTGGGGCTGGAGGTGCTGTGATTGCGGGGGTCTGGAGAGCTCTGCACCTGCCCAGCATGGCCGCCCCACAGATCCACACACAGGAATGAGACGTGGGGCGCTGGTGGCCTCGTGTGGGGAGGGCAGCCCAGTCGGGCTGGGGACACATGGGAGGCGCTGCTGGGACTCTGCTTGGCTGGAACGGGCCTGAAGTTTGCTGCAGCTTGGAGAGGCCCCAAGTGCACACAGCCCAATAAAGGCCGGGCGGAGCGGCCGGGAGGCTGGGGAGGAGAAGGCCATGCACCCTCCAGGGTGCGGCTAGAGGCTGGAGACGGGGTTGGTGCAGCCTTTCCCCCAGCGCTGCTGCCTGTGGAGGAGACAGTAGCGGGGCACTCAGCGGGGCCCTGATTTCCTGCCTCAACCCCTGGTCCAAAGCCAGAGCCAGACGGCCTGAAACCCCACAGAGCCGAAGCCCAGATCTGCTCTGTCACAGCCACAAAGCTGCAGTGGGGCATCAGGAGCCACACAGATGCAGCCAGCCATGTGTCAGGGTAGCTGCCCTGGGCAGGGAGAAGCGGGGAGCACCCCCTCAGGGCCAGATCTCCAGGCCCAGCAGGCTCTGAGCCCTGAGCCCGGAGCCCAGGACAGCCACGCCAGCCCCCTTGTGAGGACACTGCAACATTCTAGGTTTGGAGAGGGGACACCGCCCAGGGGCTTCAGGGGTCACTTTCTCCCCATGTTCATTCCCTGCCCAGAACCAATGTCCACCCTGCTTCAGGTCAGGAAAATGCACACACTGGGTGGTCATACATCCACAGGAAGTGATCACAGGCACATGAGGTGGTCACACATCCACAGGAAGTGATCACATCCACACGGAAGGCGGTCACACATCTACAGGAAGTGATCACATCCACAGGAAGTGATCACAGGCACATGAGGTGGTCACACATCCACAGGAAGTGATCACATCCACACGGAAGGCGGTCACACATCCACAGGAAGCCATCAGTTCATTTCTTGATCTCTCTTGGCCTGGGGGACAGGGTGGGGGGCCTGGGGCGCAGCCAGCGGGGTGTAGGAAGCTGGGGGAGCTGGGGTAACCGACGCAGGATGGTGGAGAGGACCTCTCTACTCCCCTCCCTCCCCACCCACAACCATTTGATAGACAGAAAGCACCTGGATAAAATTATTTCTGGAAATAGTTCTCAAAGTAAATATAAGGATGCTGTCTAATTAAAGTTTTAATAATGTGTGTATTATAAGTATGTACTTGATTTGCATTTATCTACAAAATGATTAATAATATAAGCTTTAGGAAATTGCATGTCAAAGGAAAGCATGACATTGAATATAGGCTTCTCCAGCCTTGCCTTCAGGAAACCAAATATTATCATTGCTGATAAAGCTTTTCCACAAGGTTCATTTTAGTAAAAGCAATAACCTGCACTTTTCAACAGAGTATCTTCAAATCTTTGAAAACCAGACTCATCATTATTTCATTAAAATACTGAAGGACGTAATTAAAATGATTAATAAGATATTGGTTCAGGGCGGGCACTGGTAATTCTAGCTGCTCGGGAGGTTTGAAGCCAGCCTGAGTGGGAAAGTCCATGAGACTCTTCTCTCCCATTGATCAGCAGAAAGCCAGAAGTGGAGAAGCAGCCTTGGGTGGAAATGCCTAGGGACCGTGCCGAGGCCCTGAGTTCAAGCCCAGGACCAGCACTTGTGTTCACGCGCATGCACATGTGTCTGTACACACACACACACACACACACACACACACACACACACACACACACACACACACAGAGTGATTCCTATTGCTCATTTGGATTAAACTACCAAAACCAAGAGATGTGTTATTAAAACACAGAATGCTTCTATCTCGTATTTCAATACAGGCTCTTTTCTACGGTTTTTGACATTAATTTAAAAATGTAAAATCAGCAGTTTTTAACATCACTTAGTGCTACCTAATTAATCTAAGAAAGCATAGTTCCCTCTTGTCGTAATTGATTCTACTGACAGGGATGAAGGAGGGGTAATTTAAACTCCAACAGGAAGTCTTTAAGCACGGTCATGGTGGACTTGGCCTGTGTGGTGTGGCTTTGCTGCCGCAGCGTGCGGCGCTGTCTTCTAAGATCCGTGACACGGCGACACCCCTGTGTATGCCAGGGGATTTCCCAGAGTGCATCGAGCCGGGCATCTGGGCAAATTCGTCTTGGGAAATGTTTTTGATGTCATTCTTCAGACACGAACCTGAGGCTGGCCCCGAAATGCTCGAGTGCCTTTTCTTTCTTCTCTCAAGACATCGTCCCTGACGCTTCCTTTTCACTGTGTGTCCATGATCTTATTAACTACGTCAGTGACTGAGAAACAACTGTATGAAGACATGCTCTCGTGACATGCGTGTTATGTACCAGTCTCAGTAAGGAAGGGGGTCTGAACATGTGCAGACTTTAGTGTCCTAATTTCTGACCTCTGGATTTAGGAGAGGATGCTGTAATTTGTGCGTAATTTCTTACTGAGGACATGACACTTCTCTGTCCTCTCTAGGTACATGCGATAATCATGTAAAAACTGAAACCTCCACAAATAATTCCTGTTCCTGAGGCGACATTTCAGCGGTGCCTGCCACAGCCATCTCTCCCGCGGCTCCGCCTAAGGGTACAGCAGCCCCTGCCACCGCCGAGGCCCGCCAGGCAGCCCCAGAGCCGGGGCGTCTGCAGCAGCCGGGGCCTGTCCCCTCGCTGGTCAGCACCGCAGCACGCATGCTTCTCGTGCCCAGGGCAGGGCCGCCCAGCCAGCCCGTGCGTGCATCTTCCTGAACCCTGCCACCAAATTCCCGCACAGCTCAGGATGTGAGCTTCCATCACCGCTGACAGGCACGGCCCGCCGTGGGAGCCCCAGCCCGTAGAGACGGCCCTGCGTACCTTTGAACAAGGCAGAGGCTGAGGGCTGGATGCAGGGTGGGGCTCCGCAGGGCCGGGGAGGGGGGGGGCCAAGCTTCCCATCCATGCCCGGGACACTCAGGCCTCCTGGGGTGGCGTGGGTGCCAGGCAGGGGTCTGTCCTGCTGACGGCTGGGTGGTGAGCAGGAAGTGTGGGCCGCCTCTGCCATCTCGTGGCCACACTCGGAAGTGCACCCAAGGGTGCCAAGCGTGTCTGACCTAGGAGCAGTGTGGAGGGGCCATGGGCACAGCCAGGCACACCGCCGCCATCTGTGCTCTGCGGTGCAGAGGAGAAACTGAGGCTGAGAAAAGAAAATCTCCTTCAACAGAGACCAGAACTTACGGGCACCTGCCCTAGCCTTGTGGAAACTAGTCAGATGTGGAGGCTGGCTGTGATGGAGCATTCCTACGATCCCAGCTGTGCAGAAAATGGGTATCTAGAGGATCGAGGGTCTTAGTAGGATCCCCATCTCAACAAATAAGCCAGACATGGTGGCTCGTCTCTGTAATTCCAGCTACACAGGAGGCCTAGATATGAACATCTCAGCCAATGCCAGCCTCAAGCAAAATTTGTGAGAACCTGTACAAACCAAACAACCATGACAGCTAAGGAGAGGGCTCCGGTGATGGCCCAGTGGTAGAGCACCGGCCGGTAAGCTGAAGGCCCACAGTTCACACCCTCATTTCCTCAAAAAGGCAGGCTCTTTGCAATGCAAGTCTTTTTTTTCCTCTTTCTCTTCTCTGAAGAAAGATTCATGAGTTCTCTGTGCTGTCCACACACACAAGCCCTGACCCCACATGGACACAGGCTGCTAGTGACAGGATAAAAACAGCCACATTTCCGTGGGAATTGGAGACTTTGGACAAACACTTCTATCTTAAAATTATTCATCTTAAACTCACGCTGTCTGGGTGTAGTGGGAAACTACCATAATCCCAGCCTCTCAGGAGAAAGAGGTCGGTGCACTGTGAGTTCTAAGCCATCCCCAGCCAGTGCAGCAAGGCCCGGTCTCAAACGCAAGGGAAAACGAGGAGGGCCGGCTGGAGAGGAGCTCACAGCACAGCAGAGAGCACTTGCCCAGCCCACACGAAGACCCGCGTTCCTTCCTCGGTCACACACACGTGTGCACACTCACAAACATGCACACACATGCACACACAACACGCACACATGCACACAACACATGCAAACCACACATTCACATACAGCGTACACACATGCACACACATGCGCACACTCGTGTGGGAGGAGCACACCACACCCTCAGCTCTATCAACACCTGACGACGTCATGAGACCCATGCAGCCAGCACTGGCCGCTCCAGGGACGCAGGATGACTGGGAACATCTGTGTGTGCACAAATTACATACTGCTCTGAAATTATCTAGATGCCTCCTCCCCCTCCTCCTCCCCCTCCTCCTCCTCCCTCCTCCTTTCTCCTCCTCCTCCCCCTCCTCCTCCTCCCTCTGCCTCCTCCCCCTTCCTCCTCCTCCCCCTCCTCCTCCCCCTCTTCCTCCCCCTTCTGCTCCCCTCCTCCTCTTCCTCTCTCCTCCTCCTCCCCCTCCTCCTCCCCCTTTTCCTCCCCCTTCTGCTCCTCCTCCTGCTCCCCTCCTCCTCTTCCTCTCTCCTCCTCCTCCCCTTCTCCTCTCCCCTCCTCTTCCTCCCCCTCCTCTTTTCCCCTCCTCCCCTTCCTCTTTCCCCCTCCCCCTTCTCCCCACTCTCCTTCCTCCTCCCCCTTATTCTTCCTCCTCCTTCCCCTTTCCCTCTTCCTCCCCCTTTTCCTCCCCCTTCCCCCCCACCTCCCCCCACTCTGCCACACCCCTGGGTGCCCGTGCTCAGCTGACCACCATCATCTGCACATTGCCCACTTCTACAGAAACTGAAAGCAATGACCAGGTCATTAACACAACCCCCAAAAGACGCCCCATCATTGCCTCACTGGGGAATTCTGGGGCAGTAGAGCTCAGCAGGACACTGGAATGTTCTGGGCAGGGACCTTTCAGCAGTGGGGCTGAGTGACCCACCCTGGGAGGGGAGGGGAGGGGAGGGGAAGGGAGGGGGGAGGGGGGCTGGTCCTCACATCCCTGCGCTCTGGGTGTTTCCCATTTCTAAGAAAATGATTGAACTTGTTTTTTGGGGGTTTTCTCATTGTGAAAATACCGTACAGAGGGGTCACAATTACCTGGACAAGGTAATGAGTACATTTCTTATCAAGCATTTCTGCCTCCTCCTTTGTTTCCCCTTCCCATCTCTTCCCATCCCTTCCCATTCCCCCCCCCCGTAACCCCCTCCCCGCGCCAAAGCTGTAAAGTTCGTTTTTCGACATAACGTCTTGTACATCTCATTATTATATTCAGTGAAGTAAGCCAGGCCCAAAGAAACATAGGTCCCATGGTTTCCCTTATTTGCAATAACTAGTACATGTCTGAGACAAGCAGAAACGGTCAGATAAGTTGATGTGAGGCAAAATGAACCCCAAGAGAAGGACTCAAATGTTTTTTCTTTCTTGCGATTGTTCCTAACATATTTATAAGAGATTTCTTTGTTGCTTGGTATGTCCCTCCCCCACGGTATAACCCCTGTTTTCACTGTTTGATGTTGAACTTTTGTTTTTGTTTTGTGTGTTTTTATACCTGTCCTGGGGCTTGAACTCCAGGCTTGGGTGTTGACTCTGAGCTTTTTGTTCAAGGGTAGCATGCTACCATTTGTGCCACAACTCCACTTCTGGCTTTTTGGTAGCATAGGATAAGAGACCCACAGACTTTCCAGGCTGGCTTCAAACCCAGACCCTCAGATCCCAGCTTCATAAGTAGCTAGGATTCATAAGTAGCTAGTAGCGTGATCCACTAGCATCCGGCCTGATTGATGTTGCTAAGAAACGTTACATGGTCAATTCATCACTGCATGCGTTTTCTAGAAAGTTCAGCATCACGGGCACTGCTGTAAGGACAGTGCGTGCTCTGGTCAGGCCTGCCCATCCACCCTGCTTCTGCTTCTGCTACAGGGAGGGGCGCCAGGCCCCCAGCTCCTGGGGGAAGGGGGGTGCTGGTCTGGACCGCAGGGACGCCACACACTCCAGGAAAGGGGTTTCCACGCAGCCCACGGACAAGCACTGCAGGCCCTAGAGCCGACGACGCCCACTGCTCCCCTCAGCCCCTCCCACAGCCCAGGGACGCAGGGCTGGAAGGTCAGCACACAGAGCACCCGTCCCAGCAGTGGGTATCACGCGTTTGGATATGCAAGAAGGCTATTAAAGGACTAGTTTAAAGACCAGACCAGAGAGAAGCACTTCTAAGACTGGGGATATCGATCCTGAATCAATGTGATTTAAAAAAGCCAATTACTTAGAGGAGTAAGAGGACCAAGGTAGTAGAAGGAGTATTATGCAGCTACAATATGAATGATATTTGGGGACAGGTATCAAGCAGGTGCAGGGTAGGGGTGCAGGGACAGGGGTGCAGGGGGAGGGGCAGGGGTGCAGGGGCAGGGGTGCAGGGACAGGGGTGCAGGGGGAGGGGCAGGGGTGCAGAGGCAGGGGTGCAGGGACAAGGGTGCAGGGGGAGGGGCAGGGGTGCAGGGGCAGGAGTGCAGGGGCGCAGGGGCAGGGGTGCAGGGGCAGGGGCAGGGGTGCAGGGGCAGGGGCAGGGGTGCAGGGGCAGGGGTGCAGGGGCGCAGGGGCAGGGGTGCAGGGGCAGGGGCAAGGGTACAGGGGCAGGGGCAGGGGTGCAGGGGCAGAGGTGCAGGGGTGGGGGCAGGGGTACAGGGGTACAGGGGTAGGGGGGCAGGGGCAGGGGCGCAGAGGCAGGGCGCAGGGGTGCAGGCGCAGGGGCAGGGACGCAGGACTGTCAGGTAGACACTGTGCCAGCCGGCCGGCGGGAATCATGCCTGGTTGCAGGACATCCTCTGACCAATTCCCACATCCCCGCTTCTCTGAATACTCCAGCGGTGAGTGAAGTCTACTGGCCTTTACCCCATTTATCTTTCACCCTGTCTCCAACTATTAGACACACTGTTTAGTTCTAACTTAGCTTTAAAACACATAGCATGCAAATGATGTCTTCTCTCCACCTGCATGAATCTGTGGCTTCAAATTCTGCAAAATTCCGAGGAGTGATCAAAGGAGTCAGAGCTCCTCCCTGCCCCAGAGAATCCTGTGAACAGTTGTATTGTGTCCCAAGTGAGATGCTACCTAAAGCAATGTTTTCCTTTCCCCTTAGACATGAAGAGCTGTTCACTGAAAGGCGCACTTGAACACGTGAACGGCTGAGCTGAGTCACCTGCTTGAAATGCTTCCCAGATCATATCCTAATTTAGGCTCATACCATCGTTCTTGATTACAACAAATCCCCGGGTTTTCTGGCTCACAGCTTTGCTCCATCCAGATGTGTCCAGCCTTTTGTTGCCGAATAATGCTCCCAGGACTTGCACATTGTAATTTATTTCCTCTGTATCCTACAGCGACAAAAGTCATTTTAAGACTTGGCTCAGGGTCTTGATGACCTCTTTCTAAATTTAGCCATCAGAAATTGTAAGAAGAAGAGAGGGACAAGAAAAGAAAAAGAAGGAGAAGGAAGTTAAGAGGAAGAACGGGAGGAAGAAGAGGGAGGGAGGAGGATAGGAAGTGGGGTTGAAGGTCACAGTGGGCCGCATTCTAGGTGCTGTTAGCCGATTCTTTCTTCCTCTCCACTGTGAGTACAAGAAGAAAATAGAAAGGGCACTGGGATTAAAGACGCTGAAGAGTTTGCCTAAAGTCCAAGGCCAAGGAACCGTGGAAAGGATTTGACGTGCCTCTGACTGGACGGGCCCCGGGTCTGCTCCCAGAGCCCCCGCCGCCGCCACCTCCCCATGCCAGCGTGTGTGTGTGCAGTGGGATGTGTGTGCAGTGGGATGTGTGCACCTGTGCACACAGGCACACACACACTTCCACACCCAAGGCCATGCGGCAGCACGCAGGCTCGGAGCCACAGTCTTGTCAGTACAGATGGCATGAACACGGAGGTGTTTCTATTTAATTCTACAATCTGTAGCTTAGCAACAGTCACTAATTTCTTAAGGACAGGGCATGGACTCACGACTCTCATCTGAATGCAGGACCCTTCAGGATGTAGCTCTGCGCTTCTTCTGACTGTATTCGTTTTGTTGGCATTCGATAGTGGCAGCGGGAACTATACATCTGCCTCTGCATTACATTAAACCTCTTGCACATGTTACACTTTTCTGCATGGGGCAGGGTGCAGGAGAGCACAGTATGCTCTCCCACTAGCTTTGCTTTTTACGTGATGGGTACCTTCTGAGAAGCTGTAGGTAGTGGGCATCCCCGAGGGAAGAACACACTTTTTCCACAAGTTATTCTGTACCAAGTGCCTTAGTAAGGCACAGGTGCAGAGGTGTAAAACACTTCTTCATGTAAGCACCATGCCAGGGTAGAGCCTGCCTCCACAGCAGTCAAACCAGAATCAGGATCAGGAAAGAGAAACATTTCAGAACAGCTGCAGTGTTTTGAAACTAGAAGAACGTATTAACCAATCTCTAACTAGCACTGAGAATTTAATTTTGTTTCCTGTTCTATAATAGTTGTCCAAGTTTGCTCACCAGGTCTCTCTGTCTCTCTCTGTCTCTCTCTCTCTGTCTGTCTCTCTCTCTCTCTCACACACACAATGAAGTACACAGCCTCTTCCCATCCTGAACTTTCCATCACTGCTTCTGACCAGGTTGGAGCCTTGGGGTTTTAGGTAACTGTCCTTTTCTTTATGCTTAATTTGTAATATACCCTCATCACTGTGCAGTTTATTGGAAACCCACTTATTTGGAATGTCTCCCAAGGAATCAAATTAAGCCTAATTATACTTAATGGCAATGACTGGTGCTTAATTTGGATGGTAATTCTGCTTAATTGAGATACCTTCAGGTGTCGGGGTGGTGCATTAAGAGGGCTGGTGTGTGAGCATCGACTTGGAGTATGTTCCTTCCCTCAGCATCAGCCAGAATCAACGTGGAAGGCAGTAACTTTCTGGAGCACTGTGACCTGAGTCTCCTGAAACTTGGCTTCCTAAGCACTGAGTGTTTGACTCAAAGGCACAAAGATGGTTGGAGCAAGCTTGAGTTCCAAAACATGAAAGAGATGTGTACGGATCCACCTGGCAAGTTCAGCCTTTTCCTTGTTAAAGCTTGAGAAAACGTAAACACTGCTTCAAGCCTTCCGAGTCACTACCCCATGCACCGGCCTAGAGCAAGCAAGTGGCCAGAGAAGACTCACGAGGTTCGAAACATCACACACAGAACACGAGCCCCAGAAAGGGTGCCCGGGACCCATCCAGGGCCCTCAGTCTGCCTGGGGTGCACACTGTGGGGATTCGCTGGTGATTCCCATTCATGCTCCACGCTTCTTCCCAGCTTCCAGGAACGGGACCGTGGGCTTTGACTCCATGGAGCCTGAAAGGAGTCTGCTAGGAAGGTTCCAGAAGGGTTTCCCCCACATATTGGTGAAACACGTCTCACCCCTTCTGTGGATTGAATGCAGGCGTCGGTCTCACAGCTGGCAGGACTCTGCCAGGCCTGGTCCTCCAGGGAGCCGCTAAGCCACCCAGGAAGGGCCTCATCTCCCGCTGGCCCCCGGTCGCAGGGATTTCCCCTCTGCTCTGCACACGGCTTTCCGGCAGTCTCAGGTGTCCTGCAGCCCCACTCCTTCTCCCCACGTGTGAGGAACCTATTGTTCCATTTCCCATTTCTGTACGGAACGGAGAGCGGCACAAGTGTCTGCGTTTCTGGCAGGGGACGGGCCGGCTAGCGCCGTCTGCTGGTGTGGCAGGGTGCAGTCCGGCTCAGTTAAGAAGCGGATAGAAAACGGCCTCCCCACGCTGACTTTTAATTAGAAATTTCAATAATGCTGATATCCTAGGAAAGGAGAAACTCAAGTATATACACTCAACTTCAGCACAGTATAGAAAATATCATCGCTCCTACGTAAGCTGGATTTAAGTGAATTCTGAAAATATTGGAAAGGCCTTAATGAAATCCTCTGAAGATGTGCATTGAAGCTCTTGTCTTCCTGGTTGGAACACTTGGTTCTCCTCTTCTTGGAAACAGGGTTAGCCTTTAAGTCTCTTTAAGTACACCGCTGCAGGGTCACTGGCCTTAGAGGGGTAGCAGAATTATAACCTTCAACTGACCTTGAGAGAAATACGTTAACCTCTCTCTATGGGCGCTGCAGCTCTGCCTTCCTTCAGAATTCAGAAATTAGCTCTACCAGTTGCTGGCACCAGGTACTTGGCTAAAATTATACTGAACCAAACTTCGTCTCTTGCCATGCACAATTGGCTCCAAGGTCCTTTCCCTAGCTTGAAGGAGGATGACCATACAGTCTAGTGTTCTCAGTGGAAGCCACTCCTGGAAATACACTAGAAGGACTGTCAGCAGTTGAGCAAGCCATGGAACAACTGAATAGCAAGTATATCCAGAACTTGTCTGCTTGCAGTGCTGGGCCAGAATCATGACACACCAGTAGTGCTCTGGGGCTCATGCTTGCTTTGATAATTGGGTAACTTTTATGTTTCCATGTGAATTGATATTTTTTTTTACTGTGATATTTTTTTATTGTGAAAATACCATACAGAGGGGTTACAATTACATGGGGAAGGTAATGAGTACATTTCTTATCAAGCATTGTTGCCTCCTCCTTTGTTTCCCTTTCCTATCCCTTCCCATCCCGGCCTAACCCTCCCCATCCCCCGCACCAAAGCTGTAAAGTTCGTTTTTCGACATAACATCTTGTACATCTCATTGTTATATTAAGTGAAGCAAGCCAGGCCCAAAGAAACACAGGTCCCATGGTGTCCCTTATTCGCAATAACTAGTATATGTCTGAGACAAGCCGAAAAGGTCAGATAAGATGATGTGAGGTGAAATGAACCCCAAGATAAGGATTCAAATGTTTCTTCCTCCTTGTGATTGTTTCTAACTTATTTGTAAGATGATTTCTTTGTTGCTTTGTATGTCCTTTGCCCATGTGAATTGATTTTACTTCTCTGAATCATATTTTGGTATTTTGGTGGAGACTGAATTTAGTCTGCAGATAGTTTTTGGTGGTGTTCTCCAGGTATGAGAACATGCGAGCACTTTCTGGCTTCAGTTTTCTTTCGTGGTGCTGTTGAGTTCTCTCTGAAGAGACGTTTCACCTTCTTGGTTAGGTTAGGGGGCATGTTATAGATGGGGTTATTTTCTTGATTACTTCTTTGTAAGTTATTGGTACAAAAATGTTACTGATTTGTGTGTATTCATGGCCAATGTCTTCTTTACAGAACTTACATTTCTAAGAGATTTGGGGGACCATGTTTAGGGTCTTTTTTGACCATATTGGCAACTATAATTTTACTGATTTCCTCTTTGTATCCTTTTTATTCCTTTGTTTTTCTTAATTTCTCTGGCTAAAATTCCCAGAGCTTTGTTGCATAAGAGTGGTAGGAATTGATACCATTGTCTGTTTCTGACTTTAGAGAAAGGGTTTCATGATTTTTCTATTCACTGTGCTGTTAGCGATGGTTTCTCATGTGTAACCTTTGTCATGTCAAGATTTGATTCTTCTCCATGCATTTTCCTCCAGGTCTTGTCAGGGAGAGATGCTTAATTTTATAGTTACATTCTGCATTGCTTGATCATATGATTTATTCTTGATAAAATTGATGTGATAAATTGTATTTATTGATTTGTATATGTTGAACATCCTAGCAATAAAGCCAACTTGATCATGATAAGTATGGTTAATAACTTGTTAATAGTACTAGGGTTTTAGCTCAGGCCCTGGTACTGTACTATGCTATGCCTCCAGCTCTGCTTTTTTGTTGGTTATTTAGAAAGAGAGTGTAGCAAACTTTTCTACCTGGACTGGTCTAAAACCACAATCCTCCATAACTCAGCTTCCTAAGGAGCTAGGATTACAGTCAAAGAGGTGTGGCTATGAATGATCTTCTCACCCACGAATAACCACACCCCAAACAGGCAGATGAAAAGAAATGATAAGCATGGGTGAGAAATAAATCAGATACCAAAGAACAATAAAAATGTCCATGAAATACCGAGTTCATTATTTGAAATGCACAAAGTTGACCAGCTCTTTGCTACACTAACCAAAAGAAGACAGAGGTGACTGAATACATAAGATTCAGGGCAAAAGATGACACTGTGTAACAGATACTTCCTCACTCAAATATCACTGGGGAATATGTTTTAAACGTTCTAATTCTAGTAAACTGGGCGATTTAGACGAGGTGGGTAAGTCCCCTGACACATGTGACTTAGGAAAGCTGAATGAAGGAGGCCTAAGCGTGGAAGCAAGGCAGAGATGTCCCGACTTTCCCCCAGGGAGAGCCAGAGAGGCAGGGCCTCCGCCTCATTGGTCAGACCTAGAGAACAGCTCACCTGTCCACGACACGGGAGGGAAGGGACCTCCAAAGTCACCCCCAAAGCCAGCCTCACCCCAACACCACCACACTGAAAGCTAGGTGCTCACTCCCTCCATGAGCACAAATGGTGAAAGACCCTAAATAAACCATTGCATTTCGAGTTCGGGGTTGTTCTTGAATCCTCCCTCCCCCGTCAGTCACAGCAGAGCCAGGTGAGCGGCAGGATGAAGCCACGAGGGTCTGACGCCAAACAAGACTCCAGGAGCGGCTGCAGCCGGGGCTCTGCAGCAGCGCCACGTTCCGCCACGGCCGGTCATATTTACTATGAATTCCCTTCCACAGCTGACACCTCCCCCAAAGAAAACAATCTGATTGTTTTTCTATTTCTTCCCTAAAGTTTTCTCAAGACTTTATAGATTACCAAGGTCGTACGATTTATTGTGACAGAGGTAAAACAGAATATTCTGATCATTATGAAACTGATGAAATAATTTGTAAATTAGTAACAGGATAGATACTTCACTCTCAGTTTTAAATAAAACTCTTTTTATGGACAATTGGGATGGCTTGATCAACAGTTACCACAACATCAGTTCCTTACTTATCTTTGCTTCATTATATTTGTAGTTCTTGTACTAACAGCTGAAAGTAGATAATGCCTCAGTCCTTAATCAGACACCTGTACTTATTTATTCCACAACTACCTTCAAGGGAAACAAAAAAAAAAAACCTCTTAAGAGCACTGTAACCGAGGAGGGGCGCAGGCTCCTCACCCTTACCAACTTGCCCAAATCTACAATCTAATCAAAGTAGTGGATGGAGGACAGGGCAAAATACCTGGTTAAAAACATATTTGACTACATTGTTAGCCCACATATAAGAACACGGTATGGATGGCATTAGTAGGATCAATACCCCAGTGCAGTTCTGGAATGCTGAGAGCCATGGTAACAAAACCTGGGGCCTTCAGTCAGAGCAATGCAGCCAGGATTCTCCATCCCGTGTGTGAAGAAAGGGGCGGCAACCTGTGCCATTACCCATTTCTGTTCATCAGAGCTGACATTTTCACAAAAATAACAGCCGAGAAGGTAGAACTGAGGTAAGCAAACAGAATCCAGACAGCGTCTGCTAGGAAGTGTGTGGAATACAAAGCAGCCTTCGCTGCTTCAGGGCTGAGGCACAACGGCCCAGGAGCAACTGGTCCAGATTTGGTGGATTTTCAAGAGCAACCAGAAGGGAGCGGGAGCCCCTGTGGACAGAACTTGCAGCCGTGCAGGCTTAACAGACATAAGGTCGGCGCAGTGTGCCTCCCGGATCGCTCAGTGGGGATATGTGGGATCCATACTCTATCAGGGTTTCCATTGCATCTTCATTGTTTCCCTTTTCAGTAGGAGCCTCTCTACTGAACTTAAAGTGAAGTAGAGAAAACACATTTGGCAGCAAAAAATGCGGCGTGACAATGCCCGCCTGTCCTAAAGTTTTGACAGGTATCGATACCAATACAAACCACGAGTGGGGATGTGGAGAGATGGCAGAGTTCCTGTTCTCCCTCTACCCAGGGGGAACATCCTGCTCACCAGTTAGGAGGAGGAGTTAGAAAAGCGGGGGAGGTGGTTTAGCTTCTGGTCAAAGGAGCAAAGCAAAGGCTGCAACCAGCGCCCAGAGCTCTGCGTGGGCTCTGTGTGTGTAGTGTTCTGTGTGGCCTCTGTGTGTGTAGTGTTCTGCGTGGGCTCTGTGTGTGTGTGGTGCTCTGTGTGGGCTCTGTGTGTGTGTAGTGCTCTGTGTGGGCTCTGTGTGTGTGTAGTGTTCTGTGTGGGCTCTGTGTGTGTGTAGCACTCTGCGTGGGCTCTGTGTGTGTGTGTGTGTGTGTAGTGCTCTGTGTGGGCTCTGTGTGTGTGTGTAGTGCTCTGTGTAGGCTCTGTGTGTGTGTAGTGTTCTGTGTGGGCTCTGTGTGTGTGTAGTGCTCTGTGTGGGCTCTGTGTGTGTGTGTAGTGCTCTGTGTGGGCTCTGTGTGTGTGTAGTGCTCTGTGTGGGCTCTGTGTGTGTGTAGTGTTCTGTGTGGGCTCTGTGTGTGTGTAGTGCTCTGTGTGGGCTCTGTGTGTGTGTAGTGTTCTGCGTGGGCTCTGTGTGTGTGTAGTGCTCTGTGTGGGCTCTGTGTGTGTGTGGTGCTCTGTGTGGGCTCTGTGTGTGTGTAGTGCTCTGTGTGGGCTCTGTGTGTGTGTGATGCTCTGTGTGGGCTCTGTGTGTGTGTGTGTGTGGTGCTCTGTGTGGGCTCTGTGTGTGTGTATGGTGCTCTGTGTGAGCTCTGTGTGTGTGTAGTGCTCTGTGTGGGCTCTGTGTGTGTAGTGTTCTGTGTGGGCTCTGTGTGTGTGTAGTGTTCTATGTGGGCTCTGTGTGTGTGTAGTGCTCTGTGTGGGCTCTGTGTGTGTGTGGTGTTCTGTGTGGGCTCTGTGTGTGTGTAGTGTTCTATGTGGGCTCTGTGTGTGTGTAGTGTTCTATGTGGGCTCTGTGTGTGTGTAGTGTTCTATGTGGGCTCTGTGTGTGTGTAGTGTTCTATGTGGGCTCTGTGTGTGTGTAGTGTTCTGTGTGGGCTCTGTGTGTGTGTAGTGTTCTGTGTGGGCTCTGTGTGTGTGTGTAGTGCTCTGTGTGGGCTCTGTGTGTGTGTAGTGTTCTGTGTGGCCTCTGTGTGTGTGGTGCTCTGTGTGGGCTCTGTGTGTGTGTGTGTGTAGTGTTCTGTGTGGGCTCTGTGTGTGTGTAGCACTCTGCGTGGGCTCTGTGTGTGTGTGTGTGTGTGTGTGTAGTGCTCTGTGTGGGCTCTGTGTGTGTGTGTAGTGCTCTGTGTAGGCTCTGTGTGTGTGTAGTGTTCTGTGTGGGCTCTGTGTGTGTGTAGTGCTCTGTGTGGGCTCTGTGTGTGTGTAGTGTTCTGCGTGGGCTGTGTGTGTGTGTAGTGCTCTGTGTAGGCTCTGTGTGTGTGTAGTGTTCTGTGTGGGCTCTGTGTGTGTGTAGTGCTCTGTGTGGGCTCTGTGTGTGTGTAGTGTTCTGCGTGGGCTCTGTGTGTGTGTAGTGCTCTGTGTGGGCTCTGTGTGTGTGTAGTGCTCTGTGTGGGCTCTGTGTGTGTGTGATGCTCTGTGTGGGCTCTGTGTGTGTGTGTGTGGTGCTCTGTGTGGGCTCTGTGTGTGTGTATGGTGCTCTGTGTGAGCTCTGTGTGTGTGTAGTGCTCTGTGTGGGCTCTGTGTGTGTGTAGTGCTCTGTGTGGGCTCTGTGTGTGTGTGGTGCTCTGTGTGGGCTCTGTGTGTGTGTAGTGCTCTGTGTGGGCTCTGTGTGTGTGTGGTGCTCTGTGTGGGCTCTGTGTGTGTGTGTGTGGTGCTCTGTGTGGGCTCTGTGTGTGTGGTGCTCTGTGTGGGTTCTGTGTGTGTGTAGTGTTCTGTGTGGGCTCTGTGTGTGTGTAGTGCTCTGTGTGGGCTCTGTGTGTATAGACTCGGGTCTGTGTGTCTAGATTCGGGTCTGTGTGTATAGACTCGGGTCTGTGTGTGTAGACTCGGGTCTGTGTGTATAGATTCAGGTCTGTGTGTGTAGACTCGGGTCTGTGTGTATAGATTCGGGTCTGCGTGTGTAGACTCGGGTCTGTGCACGCTGCATGCCACACCATGAGCGCTGAGCTCCTGGCCAGGCACAGCCTTACCTTGTCCGGGTCCGAGGCTGTAATGACCCACACGCAGTGCGCGTTGTCTTCGTACTGAACCGGGTAGTTGGGTGAGGTGATGACACCACTGGGCCCCCGCAGATTCGAGCCACACGTCCTGGCTGCAATTAGAAAGAAATCCTGTCACGTGTACAGTCCCTGCCCAGAGCAGGACAGATGCGACGCCCGCAGTTTCCAGACCCTCATGGACACTGGCTGAAGGACGCGAGTGGGGGAGTGGATTTTGCTCGGCCTTCAGGACCCCGCCTGGTGTGTGCCACATTGCTAGTGTCCCCTGATCACGTCGTGTTTGCACACACATCGCCCTTCTGAATGGGGAAGGACTGATGAACCTTCCATTTCAACTCCCGCTCCCGGGCAGCCATCTTTGCATGTACATGGTGGTATAGAGAATCTGAGTAGATACACAGTCACACCCGGACACAAGGTGATGGTGAAATTTCAGAGCATCAGGTCATTTGACCGTGACCTGCCAGGTGTGAGCTTGAATATCAGCTGTGTCTCCCGCAGCTTCCTCCTCCCATGTCAAAATGAGGAGGCAGAGAGATGATCCCCAGACGTCTTTCAAGGTTTCGATTCTATTCCATTCAACAGTGCCAACATCTCCACGGCATAATGCAAATAGCAACTTAAGCTATAATGAATGTTCACAGTAAGAAAACCGAAACAGCCAGTCTAGAAGCAGAAAGAAACTATCTTTTCCTGTTTTTATCTTGAAGTTGAAATGAAAGAGCAAGTGAAGCATAGAAATTGCAAAACGAATAAAAGATAGTCTTCATTTGGGACTTTGAAATATTTGTTTCTCTCTTATTTTTAGCAAGGTTTTTTTTTCAGATGGATGGAAACAGTTTGGAAGTCTAATGTCGCCTTGATTCTCGTTACAGTGTTAATTATTTATACAGAGATGGGAGAGGAGGGCTGGAGGAGCTCCGTGCTCAGCTCAGGGCCGTCGGCCCACACTGCGGAAGCTGCCACCGCGGAGCCCGCTCCCCTGCTCCCCTCCCCCAGCCACTCATCTTTCTAGAAAACTCTGCCACCATCCTCCAGGACTCAGGGCCTCAGGGCTCGCTGGTGGGAACCGGGAAGACGTTGTCCAGCTTTCCTGCGTGCAGTGGGAACACGTGACTCAACCTTCCCTTGACCTTGATACAACGTGGCGCACATGGTGCCTCCTCCCACAAGCAGCGAGCTCTTGTGCAATCACACTTCAGCCTGGTCCAGATGGGCACGGGACCCTGTGAGGAGGACCAGGATGGGGAGGACGGGGAGGACGGGGAGGAGGGTGCCACCCCCGGGCAGCTTGGTCTTGGATGGGCCCGTAGGATGAGGAGGAGGAGGACAGGGAGGAGGGTGCAGCCCCCCGGTAGCTTGGTCTTGGATGAGCACACAGGATGAGGAGTAGGAGGAGGAGGACGGGGAGGAGGGTGCGGCCCCTGGGTGTCCTGGTCTGGAACAGGCACGCAGGATGAGGAGTAGGAGGAGGGTGCCGCCCCCAGGTAGCTTAGTCTTGGATGGGCCCGGAGGAGGAGGAGGAGGAGGACGGGGAGGAGGGTGCGGCCCCCGGGTGTCCTGGTCTGGAATGGGCACACAGGATGAGGATGGGGAGCACGGGAGGGACACAGGCCACGCAGGCCTGGGGTTATCCACTTCACTTGGGCTGCAGGACTCTGGTCATCATGACCACCCGTGCCCGGAGGTCCCAAGCACACTCTCCCTGTGTACCTCGTGTGGCTACTGAGCCCTACCTCCCTTGGGGCCCAGCCAGGCCCACCACAGCCACGTCCACACCCAAGCCTGACACAATCCGTGGATGACTACTGTGACCTGACGTATAACCGATGCTGTACCATCTGCCCAGCTTGTAAATCCACATTTCACCTACATGCCTTCCAGATAAAACTGGAATTCAGAAAATGAGAACATAATACATCGAGAGGAACAGCAGAGCTGCAGAGGAAAACTCATCAAATTTTAATGCCAACCCATGCTGCTCACCTGTCTATGGATTAGGTGCATAGACACATCTGATTTATCAGTTAATATGGAGCTTTTATTTATCCATTTAAGTTCAGTTTTAGGAATTTTTTTTATTTTGTAGTTAACTACTCAAACTGAAGGAAGGAATACTCGTATCAGTTAAGTTTAAATTACTGGGCTCATATTTCAAGCTTTCTTGCTAGCAAATCCATGAACATATTGTAAAGTGTATTGCTGGTGTATTTTAAGAGTCGTTTCTGCCAGCTACAGATTCTACACCGACATTCATGCTGTCAGGTAGAAGGTTAAACCAGCCGGTGTCAGAGGTCGAGACCTTTGCTTTCTTCTCTTCAGCAATACCTGCTTTGTCTCTTCTTATTATGATGTCTTCTTATGATGTCTCTTCTTATTTTTGAGCCTCTACGTTTATAAAATTGCTATTCTAATCATGGCTGCATCTATGTGTGTCTTGAGGTAGGAATTGAACAAGAAAAGCAGTGAGCACATGATCTCCTATGTCACAGAATCTGTGTTAAAAGATTCACAGAAGCCTGGACATGGAAGATACAGCAGACAGGGGAAAATCTCTAAATCCATTGCCTTAACCAGGAAGTTCACAATAAGCAAATAAAGCCATATCAAAGGCAGAGAGAGCCCTGGAGTGTGTCTGAAGTGGGCAGGCTGGGGAGAGCAGGTAGTCTCAGGGGCTTTGGGACCAGGGGGTAGGACAGACAGACACCTGGATGTCAAAGAAATGCATGCAGGGAAGGTAGGTCAGCAAAGTCCTGCAGCCTCTGGGACACAGGGTCGTTTTCCTGTTGTTGCCTATCAGCCCCGGAGAAGTACAGAAATACAAAGTGTATTACTCTCAATAACTTAGTGACATAATGGAGGAAAATTACTTTATCTTAAAGTCATCACCAAGTAAAAAGGTACAAAACCCAAGAATGTGTGAACAGTCATAGAAATGGTTTTTATAGAACTCCAAATTCAATGGAGCTGGAAGCAGTTAAGTGTGGGCATGTATCTTTAAATCCTTGAGACAGTAACTACTTGTACAAACAATCATGTATGAAATGGAATCCAAGCATTGATGCTAGACCTGTAACCTAGGGGAATGACTCATCCCTCAGGTGTAAACACTCTTTCCATTGCTATGCCAACGGTCATTTCTTCATAGACATAAAAACATGGGTAGTGAAGGAAAGCAAGTTAATAAGTTAAGGATAATTCTTAGCTTGCTAACCTCGAACTCCAAGGCAATATTAACTTTATGCGGTGACCTCTGTTGGCTCCAATTAACTTTTCTGTAGTTATGGTTACAATGGCAAATAATACTTCATTTTTGTTCACTGCTCTTTCAACTCTGGGAGCAACTCAAGATACTAGCCCCAGACTGAAGCGCATTAGCACTGGAGAAAGTTCTTGACATAAATCTCCCCTAAATACTGATGAAAGGCAATGTCAGCCTGAACATTTCACTTAGGAAGTAAGATGAGAACCTCCTCAAGAATCCTTCATTGTTTGCTTATTTCAGAAATCTACTGCCGGTTAGAGACACTTAGACAGTTTTAAACAGCTCATAATGTTTTACTCCACAAAAAAGTCATAATAGTTGTTTTCACATCACTAAATGAAGCAGGCATAATTTCAAATGAAATCACTTGGATAATTACTGAGTTATGACAACGTTCATCTGTGTGGTAACAGAAAGACAAGGTAATGCCCCCACTGGCAGAGTTCATCAGCTAATGCTGCCGCTGGCCATCCACGCAGGTTTCTAGAAGGGAGGGTCACACTGCGACACTGCGGTTTATCAAAGGCTTGGAGAGAGGCTAATGACCAAAGAGGTGGAGGCCCTCCCAGGGAGGAGGAGCGAGGACCGGGAGAACAGGCCTTTTCTGGCTCCAGTGATGTGGAATGTCCCTGGGCCCAGCAGACTGGAGATCCAGGCAGAGGCATTTCCCCGTATCTGACAGAGTGGCTGGCCTGGCCCACAGAAGGGCCAAGAATTCTATAACGGCTGAAGAATGAGGAAGCACGAGCCACCGTGTCACTCATCTTGGCACATGCCAATGACTGTGTTGACAGCACAGGAAACAGACTTGCCTTGCGGAACCCATCTCACTGAAGCACACCTCCCCGTGCTCTGGTCTGAATCATGGCGGAGAGCTTGAATGTCACGGTCCTTGTCCATCAGCCTAAGGTCATCTTTAATAGTTATCAAAGATTCACTTCTAGGAATATTTTCATCAACAGAGCTCTTTTTATTGGTGAATCAGCCTGTCTGTAGGCTGACTGGAGGGAGGCTCAGTGGTTAGGAAGGGATTCATGTAGGGTTCTTCCCAGTTGACACCCTAGACAAGTTAGGGATGGCTCTCCACAGCTCGAAGGAACCATAAGCAAGCTCCTTCTAGGGTTGAGTCCTCCAACATGTGGCTCTTCAATAGGTCAAGAGCCTGCTCTGAGACGCATCATGCCACAGGTACAAAACGTGCACCAATGTGCACGATATACGAATAAAAGAGGAAAGAGCATACAAATCCCTCTTTAGAAGCTTTATATCATCGTATGTTACGATAACATTTTGTATGTTTGGGCATAATAAACTATTAAAATTAAATGCAGGTTCTGGTTGGCTTCTTAGGTCTGATTGTTAAGAACTTCAAAGTTAAATGTGTGTTTTGCTACATGTGGGGACGGGGAGGGCAGAGGTAGGAAGTCAGTGCCAGCCGTGCTTGGCATGAGCACCACCTGTTCCCGCCGGGGCTCTGGACGCACACTGTCACTTCTGGTCCATCTGTCCCTGCAGTGTGGTCAGAGAAGGGCTAAGCATGAGAAGTCTGCCTGTGCAGGGTGATGCTGTGAGAAGGACTGAGCACGAGACATCCACTTGTGCAGGGTGGTACTGTGAGGACTGAGCATGAGATGTCTGCCTGCGCAGGGTGATGCTGTGAGGAGGACTGAGCATGAGATGTCTGCCTGCGCAGGGTGATGCTGTGAGGAGGACTGAGCATGAGATGTCCTATGCAGGGTGATGCTGTGAGAAGGACTGAGCATGAGATGTCTGCCTGCGCAGGGTGATACTGTGAGAAGGACTGAGCATGAGATGTCCTGTGCAGGGTGATGCTGTGAGAAGGACTGAGCATGAGATGTCCACCTGTGCAGGGTGATGCTGTGAGAAGGACTGAGCATGAGATGTCCTGTGCAGGGTGATGCTGTGAGAAGGACTGAGCATGAGATGTCCTGTGCAGGGTGATGCTGTGAGAAGGACTGAGCATGAGATGTCCACCTGTGCAGGGTGGTGCTGTGAGGACTGAGCATGAGATGTCCTGTGCAGGGTGATGCTGTGAGAAGGACTGAGCATGAGATGTCCACCTGTGCAGGGTGATGCTGTGAGGACTGAGCATGAGATGTCCTGTGCAGGGTGATGCTGTGAGAAGGACTGAGCATGAGATGTCCACCTGTGCAGGGTGATGCTGTGAGAAGGACTGAGCATGAGATGTCCACCTGTGCAGGGTGATGCTGTGAGGACTGAGCATGAGATGTCCTGTGCAGGGTGATGCTGTGAGAAGGACTGAGCATGAGATGTCCACCTGTGCAGGGTGATGCTGTGAGAAGGACTGAGCATGAGATGTCCTGTGCAGGGTGATGCTGTGAGAAGGACTGAGCATGAGATGTCCTGTGCAGGGTGATGCTGTGAGAAGGACTGAGCATGAGATGTCCACCTGTGCAGGGTGGTGCTGTTTGGAGGACTGAGATTGAGATGTCCTGTGCAGGGTGGCCATGTGAGAAGCTTTGCCAGTTGCTACAAATCACTTTCCCCAGCTTTGCTTTCCTTGTTTGTTTCCAGGCACAGCAAACCCCAGCCCTCTTGAGAGTCGGAAGGCTGAGGAGCTGGCGTGTGGCATGCATTCTCCACTTCCCATGGAGTCACTAAGCAACGCAGGCGCTGCTCAGAGCGGCGCTGGGAACGTAGCACTCCTGTGTCCCGAGATTTTCCTGGGTGGCTTTTATTTAATCGGCAGCAACGCCTCAAAGTCAGCCTAGGCCTCCCTCAGAGCAGGCGCGTGTCTGTGCACGGGCGGGTGCCGCTCCCCAGGGGCTAGCCTGCCCAGACAGCGGGCTCCGTCAGCCCAGCCTTCCGCCAGTGAGCCTCTCCTCCACTCCACCCCGCTGGCGCGCTGTTTGGCTTGGACAGACTGGCAGAGCCTGCTGGACGAACACACGCCGGGAGACCTCGGGGGAGTGTGGGGAGAAAACCTGCCGTCCCTGAAGGACTCCACAGGCCCGGGCCTGGCAGCAGGGAGGGGCGTGGGGCCAGGATGGAAAGAAGCAGGAAGGCTGGGGCAGGATGGGGAGAGGATGTCGAGGGGTCACACAGATACAGAGCTCAGCCTTCCATGCCGCGAGGTGAAGGTGCGGTGTGGTTCTTATGGCTTAGAATAAAATGTGTGTGCGTGTGTGTGTGTGTGTGTGTGTGTGTGCACGCGTGTGTGTATGTGCCCACACACGTGCTCATGCAAAAGACAGAGAGGGAGGGAGGGTGCAGGATTTGTGATTCTGGAGCACAGGACCCCCCCTCAGTGGGGGGATAGATGCTTGGGACGTGGACCGTCCGCAGTGGCTCTGAAGCTAGTGTCTGGGGACAGGGTGACAACGCAGCCTTCGACTGAGCAGCCACATGATCCTGAGGTCAGAAAACTTAGACTCCAAAAGAGACGCTTCCAGAAGCTGCAGGTTTTCTTTACTGGACTCTCAGCGCAATACAGAGGCCCCCAGAAAGGTCCAGAACATTTTTTTATGCAGCTCATTGGGAGTGGAGGGAAAACCGGGCAGTGAGGGAAAGCTGGGCAGTGCAGGTCAGCCAGGCAGTGGGGGACAGCCAGGGAGTGGGGACAGCTGGGCAGTGAGGGACAGCCGGGGAGTGGGGGACAGCTGGGCAGTGAGGGACAGCCGGGGAGTGAGGGAAAGCTGGGCAGTGCAGGTCAGCCAGGCAGTGGGGGACAGCTGGGCAGTGGGGGACAGCTGGGCAGTGGGGGACAGCTGGGCAGTGGGGGACAGCAGGCAGTGGGGGACAGCAGGCAGTGGGGGACAGCAGGCAGTGGGGGACAGCAGGCAGTGGGGGACAGCCCAGCAGCAGGCTCTCAGCTGCCTGTGGAAGAAGTCTGCGGCCACAGGCACGGTCGTGACTGTCTGCCATGGAAATACACGGCCTGCTTCCAAACGTGATATGGAAGAGGACTGTGAATGCGGCGTCACAAAGAAATGGACCTCAGAAGGATGAGGCAAACGAGAGCCTGGAAGCAGAGCACAGAACACAGTCCGTTCGTGGGAGTGGGCCCCAGGGGTCTCTGGAACCTGGGCATCAGAGGAGGCTGAGGACGGGACGATTTCCTGCGTCCGCCTCCCCAACCTGAGCTATACGCAGGTGAACACGCATCGAAACTCCACCGCCAAAACGCCCCGCACCTATGACGTCATCAGCCAACCAAATAAAGGAATACAATGGCTGGTTGCGTGCCCCAGAACACAGACTACTGAAGTAAGGATATTCAGAATTTTTGTGTCACAATGGGAGTTTTTTACGACCACAGAATCTGAAGAAACATCTCACCTTCCAGTGACCTTGCAATTATGTGTGAAATAACCATTATGACTAAAAGCCATACGTTAAAACAGACAAGGATGGTGCAGCTTAGTATTTCCAAAAGATGATCTCCGTGGAGGGACAGGTGTGTCTTAGCGGTGAAATCCACCGCTCCCTGATGACCGCAGCTGTGGCCCGGGAAGACGGGATCCTGAACAAGCTCCAGGGCTGGCGGGAGCTGTGGGGCATCGAAGGGAAGCAGCTCCCGCAGACAGGGGAGGCCAGAAGCACCCACGAGGTGACACCTGCACCCGCGAATCTGAGGCAAGACTGCCATGCGCCTTGAGTTCCAAAGGAAATCAAGAGAGGCGTTCCCTTCCAGAATGTGATGGACTAGACCTGAGAGTGGGTAAAAGCGCACAGACCCCTCCTGGCCTGTGGAGAAAGGGGCTGTGCACAAGGAAGGCACCAGTGTGGGCCTCGGTGTGCAGGGTCTGCAAACAGAGCTGGACTCCCTCCATCCTCCAGCGGGGTGAGGGGTTGCCGCGATCACCACAGCACGCCACACCACTCCCAAGGAGCTGCGCTGCCCAGGAAACGCGGGACGGACGGGCAAGCACTCCGCCGTGGATGGAGGGGGTTTCCTGTCATCTGTCACATCACAGACAGCAATGGACGTTACGTGACATCAGCCAGACCAAGATAAACATGGCGTGATCCGTGTCACTTGTAATTGGAACACTAAGATGTCAGCAGCGCAATAACCCTAAGTAGGAAGAGCAGGAGGTGAGGGGGATGGGGAGGGCTGGTCAGCGGGCGCCGGTCACAGTTAGAGAGACGTGGGTGCTCACGCGGGACTTCGCAGGACGGTGACTGCAGACAGCAGCACACGGTCTGAGCACACCGCCGTGCAGTTCGGAAAGCGAGGAGAAACAAAACTCCAATGCTTTCATCATTAAAACAAACAAACAACAAAACCAACGAGCAGGTTCCTCTGTGCACGTGAGGCTTCATGCCCCCATCTCCTGTGGAATTCAGTAGGGGAGCGCCCGCTGCCCGCTTACCTCGGCAGGTGGGCCGGTGGTCGCTCCAGGCCGCCAAGGTCTCCGTGACTCTCTGGCAGGTCAGGCTCTTGGGTCCCTGGAGCACGTAATTGTCCTCGCAGGAGAAGTGAACACTTGCGCCGACCCTGCATCACCACAAACAGAAACGACATGCGTTACACACACATGTCTTCTTCAAAAAGAAACCAGCAACGCGCATCTGACCACGCTACACAATCAGAACACTTGTGAGCACACACCGCGGGAAGTGGTGTGCGGGGCCGGCTCACGGACTTAACCTGTCGCCCAAGCACGGGTGAGCCGTGTGGCAACGGCACAGAGTGTGGGGAAAGATTTTTACACAAGCCAGGGTGGGAAGGCCAAGTAGCAGGATCCACTCGCCAACACAAACATCCACCATCACCTCTGAAAGAAGGCCGGCGGGGTTATGTTTCAGCACGCATCGCAAGGGGAAGAAGGAACTCCTTTGTCTCAGCACCCAGCCATCCATTGGCGCAGATGGCCCAGTGAACCCTTGCTTTGGCTCAGAGCTGCATCTGCAAACACATGCTCCAAGCCTGGAAACTTCAACCACACGTAGTGGCCGAAGGAAGTCACCATGACTTCCTCCAGTGGCTGGCGGGCTGGCCACCATTACCACCGTGGGGGAGCGGGGGCAAGCGGAGGGGATCCGCAACCTCTTCTTATCCCCCTGGGGAAAACTGCAACCCCCCCCTTCCCATGCCCCCTGTGGGTGTGACTCTGAGGACCTCTAAGGAAGTAGTTCTTTCCCTTTGCAGGACACACAAGCCCCGCCTGTGGACAATGGCAGGCTCCCCCCTCCCCCCTCCTCCCCCTTCCCCCTCCCCCCTCATACACTGGGGACACTCATCAAAAAATTTGCCCAGTTTTCTAGGCACTACACTCTGAGCGCTGGCCACAGATCGAAAACCCCTGATCAGCTAAGTCCCCTGCGACGTCCTCTGTGTCCCTGACCCGACGGTGCCTCGTTTCCTGGCTGCTGTCCAGGTCTGGACACACTCTTGCGAACAACACCATGTCTAAAGGTCACATAAAATAGGGGTTTCTACCAGGCTCATTTTCTGCTATGCCCAATTGCCTTCGGGCCTGAGAGGAGTCTGAACATTATCACCATGATAACAACGGGCCGAAGACTGCACATCATGTGTGAAAGTGGAGAGTGCCAAAGGCCTCCCAGCACCGGGCATTCCGGTTCCCCCAGACGCGCACGTCTGAGGACCACGGGCTCGGACTGCTGAGCAGGCACGGCTGCTCCGTCGTGGATGGCGTTTCACGCAGCCTCAGTCTCATCTTTGGGGCCGTGTCCTCCATCCATGGAGACTTTCCAGTGCAGGTTCCGGTAAGGATTACAAATCCGTCCACATCCAGCAGGCACAAAGGGCGCCCGGGCGCAGGCCTGCGCCCAGGAGTCCTGAGCTGCCCTCTTCCACAGAGGCTACGTGAGCAGACTGCAGGAGAGGAATCCGCAGTGAGGGAAGCGCAGCCCAGCATGGCGTCCGGGCCCGCCAGTACCGCACGGCAGGGGGACCTGGCACTATCGCCCAGCCTCCTGAGTTTCTGCTGTGTGTGGGAGGGGCAAGGCGGTGCTGGCTTCCACAGCTCTGACCCATCATCCTCATCCCCAGCCCTGTCTGTTCCCCCTCTCAGACCCGGCTCCCACAGCAGCCCGCTTTGTGTCTGGGTCTTGGGGTCATAACCAAGGAACAGGGAAAACACGCTTCACAAGGAACAGGGAAAACACACTTCACAGCTGACCAACGACACATATGAATTTAGAAATCCAGCCTTAACCTGAGCTAGTCTAGAACAGAAGTCCTCCAGGCAAGTGAGGCAGGGATCTCACACACACATACATATGCACACACACACACACACACACACACACACACACACACACACACACACACACCCATCGACACTCTGTACACCAACACTTCTCAACTAGCACACAGACCTCATCCCCCGCATGAAAACAGTTTTAGAGAAGCAAAGATTCTCCATGATTTTTACATGTCTTACTGTCCAGGGTAAGAAGTGTCCATTTCATTATGACAACTCCTGTTTGAACTCAGTGCTAGAGACTTTAGTCCTGCTCCATTGCTCATAGCTTCTGTTGCCTGAGAGTGGACACAGCAGAATGGGATGTATTTCTCCTTTTTGCTGAAGACACGGGATGTTTTAAGTACTCACTTTCAATACCAATTATGAATGCGTAAGTGTGATGCTTGGAGAGGGTATTTTTACATAAAAACGTACGCATCTCTTGGTGTCTACGTATGCATCCACTAGGCACTAAATGCAGGGGACAGCCATGCAGCTCAGGTGAGTGCTGGATTGTAGGGAGACCTTCTGCTGTTCTGTGGGAGAATAGGAAGAGGCTTGGTGATCATTAATTGATCTTCAAAAGAGCTACTAGGGATGATCAACACTGAATGGAAGCCCAGGTTTACCTGGGATTCACAGTCTCGAATAAAGCACAGCTGGGGAACATCTGATCTGTGTTCCTCTTACCCCACTGCAATGTCCTGTGGCCAAGGAAGGTGGCTTCCGCTGGACATTAACCCTGAGAACCACTTCGATCTACCAATTCTCTCATCCTTTGCCCCATGTCAACTTGTTATTTCAGTTTCTTCTCTATCTTATGTAAGTGATGGGTCATTCTGAACAATAAAATCTTAAACTACCTAACTTTAACCAAAGGACGCTGATTTAATAAAGTGATGCACCACACTCCCCTCGGTCTCGACCCTGGCACATTCATTCTATACTATTCTTCCCAAGTTTACAAAACCAGTATTTTACCAATTAAATAGATGACTTGCCCTGTGATTAGAAGAGAGAAGCAGAAATGGGTCTACAACAACGTGCAGAGCTGAATGTGAGTCCCTGTTGAGCTGCATTCCGGTGTCTACAAATCACATCGTGAGACGTTCCCACAGATCCTTCTCCAAGACCTCCTGACAGAAGGCTCCATAACAGGCCACACGACCTCCCGATGGAAGGCTGGATAACAGGCCACAGGACCTCCTGACAGAAGGCTGGATAACAGGCCACAGGACCTCCTGACAGAAGGCTGGATAACAGGCCACAGGACCTCCTGACAGAAGGCTGGATAACAGGCCACAGGACCTCCTGACAGAAGGCTGGATAACAGGCCACAGGACCTCCTGACAGAAGGCTGGATAACAGGCCACAGGACCTCCCGATGGAAGGCTGGATAACAGGCCACAGGACCTCCCGACGGAAGGCTGGATAACAGGCCACAGGACCTCCTGACAGAAGGCTGGATAACAGGCCACGTGTTAGAACGCTCAGTGTCTCTGTGCCCCTCTTTCTAGAGGCCCACTTGCTCTACTCCACTGCATCCTGAGAGCTACTCAGTTGCCTTACTCCTTTGCCACATCTCCTGCAACGTTATAAGATGGAGATCGTGAATGGATAGTATTTTGAGTGGGAAATCAGATTATTTCAGGCTGGTGTAGATGGACAGAAGTTGTGGTAAACAGAAGATTCCAGAAGGATCTTCTAAAGATGAGGTTTTCACACACTTCAACAGACTGTCTTGATGATATCAAACACCTGTTCCAAATGCAAACTCTCCAATGTAGTATTTCAACAGTCACTGTTCCGCATCTCTTACCACGACTGACCTGAACTCTGGGCAGTCTGGTAGCTATACAGCTCAGCCACGTGGTAGAACTGTGACAAGCCTCTAGCAATCCAGTGTGGAGTCCCTGTGGTTGGTATTCACATCCTCAGAGACTGAAGGGTGAATGGCTACCAGAATGGCTGCTAGGTGTGTGTGCCTGCATATGTGTGTGTGCGTGTATGTGTGTGTTTGTGTGTGCATGTGCACACACGGAAAGTCATTGCTTTATGGGCACATAGCTGCAAGATGGAAAGGGTTCTGTGGGTGGATGATGGTGCTGGTTGTATAATCCTGCACTGAACTCTCAAAGACGGAGGCCAGGCCTGGTGCCACCCACATGTAATGCTGGCACTCTGGAAGCTGAGCCGCGCAGAGAAAAGGAGGAGCTTCAGTCCTGCCCAAGCGACAACGTGAGTGTCTCAAAACAAGGGGGAACCATTTCAATGAGAAAATGAAGATAATAACTTATGTAGGTATTTTGCTATTGTGTTTTATAAGTCACAAATACTCGTGACTAATTAAACCATAGTCGTTGGGCAATCAGAGCACGTCTAACATCGAGGCTGAGAAACAGCCAGGAAACACTGTCCAGGTCCTGCGTAGTGCACGTCAGAGCGCGCTCGGCGCTCCTCCTCCACACACCTCCGATGGAGGCAGAGAGGAACACTAGACGCATGATCTGAGATCCTGACGAGGTCTCACGGAATTGGGGCAGGGTGGGACTGATCTCAAAGCAACGCTGGCTGACTTTAATGTCCACAGCTTTACTCACCCTTAGAACTGCAATTCTGGGGCCTAGCATGGGTGGAGGTTTGCTGCCTTTGGCCCCGGAGCTGGCCCACCCATCCCTGTCTAACTCTGAGGTAGAGTTACCAGATACAACATGGCTAAGACCCCATGCCGCAGAACGCAGCACAGGAATAACAGAAATAGCCATGCCTTCTCTTTTCAGCACCTCTCTACAGACAAGAACTAAGACATAAAGAAACAATCCATGCCACAGAAGGTCATTTCTAAGAGCATCAATATCCACGGTCCAAAGTGCCATTCCTGATGACTCTGAGAGAAAGTGGGCTAATTATTTTGTCAACCGTCTTTGGCAATTTTGAAGCAAGTAAATTAATAAATGCTTAAATCGTGATCTACTTTCCCAGTAAAGTATTTCAATGGTGACTTCATTTTGATGAAGGAAAGCTGTCACTATTAAAGATACTGAAAATTCTGGGAAGGAGTGAGCTAATGCTCCTTGAGTCCTACGAGGAACTCTTTGCTGGGGGCAGCTTCTGCTAGAAAACGAGGTACGGTCCACTCAACTGAGCCTTTGTCACAGGGACATTTGCTCCGGAATGGTGCGAATGCGGCAATATTGGCTGTGGCATTTGCTTAAGCAGTTCTTAAAGATACAGACTCTGCTCCTGGAATGAGCAGTAATCATTGGCAAATGCTTTTCATAGGGCAGATCAGTTCCTTAGCAACAGAGTCCAGGGAAGGCCACCCCTCTGCCTTCAGGTGAGCACACAGAAAGGTGGCATCTCCCCAATTGTTTTCAAGTTCCAGAGACGCAAGGAACATGTCCAGGGGCAAGGACGCAGACTCGTGTGAGAGGCTGGCGGGGTCGGCAGAGATCTGGGCTCACCTGTGCTGACCGGCAAGGCCCAGCCTGGCCTCTTTCTCCCTCACAGCTGTTCATTCCCACGGTTGCTGCTGAGTGGGAGGGAAACAATCCACGGAAGGAAGTGGTGGTTTGAAAGATTTGATACTGCTGGAATTTCAGGAAATAACGTGCCTAGTTCTTTGACTTGTGCATCAGAACACCAAACACAAAGAGATCACAAAAGAGAGAGGAGACATTTTCCATCATGAGGTACCTTGGGTATCCCTAGAATGTCTTGCAGCTTTCAGTATGTCTTTGCATTTCAATAAAACCTCAAATATGATCTTAATTCTAACCTTGGAGAGTTTCCTTTGCTAGCAAATTGATTTTTTAATTGGTGGGAGAGAGCAGGCGGAATAACCAATGTTTCTTAATAACTGTGCAGCAGTTTCTTACTTGTTGCCATGATTAAGCTGAGCAGGCATGGATGGAACCGGTGTATAGAAAGCCCCGGCCCAGTGCCTCTGGTGCCCATGGAATTCCTAACTAGAGACCCACACTCCTGATCTGTAAATCAAAATGCTCCATCTCCAAACAACATCTGCCAGTGCCTTATAAGATCTGAAGGCATTCCTTACTTATAAGTTAAAATGAATGCTTTAGCAAAGAATGCGCTCGGTGAGCCAAAGCCTATGTTGCATGTTACAGAGGGAAGGAAGGAGAGGGGAGGAGGGAGGGAGAGAGGAAGAGAAAAGGTGGAGGGAGAGAGAGAGACAGAGAGAGAGACAGAGACAGAGAGACAGAGAGAGACAGAGAGAGAGAGAGGAGAGGGCGGGCAGATGGATCTGTGACATCCTCCTGAAGACAGCATTGCTGTAGCTATGAGGTGTGTGGTGGGGAGTCAGGGCTCAGGAGGAGGAGGGGCGGGGGCGCGGGTCACTGTGCAACTCCAGGTCTCCCAGGGCTGTTGGGAGGATGGGGTAACACCTGCGTGGGAACAATCATGGACATGCAGAGGTGCTTCAAGTTTCAGCCACTGCTCAGCTCCTACGTGGTCGGTGTAATTGTCTTTTCCATGACAATGAATTAACAAATTAGGAAGAGAGAAAAATAAACCAAGGGAAAATAAAACCGGAGCCCAAGGGTGGGGCTGGTCGTAGCCCAGGGCTGTCTTTCCACTGTCCGGCCACTGACTGAGAAGACATGTAAGACGTGGCCACACTGCACTGCCGCCTGAACCGCCAGGCCCCGGGGCAGCGGCACGCACGGTGAGCCCTGGTGCCCCACCTCCCGAGCAGGAGGAGCAGCAAGCTCCCTCCAGGTTGGCCAGTGCTCTTAAACCTCAGTCTCTCCTTTGGTTTGGCAATCAGCAATCCTGCTCCATACCTGTAAGGTCACAGAGGACATTCGAAAACAAAACAGAAAAAGGCATGGACATCCTTGAGCCTTCACTATGCCCGGGGAAAGAGGTGAGCATGGGTGGTGCAGGCAGACATCATGGACGTGCATAACTTATAACCTTATTTTTCTCACCTCCAAACTGCCCTGAACATAGGTCATTTTTTTTTAAAACGGTCATTAATCCGTTCTCTGACCAGCAGTGGTTAACTTAATGGGCTTAACACAGTACTAATGAGGCTATGATTACACATCCCTAGGGACAGGCTTGTTAGCTTCAGTGTAATCTAATTCAAAAGAAAAAACCGTCTACCATGAGTTGGGTACACTAATAAGAAATAAAATCAATAAGGCTTGTTTCCTTCCTTCCTGGCCCTGTGATTTAGGGGAAGAGAGTATCATGATTAAACAGAGGGCAGGGCAGGGCAGGGCAGGGCAGGGCAGGGCAGGGCAGGGCAGGGGAGAACTTGCCAGGGCAGAGGCCTGTCTGCCACACTCTTGTCTGCAGACACAGCGGCAGAGGACGCAGGGCCGGCCACCTGCCATCTCACCTCTCTGAGCTCCTCCTCTGCTTCACCAGGGACAGGCTGCCCGCACCTCCCAGAGAACTCCGCAGAGTCATGGCGAGAAAATAGAGTCACTGTGTGTGCATGTGAGGTCACTGTGTATGGATGTGAGGTCACTGTGTGTGCATGTGAGGTCACTGTGTGTGCATGTGAGGTCACTGTATGTGGATGTGAGGTCACTGTGTGTGCATGTGAGGTCACTGTGTGTGGATGTGAGGTCACTGTGTGTGCATGTGAGGTCACTGTGTGTGGATGTGAGGTCACTGTGTGTGGATGTGAGGTCACTGTGTGTGCATGTGAGGTCACTGTGTGTGCATGTGAGGTCACTGTGTGTGCATGTGAGGTCACTGTGTGTGGGTGTGAGGTCACTGTGTGTGCATGTGAGGTCACTGTGTGTGCATGTGAGGTCACTGTGTGTGCATGTGAGGTCACTGTGTGTGGATATGAGGTCACTGTGTGTACATGTAATATCACTGTGTGTGCATGTGAGGTCACTGTGTGTGGTTGTGAGGTCACTGTGTGTACAAGTGAGGTCATTGTGTGTACATGTGATGTCACTGTCTGTGCATGTGAGGTCACTGTGTGGATTTATGGTCACTCTGCAATGTCTCACACTGAATACAGAAACCGTAGGAGTGAGAGTCAGATGCACAGGAGGGAACAGGTATACCCCAGGAGGAGTCCTTGGGACCGGGTGGGGCAGCCTGGGCTGGTCTCAGGGGGGATCCCCTCAGGACTTTGAGGAGCCACTGTGGAAGGAGGCGGGGAGGTCTGATGCCCACTTCCCAGATGTCCACCTGGCTTCAGCATCTATGGAGTATGCTGGAGATTTTTCTCAGCGAGGGTTTGGGATTAGGACCTTCAGCAGCCCTGGCCCTGCAGCCTGTAGCTGGGCCAGAGAGCTCCACGGCTCTCCAGGCTCAATGACAGCAAGGCTGGGCCTCAGCCCTCCACAGACCTGTGCTCTGACATCCGGGAGCCGGTGGGGATACCGAGGCCCCACACCCCCTGGTGACTCCTCACCTGCTGTGTGTGGACCCCAAGCCTCCCGCCCTGCCTGGTGGTCCAGCAGAGTAAGTGTGAGCAGCTGAGTTATGATAATTAATTATTCTTGTCACAAAGAGTGAAGAACAATAGAAGTCTGAGGTTCAAATCTCAGGTTTGATGCTGGGTGGATGCAGAACGTTAGTAGGTTAATGTGCTGAATTTCAATAGTTCTATTTATAAAAATGAGGATAATTGCAGGTACTTGGACACGGGTACACACCCCTCTGGCATAGGAAATGAGCAACCCTGGGCAGGAGACCCACCGGTAGCTCTGCTGCGCCACACGGCTGCCTGCCACACACGAGTATTTGAGTATTCATCAATCTTATTCATACATATTCAGTTCCCATGAATAAACTGCCTTTTAGCCGCTGGCCCATGATGAAGGGTACTGTCAGACACATCCTCAAACTGACTCGAATTCAGATATCAGAGCCATGAGTTGAGGGCTCCCTTCACTTTGAATAATTTATACACAATGATGGAATTGGCATTTGGGTTGCCTATGCAAAAAAAAAAAAATCTCCAAAGAAGCAATGGTAACACAAATAAAATCAAACGAGGAATACTTTGCTAACATAATGAAGTGAGCTCTTTCCGAGCAAAAACAAACCCGAATTACACACCATTACTGCAAATGAGTCCATCTACCCACCTCAACTACATCAGTCATTCATTGGTATTATATACTAGCCTTTAGATTCAAATACAAGCATTTAGAAAGAGCTGAACTCCTTTGCAATAAAGAAAGAGTCCCCACAGCACTAAACAATTGAGAATATCCTAATTCTGTTACAAACACCAACAACTGTCATGCATTTAATGCAAGGTGCACTCGTGAATCATTTTATCCAGAGGATCTGGTCATCTCCGATCAGACACAACCATAAGATGGAGCTTCCGCAGGAACGCAGCTGCGAGTTACTATGCCGTGGACATCAGTGGATACTCAGTTAATGAAAAACGCATGCCACACAAGGCCAGTTCCTGCAATGCTGGATTGAGTTATCTTGCACACATTATGCATATAGTTTTCTTGGCCAGCCTATGAATGTCTGGAGACGGATACTTTCAGACCGTCTGTAAGTCAAAATGATTATACAGTTTTGTGCCTCAGTTTCTCCTTCCATTTGGTAACAAATAATCACACCTGATCTCTGTTTGGAGCACTGAGGCTAGGGGATATAACAAACCTTGACAAACTACAACATACCGTGCTGCTTTTTATCATGTTACCATTGCAAATGCAAGGCTGTCTTAGAACCGATCAATTTATAATGTTGTTCTCTGGCATGTGGTGTGCGGGGAGGAAAGTCCAGAACCACTTAAGAAGGGTCTTGATGGAGCAGGAAAAGCTATTCATTTTAATGTATCTCAACTCTTGGAGATAGAATGCATCTGTAATGCGCACTGCTGTCTGAAGGAGTGTTGGGAGAGCACACCCGTGTAATTGAGCTCTGAGTCAAGCTAGCTGCTTTTATTTCCCCCGCGAATGCCTCATTATGACCCAATGACTGGCAAAGGATCACAGCTAGGATTAGAGGATTTGTCATACATTTTCAGTAAAAATGAGTTTTACTTCAAAGGAAATAACTGACCTAATTAGTAACCAATAACAAAATTAAAGTTCAATGATAAAAGTGAGACTCCTGAAAATTGTATCTACCTGATGAGCCTCTCATTTTCTCAGTGCCTGCAGATGTTTCTGATAAGATGCTCTGTAATCGTAACAAGTTTGATTTCAGAGTAAAGAAAACTGCCGAGAGCTGGGGTTGGGGCTTGGCCTGGTGGCACAACACTGGCATAATAGACACAAGGCCCTGGTCTGAACCCCAGTAACTCCCAACAAAATCTAAGGTAAAGATGATCATTTCAAAACACAGAGGGTACGCATTGAGTAAAAGGCATCATTTCCATATACCTGTCAACAAAGCTTCAAGATGCATGAGGCAAAAGCTGACAAAGCTGCAATGAGAAATGAGCAAGACTACAAACTTCTAGAAAATTGTGATCCATGCTTCCCCATGGAGCTAGCTACCAGAAAACCAACATGACTTCAGCACCACCACCGCCAGCACACAGACTGGGCAGGCATCGCAGCATGAAGGCACTCTCCAGGCAGCAATCAAACCTACATCCTTCTTAAGGTCAAATGGAATATTTCATGTCTGAGAACCTACTCCCAACCCTTCAAAGACAGAAGAGCACACCATAACCCCACAGAAACACCTATCAAAACATCTTCAACAATATCAGAGTCAAGATTCAAACCTAAATCTGTCAACCTCAGTTGAGAGAGAAGGCAGAGACCAGCCACCATTTCCGGTCAACCTTGTAATACAGTCCCTGACCAGTGCATTCAGGTGAGGGAAAGAAACAAAAGATTCTCCGTTTGGTAAGCAAAACTTCAAACTCTCTTTACCCACAGAATTGTCTAGGGATAAAGTCCTATGAAATCTAGAATAAAACAAAGTGAACAGTAAAACTTGAACAGCCTTCCAAGTCATTTCCCAAGGGCTACAGGACTGTTGGTTGCTACATACGCAGAGATGAGTAAACAGCCTGAAGATTCTCCAAGGAAGACACAGAGGTGGACCTTTTGGCAAGTGATCCCCTGAATACAGGTTGTCAGGAGCAGCTTCCATGGTGGAGTCTGGAGGGTTTTTAAGTAGATGGATGCAGAGTAGGAGAGGTCACACCCACGAGGGGCCAGCCTCTCTTTGTCTCGGCCCTAACTCTGCAGGACTGTGCTGTCGAGATGATCACCAGATGAGCCTCCTTGACCTTCGACCTTCAGAACTACCCACTAATTAAGCCTCTTCTATAGTAACTCACTCCAGGTCTACCCTATTATATAGGAAATTGAATACCACTACTAAACTAATTATATCCATGCTACAGGTAACTCTATGATCTCCCCATCACTACAAATAAAACATCATTGCTCTTCCAGTTGCACAGAATGTCATGTTCCTGCCTCCCCAAAGGACTTACCACCTGCCTCACACTTTGCTCTTACATCAGTGGCCTTAATTCTCTGCACCTTTTCTTTCTTACCTGTCTCCTCCAAAGCGGAAAGGTTGTGATCAGGGAAATCTTGTTTCTTGCCCACCTTACTCTTTGCTTTCTAGCCTATACCGATTCTATCATGTAAGGAGACAAATGTGAAGCTTCTCAAACTGACTGACACACACACACACACACACACACACACACACACACACACACACACATGCATCATCATCATCATCATCATCATCATCATCATCACCTTCTCTGGATTGCCACAGCAAAAAATCACCCCACATGAATTTCTGAACAAACAGCACTGACTCCTCCCGACACTCATCATTTTAAGATTATTTAATCATTACGAGGCTGTGATTAAATTTTGTCCCTTTAACTTGCAACATTGAAGGCATTGGAATATCAAACGTATGGAAGAAAAATAGAAAAAATATTTGAAGACAAATTTGGTCCTGTACGTTGGGACACCAAGTGTAACTACTGGCTCACATGCTGAAGAGCGCCAATTCTGTAGCATCTACAATGTGTCAGCACAGAATGATGGCATTCGACACAAACCATTGCTACGTGGAACTTGAGAAGCTGTGTCCTTAAATCCAAAGGGTAGAAGAGTTGAAGGAAAGTGCAGGTGGAGAGGGCACATGCATTGGAAAACAACAGATCGTTCATTCCCTACCTGAAGTCAGAGCCTGCTCTCCGGCCGTTTTCCGGGGTCCCAGGGTCTGGACACATGTCAGAGACCAGCGCAACGCCTCCCTGGCCCACTGCAACACAGAGACACATCGGTGAGTGCACAGCAGCTGCTGAGATACAGCGGGAATCCATTTAGGCTAGACATGCTGGGTCCTTTACTAATCACGACTTGAAGTGTGACTCTGCTCCACCAGAACAGATGAGCCCAAACTAGTCTTTATTCTCGTTTTTGAAAACAAAGGCTACGATCACAATAAAACAGGCAAGACGTTTTTAGCTTCAACTCTTTGCTCTATTGAAGAGGTCAGAAGGTAATGAAAACTCATCTGTGCAGTCTGGTTACTCCTATGCCAGGTCACAATTTAGGATGCGGATAAACTGCCTAGATCTGTAACAAAGAAAGCCTTCATCCATTCCCTACGGATAACAAAACAGATGGTAACGATTAACATCTACCAAGAGATTTTTTTTTAGATTTACTCTTTTTATTATGCTTAAATAGTTGCACAAAGAGTTGGCATTTAACAAAGCAATTAAATAAAATATTTTGAACACTGAAAGTGTTTATCACTGAACTAAAAGAGGAATGGAGTCTTGGGAAGAGCATGCTGGTGTTTTAGCCACGCCTCTTTCTGGGAGAGCTGGTGGGGAATGGAGTCTTGGGAAGAGCATGCTGGTGTTTTAACCACGCCTCTTTCTGGGAGAGCTGGTGGGGAATGGAGTCTTGGGAAGAGCATGCTGGTGTTTTAACCACGCCTCTTTCTGGGAGAGCTGGTGGGGAATGGAGTCTTGGGAAGAGCATGCTGGTGTTTTAGCCACGCCTCTTTCTGAGAGAGCTGGTGTGGAATGGAGTCTTGGGAAGAGCATGCTGGTGTTTGAGCCACGCCTCTTTCTGAGAGAGCTGGTGTGGGTTTGGACCATCAGCGCAGGCAGCGTGTGAAGGAGTATGTCTCTCCAGCATGCCATCAACACCATTTGTCTAACCCACTCTGGACCGCCCCTCTTTCTTCCAGAATCTGTTTAACAGAGGGCTTCTGACCCAGGTCAGAACGGTGGAGGTGAGAGTGCTCCAGAGCACACTTTGAGGAGACCAGCTCCCCACCAGAGACCAGCTCCTCACCACAGACCAGCTCCCCACCAGTGACCAGCTCCCCACCACAGACCAGCTCTCTACCAGTGACCAGCTCCCCACCAGTGACCAGCTCCCGACCAGAGACCAGCTCCCCACCACAGACCAGCTCTCTAGCAGTGACCAGCTCCCCACCACAGACCAGCTCCCCACCAGAGACCAGCTCCCCACCAGTGACCAGCTCCCCACCAGTGACCACCTCCTCACCAGAGACCAGCTCTCTAGCAATGACCAGCTCTCCATCAGTGACCAGCTCCCCACCAGAGACCAGCTCTCCACCAGAGACCAGCTCTTCACGTGTGTGCAGAGAGTAGTTCTCTTCTCCCTGGACTCCACTGTACCTGGTCTTGGGAGGTGGACTTGGGTGCTTCCATTGCAGAATGAGGGTGAGGAGAACAGGACGGGGTGACTCTACACCTAAATATCCAAAGCCTGGAGCTCTGAGTTACAATCGTGGCAAAAATTCAGCCACAGGCAGGCAGACGACCATAAAATCTACTTTAGTTAAAACCCATTGGAGCAAGAGGTTCTATTACTTGTAGCTAACAAGATACAGCAAGGTTGAGGAGCTCAATGAACTCATACTAAGAAGGATACAAGATTCATATTAGGACACTCTGTTGCATAACTGAACTGCAAAAAAGTAAATCAAAGATCTTGAAGGCTGAAAGAGAAAGCTAACTTATCACAAACTAGAAATTGCTAATAAGGATATCTGCCGATTTCTCAGCAGCAGCCTGGCCGTTGGAAGGCTGTGGGGTGATTACTGAAAGGCTGAGAGGAGTACTGGCAACCCAGAACTTCGTATCCAGCAAAACTGCCCCTCACAAGTCAGGACTCTTTAAGACACTTTCAGATAAACAACAGATGAGGGCATTCATGATCAACCAAACCATTCTAAGGGAAATCCTTCAAGTTGAAACAAAAGGAACTACACAATAACTAGAAACAAGATGAAAATAAAAAGTTCTCCAGGAAAGAGAAATGCACGGCAGTATCCTTTAAATACTGGTATTTTTATTTGCAATTTCACTTTTATTTTCTGCAGTATTTAAAAGATATATATATATATATATATATATATAGTAATTATAAATATAGAATAGAGATGTAATTTTATAAAGACGCAATTTATGAAATCCATGGTATAACGTGGGAGAGCAGATGTGAATACCATTACACTTACTTCTGTATGGAGTGAAAATGGTTTCATAATCTTGGGATGTTATAAGAAATTTCCATGGTAACCATAAAAAGAATCTATGCAATGTGCATAAAAGAGAAGAGACATCAAAACGAATCATTCAGAAAACATGTGGTCCAAGTGAGGAAGGAAGGCAACACAGGGGGACGAGAGGGGGAACGGTGAGAATTCGGGACAGGCGGACGGGCAGGGAGAGTTCCTTCAAAGGAGGGGACGCGCTCCCCCCCCCAGGCTGACCTGGGCCCCACTCACTCACGCCAGCTACGAGCAGTGTGGCGGCATTCACACGCTGGTTCTTTGAGGTGATCTTTAACCTACACTGAAGGCCTTGCAGTCTAGTACAGCCATTAACTGTGACGGGAGGGGCTCACGGGGAGAGCAGGTGGAGAGTCAGGCCCAGAGCCTTCCACCGTTTTGGAGGTCAAACCCGCTTGCCGCCTTGCAGACTCCCACTGCCAGGAGGTGAGGAGGACACTGCTGTTGTTCAAGCCTCTCCACGTGTAGAGCTTCCTGGAAGACCGGAAGCCAGTACCCTTCCTAACGCAGTAATGCACGGGATTAACTACGTGCACATCGAGACCCATCCACACCCGAGTACATTCAGGAAGAAATGGCAAAGGAATCGATTCACGCAGCCAGAAGAGATGGTGGTGGCTGTCAGAGTCCACGGGGAGAAGAATGCAGGCGGCTGCTGACAGGTACAGACGCTCTGGCCAAGCCCTCAAAACGTCTGTGAAAACGCGCCATGGAGTGGACATGTGAGTGCCACCGGACTGCGTATCGAGATGGGGAAAGCCAGCCAATGGTAAGCTTTATAAACCCTCTCCCTTGCCCTCTACATACAGAGACAATATAGTCACGAACATATAGACATGGACACATGAACACAGATATATGAGTGTGCACCTTTCTGAGATCTCCGTTTCCTTCAAGCCCGTGGCTGGAGGCTCTGTATCTTTGCTGGGGTAGAGTTCAGCCTAGAGGGCGGCCCGCGTCCTGTCTCTACAGCCCACCTCCGAGCCACGCTTATGTGCCCGATCGCCAGCCTGCAGCGCCCCGCATTCTGCCGCCATGTTTTCCTTCCTGCTGTCGCCGGCCGGGCGGCTGCCACCTTTTGTCAAGCGAGACGGTTGCGCTCTGTCTGGTGGCTCCTGCATGGCGAGGCTGGCTGGTGTCTGAGGGAGGCAGGCAGCCTCCTTCCCTTTCAACATGCCACACCCTCGGGCCGGACAGAAATCACCACACCAAGGCTTGAAAAAATGGTGATGTATATTACGCCTTGTCTGTTGGTTTGCTGGTTTGTTTTTCCAAATGGAATGGTTGTAAAGAGTGAAAGAATTTGGAGGTGCCACCCCCCAAGTTACATTAGAACCTTCTGGATCTTCTCAAAGATCATGACAAACCACTCACTAAAGAAACAATAGTCCATTGGAATTCCCAACCTGAAAGACTGACTGCAGAAGCTCAGGGCAGCGGGAGATCAAATGTGAACCACGGGCTGGCGTCTGAGGCAGGCGTCGGCAATGAGGGGCAGGAAAGCCACGGTGACAAACAGGTTCTGCACATGCAAACCACACGCCCCATACCTCCCCACCGTGAGCAACTGAGTGCTGTGAACACTGAAGTCTTTTCAATGGAGACAGAGTCAAAGAGAGCCGCCTACTGCAAGCAAGATCCCCAGGGCCTCAGAGAACCATCTTCAAAAGACAGGCTGGCTGGGCCAAATGCCACTTAACTCTAAGTTTGTTGAATCAAATCTTGTAAGATGTATGCCGTCGATATTAATACACATTTTAAACTTTAGTCCAAACCTCGGCGTTAGAAATCTAAACTGAAGACGTTCAATAGATGAGTTTATCATACATCATTAACTATGCAAAAGCGAGATGTGAAACTATGGATCAGCTACTACAAATTAGACAATTTGTAAAAGGCTGGGGTGGATTTGGATTCCAATCACATAAATTACATTATTTATCTGTATATATTTTTTGCATTTTTATTGCTTTGTAGAGATGATGAGGGGTCACTGTTATGTACGTCAGGTGATGAGTACATTTTTTTTTCGAAGAATGCCACCCTTCCTATCCCTGGCTCCTCCGTTTTTCCCCTTGACCCCAAGACAGGGTATATGGTTCACATTCAAGGCAGTGTCTCATGAGACACACTGCTGTGTTTGTTCACCCTTTGTCTCTCCATTTCTGTGCCCCCACTTGCCCTGCTAAAGACAGGTAAAGAATAAATAAGATAAAAGGGAAAAAATAAAACAGCAACAAAGGGAAAAAAACTCTTGTTTCCATTTCCTGGAGTTCATTTCGATAAATATTATTTTATACGATCGGATGTACATAGCGGTTTTGTCTTTGTGTTCCTCTTCTAAGCATAATTAATTATATTAATCTTCATGTTTTAAACATTTTTTCAAAGCTTGCTGACTCACAGTACCTCACTAGACAGGCACAGGACTTTGTGAGGGGTGGAGGGGAATACGTTTCCCCACTCGTGCCCGTCTTAAGCAGAGACCTTGGGACGCCAGTTAAGGGGAAACCAAGGAGGAGGCAACAATGCTTGGTAAGAAATGCACTCAATACCTTGCCCATGTAATTGTAACCCCTCTGTACAGTATTTTCACAATAAAAAACCAACTCAGTGTTGAATTGACTTGGAACAAGCTACCTAGCTAGACCAGGAAGCAGGAAGCCACACTTTCTATGATGAGGAAGATTAGGGACAGGGATTGGTGGAGATCAGGTTTGTTCTAGTGAAATAAATAGAAAGAGATGATGACAATGCTCTTGTTTTCAGAGATAAGAGCAACACAGACGCCAGCGTTTTCATAGAATTGACCCTGGATCCAGGGTCCTTTTCCTACGCCTTCTGCCTTGACATTAGGAATAGTACAAGGTCAGGGTGCCGTCAACTCAGGCAAGGCTGCTCACGAGAAATAACTGCTACTTAGCCTGGTGACATTTCTTTAATAAAAGCACATGGCGGCAAGATACTGAGCATCAGAGAGAGAAACAGAAAGGTGTCTTCATTTTTATTCCCAAACCACACTCGAGAAGCCATATGGTTCAAGCCACCAGGCTCTAGTCCCAGCCATCTGGTAGCAATTTTCCTTCATTTAAAATCCCAGATTCAAAGGCTAATCACGTGAGACCATCCACTTTTAGATAACTAGCACTGTGGAGAGGCCGGCTTGCTACATCTCCCCAGGAGATGCCATTTTGGCACAAAACAGGTTTTGCTCTGGAATAAATAACTCAAAATTAGGGACAGTCTAATAGTTTTATAATTTCTATCCTGATTTATTATTACTGCTCTTTTAATCATCTTGACCCTTCTTTCATTAGATTGGCAGAGGTCCGGTCTAGCTGGATCAACTCTGAGACAAGTGGTAACCATTCTAAGCTTTCAGAGAGACAACATGGGCTCCTGCTGCAGAACAATCAAGAACGTTGCTCTACAGAGCTCACTATGTTGAGATTCTTTGGTGGCTCTATCTCCACACCATCCTGGACCTTTATTCGAGCAGCAGTGTGTTCTGGCAAATGAGGCGGGGCGGGCTGGGTGTCAGAGGCTTGGCCGCTGTAATCCCTTTGAAATTAATCTACACTGACATTCTCTTCTGTGACCTTTGTCACAGTCGGCACTCCCTCCTGGGATGAAAAGCCCTCCTTCCCTGCACATTCCTCTTCATGATTTACAGGGCTTTCATCTCAGCAAGAAGAATCATGCATGCCATGTCTTCTCTGTGAACCAATAAGATGGCTGGTTGGATGATAAGGTTTTAAATTTTTATGAACTTCTTTTCTACAGCTACCACTGGATTCTGAGAGCATGTCATGGAACATGTACACATACACGTCTGTGTGTGTAGACACATGAGCTCCACATCAGAACATGACAAAAAAGAGAGTTTTTGACCTCTGGATATTTAATTTTGTCAATTGTACACTACAGAATGGTAAAAAGGATATTTTATGTAGATGTGAATTGTCCAGACAATATTGCTTTGCCAGGTATTGCTTTGATGTCTTATTAATGTATCTCCACTGGATTTGTGTTTAAGAACCTCAGCCTTGTGAGAACTAAGGACTACAGTTTTTAAGCCTGTAGTTTATTTCAACATTCCTCTTCTAATTATAAATCTTAAGGTGCTGACTGTTAAATACTAGAAGTCACATGACCATTAGACTAATTTTTATGCATGACTCTTCCAATGTCTCCTCCAAGTCTGCTTCCACGGATCCAGTCAACTCCTTCTTGGTTTATGGTGATTCCTTAAAAATATATTTCATATTTTAATTCAATTCTCTCAAATACATAAGAGAGAGAATCTAAAATGAAAATTAATGATTCTTTAGTGTACAACAAGCAAAGAGCATTTGGCTGGCATTCCAAGTTTTCAATCTTTCCAATTCTTCTGCCTCCCTGGACTGTTTTGCTACAGGAGGAAAACGCAAATCAATTACTTTATAAGGGCCTTAATATCAATAGTTATATTTTCAAATGATAAGTCACCATGGTGGCACATATTCAAAGAGGAAATATCTTCTTCATGAATCTTCAAATTAAAATAAGATGCTTATTTACTGTTCAAATGAAATGGAAAGTAAGTGTAATACTCTCCAACAAACCAGTGTGGGAGTGCTTAAAAAAATGAATGTAGCTGAACATTTTTCAAGAGCTTGAAAATTGTCTGTCACACCTGTGTCATTCCCCTTACCTGGAGGAGAATCCCCCAGCACAGACTCACCGCACCTAAACGATGTCCCCCATCTGCTCCCCTCACCTGCCCCTGCCCTGGTCTGCCCCTCAGCTGCCCCTGCCCCGATTTTTCTTTCCCGGAGAGTGCATCCAGGAGATGCCGACTGTGCTCCCTCTCAGTCTTCCGTGCACTCATTACCCTGGAGTTAAAGAGTTTTTCAGGGTTCATGGAGGGAAACCCTGCAGGACAGCTAACCATTCAAGGTCACCTTAACAGGAGCGCATCTCCATGACAGGGGAAATTGACTAATTCAACTGCAAGCATGCGGTGTCACAGCAAGTCCAAGGATGAGGAGAGGGACCGAGGCTCTGAAAGGAAGTGGCATGCAGGAAGTGGTGTGCAGGAAGTGGTGTGCAGGAAGTGACGTACAGGAAGTGGTATGCAGGAAGTGGCGTGCAGGAAGTGGTGTGCAGGAAGTGGCATGCAGGAAGTGGTGTGCAGGGAGTGGTGTGCAGGAAGTGGTGTGCAGGAAGTGACGTACAGGAAGTGGTATGCAGGAAGTGGCGTGCAGGAAGTGGTGTGCAGGAAGTGACGTACAGGAAGTGACATGCAGGAAGTGGCATGCAGGAAGTGGTGTGCAGGGAGTGGTGTGCAGGGAGTGGTGTGCAGGAAGTGGCATGCAGGAAGTGGCATGCAGGAAGTGGCATGCAGGAAGTGGTGTGCAGGGAGTGGTGTGCAGGAAGTGGCGTGCAGGAAGTGGTGTGCAGGAAGTGATGTACAGGAAGTGGTGTGCAGGAAGTGGCATGCAGGAAGTGGTGTGCAGGAAGTGGCATGCAGGGAGTGGTGTGCAGGAAGTGACGTACAGGAAGTGGTGTGCAGGAAGTGGTGTGTAGGGAGTGGCGTGCCAGGAGTGGCGTGCAGGAAGTGGTGTGCAGGAAGTGATGTACAGGAAGTGGTGTGCAGGAGGTGGCGTGCAGGGAGTGGTGTGCAGGGAGTGGTGTGCAGGAAGTGATGTACAGGAAGTGGCGTGCAGGGAGTGGTGTGCAGGAGGTGGCGTGCAGGAAGTGGTGTGCAGGAAGTGGTGTGCAGGAAGTGATGTACAGGAAGTGGCGTGCAGGAAGTGATGTACAGGAAGTGGCGTGCAGGCAGTGGTGTGCAGGAAGTGATGTACAGGAAGTGGCGTGCAGGAAGTGGCGTGCAGGAAGTGGCATGCAGGGAGTGGCGTGCAGGAAGTGCATGCGGAACATGGAGAAGGCTGGGCAGGGCCACAGATTGAAGCCCAGCGCCTCGCAGATGGCGTCTCAGATCCAGAGCGGGACAGGAAGCAGGGACCTGGCTCCGAGCCAGTGCACGCGCATGGCCTTCTCACTTCAGCACTCAGGGGGCCAAGCAAAGAATTGTCTCACCTTCCCCAAGTGTTTCTGATGCTCAAGGAAATCTAAAAACAGTTTTACACACACACACACACACACACACACACACACACACACACACACACGAAAACATGAGGGTGTAGGGAGAAAGGAAAGGAAGGAAGGAAGGAAGAGGGAGAGGGGAGAAAAGAGAAAGAAAAGTAAAAGCAAAAGGAAAGAGGTTGTGTGTGGTGGAGCGTACTTAGAATGTCAGCATTTCGGAGATAAGGCAGAGAGTGGACAGTCCCAGGACAGCCTGTGCTGTGTAGGGGCCTTCACTCAGAAACCAGGAACAAAGGAAGGAAGGCAGGAAGCAGGGAAGAAGGGGAGGAGGGAGGGAAAAAAGAGAAAGAAAGGGAGAGACAGGAAGGAAAGGAAGAGAGAGAAAGGAAGAGAGGCAGGGATGGACAGATGGAAGGAAGGAAGGAAGTAGGAAGGAAGGAAGGAAAGAAGGAAGGAAGGATGTAGGAAGGAAGGAAGGAAGGAAAGAAGGAAGGAAGCAAGGAAGAAAGGAAGGGAAGAAGGAAGGGAAGAAGGAAGGGGGAGGGAGGAAGGGAGGATGGAAGGAAGAAGGAAGGAGGGAGAGGAAAGGAAATGGTTAGAAGGAGAAAATAAAGGAGGAGCTGAAAGTAAAACAAAGATTAGAAATGATGGAGGAGGTGAGGGGAAGGGATGAGAAGAAGGGAAGTTGAATATAATCTAACCTTGCCTCTAGAAACTCAAGTCCTGGGGATCATAGGGAAGTCGCAGGGAGGACTGAAGGAGAAAGGGGCCAAGGCCCCGTACAGGAGCCTGGTGGGCAGCAGATGGGATAGGCAGGGGTCCTCAGGTCAAAGGCACGAACTGGAAAGCGCCATGCACAAAGGCGGCAGCCCTGTGCCGAGACCGGCCAGAGGACAGGCCTTCTGATCCCGGCCGGGGACGCGGGGTCCAGATCTGATGTGCCAGCCATGCCAGGTGCTGCCCAAGAAGGGGTTGATGGCCACGGGGGGGGGGGAGAGGATGGGGGAGGGCAGCCCCTTCCCTGCGTGCTGACGCCCGCCCCTCAACTCCACCTCTACCTTCCCTCCAGGTGCCCTGCCAGCCAGAGCAACAGCATTCATTAACAAAAGGAAGAGCACATTCCTGTTTCCTGCATAGCAAAGGCAAGGGCTGAGGGATGAAAGCTTGATAAAACATGGAGTTCCAGTCTTGTGAATCTGATACCGCTTGTGTAGGAAATCACGCCTGTTCACCTAGAAACAAGCAGATTTGAACTTTTGTTTTTACAGTGTTTGTTTATTCTAATAGTATTGTTTTAGTAGTCAAAGACTGGCAAAGGGTGATAACATATTCTTTTTTTCCTTTTTACAGATCATGCATTTTTATTCACAGGAAACTAACAATTCAGATGATTATTTTTGTCTGTGAGGGTAATCAAAATCACCATGGAAATAACACTTGAAAATAAAAATAGCACGTTATTTGTGGCTAATTCCACTTAAGTCAGTCAACATCCGCTCCGCTAAGGACTGGTCTGTGTCCTGTGTGAGAGACCGTGGGGGGGGGGGGCTGGGGGAAGCCGGCACTCCTGGGTCTAACAAGAACCGAAGGCACAACTGCGGGGCAATCAGAGCTCAAGGAGAGGCTCCTGTCTGCACGGGGATTGGTGCTCTGGAGGACGGGACAGGTGCTGTGCGAGGGCCGGAGCGGGCACCCCGTGGGGAAGGGCTCAGCACGGTGCAGCCTGAGAGGAGACTGAATCAGAATTCACAATGACCCAGCAGAGGGGGCCGAGGCGCTCTGGAACCCATTCCTCGGTTAAATCTCCGCGTGGGCAGGTGAGCAGGGCACAGAGGCGGAGACCGCCCAGAGGGAAGCGGGTGCTGGCCAGCTCAGAGGGACGTCACCGGGGCCCGGCTGTCCCCCTGACTTGGAGACAGAGGATGTCACAGTTCTATCTGGTTGAAGACACACTGGGAAGCCGTGGGCAAGCCTGCGTGTGTGGCTGGGCCGGTGTCACGCAGCACTGCGTGGACTGAGGGAGGAGGGAGCTGTACAAGGCTGGGAGGCGGGAGAGGAGCGCCCGCTCACCGAGGGGACCAGCACTGCCCTGTGGGTGGCGAGCGTGGGCACTACAGAGACGGGAATCGCTGGAAGCTTGAACGATGAGCATCCCTCACGGGTCCAGACCAGGACCCAGAGCTGGCGTCCACTCGTGAACAGTCCACATCCAGCCTGGCATAAGCAGTTCCTCCCACTAGAAACCTCTCCTCACAACCTGCCCCTCAGTGCCTAGCTCAGCCCTCCTGCGGCCTTTCCCGAGTGGACAGGTCCCGGACAGCGATCGGCACAGGGGGGGAAAACGACGTATCCAAGGCAAAGATGGACCCAAGGAACAACGCAGCAGAACATCTGGAGTTGGAAATAAGACGGCACAGGGCCTGGGAAGGGGGCCAGGGTCAGAGTGTCAGAAGCTTCCATCTGAAACGGTCCCAAGACGTCAGCCAGACAGAAGAAGATGACGTGTGGTTTGGTGACATTGGGAATCCCTGGTCTTTCTCTGTGTAAGTCCACAGGTGGCGGGGGGGGCCCTTGCCTGAGCCGAGGGCTACATCCCAGCCAGCGCTTGATTAAATAAACTACTCTCATAAATTATCCTGAGGTGAAGTGGGATTTGCCTGCCACCGGTGCTAGCATGTTACCAAGCAAGGCCAGATACTCAATCTGTCTTTAAAACCTGAGTTCTCCCGTGATTTCAAGTTAACCCAAGTTTCTACATGGTTATTTTTCATGTTATTAATATCAGAACACTGAGCAGACATTTTCTGTGAAGTTCTCAATGGAGAGAGATAATCTAGCGTTCAAGAGCGCTCATTGCAAAAGCATCACTGCCTAGGTGGTACATTTCCTACGTCTCATCCTTCCGATCCCCTCCTGGTCCCAGCTGCACAGTGGGCATGGAAGGCCACACCGGTGCTCACCGGCCCATTGGCACATCCAAGCTCTACAGTCCTGATTGGCTGGTGGCCTCACTGCAACTCTGCAGCCAGGACCTGATTCTGCTCCCTCTGCTCCACCCCCATGGGCCATGCCCATCCCCCCACCAAGTTGCTGACCCCTCACCATAAAGGCCACCCCTGGGTGACCCTGTGGTTAAGAGAGCAAGGCTGGACCTGCCGGGGGCACCACCACCCTTGTCAGGGTGGGCTCTCTGACTGGGATACAGGCCAGAAACGACCGGTTAGGGCAAGTAGGTGCCTGCCTTTCCTAACGCATAAGAAAAAATCATTCTGAGTCAGCTGCCTAATTTTAATACTAATTGTCTTCAAAGAATTTCTTTAATCTAAAAAACTAATTAAATGGGCTGCATGCTCGGATGGCTCACCCACCGTGACGGGTGATAGACGGGGATCATTTCTAGGAGAAAGAGGGCGGCACCCGGCCCACCCCTGTGTCCCGGTGCCAATCCCTCCCATCTCTGTCCTGCTCCACTTGTTTCTCCTGCTCAGGTACAGAGAGGGTTTTGTCCACCCTCCTCTGTTAGAGGCCACATCCCTGGTTGGCCATCCTGTGTCAACAAGGTTCTGTGAGAAAGGCAGGTGACAGGGTTACTGCCATCGACATTTCAGAAGCACAAATTCTATCCTACTCAGAAGATCACTTTGAGAAGTGAGCACTTTCACACCGAGAGCACCTGTCCTTGGTCCTGGCCTGTGCACTGTCCTTGGTCCTGACCTGTGCAACTGTCTTTGGTCCTGACCTATGTACCTGTCCTTGGTCTTGACCTATGTACCTGTCCTTGGGCCTGACCTATGTACCTGTCCTTGGTCCTGACCTGTGTATCTGTCTTTGGTCCTGGCCTGTGCACTGTCCTTGGTGCCTGGCCTCTGGCTGTGACTCAAGGTCATCAACTCTGTCACCAATGCATCCGCACCACCACACCATTTCACCAGCTGATGACAGCAGGGGTCATTTTTCTTTTTTTTTTTTTTTTTACTTTTTTTTGCTTATTTCTCTGTCACTGAAAAAAATTAAAGATGGATTTTTCAATATGACATATAATAAATACTCTACTTATAACTATTATTTTGAGTTCATTATTGATCGTGATTCATTATTTATTATTAATTCAACTATAACATGTGATGTTCATGTTAACTACAGTGCATCCTGTATCAGCAATCACAGAGAAATGCGCCCCACAGGTAAGTGTGGGATGCATGGCCTGCTTGGTGGGGGGGGCGGTTACCAACGCCTCTGGGCAGCAAGCATCTGGTTAGGGGGAGGGTCACCAATGCCTCTGGGCAGCAGGCATCTGGTGGGGGGGAGGGTCACCAACTCCTCTGGGCAGCAGGCATCTGGTGGGGGGGAGGGTCACCAATGCCTCTGGGCAGCAGGCATGGTTGGAGCACCATATTTCCTTTTGGACTGACAAGTCTGTAAACAAGTGAAGCCTTGCCTTGAATGAATGCTTCTTCTCTGGCCCGATGTGAATGAAAGCTGATATACGTAAATGCAACACTGTGCACTGTCTGACTTCCACTCAGAAGTCAGAGGTAGAACCAAATTGTCACAGAGAACTGTATTATTGGTTCATTCACAGAAAAATCAGAATTTCTTTTTAACTATTTAAATAAGTAGCCATCTTGATTTTGGAAAAAAATGACTATTTCCTGATTTTAAAATGAATGCTAGTGGCACATACTTTCCAAACTGCAGATGTGAAAATATTTATGTGACTGGGCCTCTGTTTAATTATCAGTTATTATTTTTCTAGTGTCACTTCATACCTAGCTTGTAACCAGCTACCACGTTTAATATAGCATGCTCTAAAGATCACAGGAACAGAGACGAATCTGATGTTACTTATTCACAAATATCTAAACTATAAAGTGACTCATTCCACTTCAAGAGAGGCCAGTATGAAATATGGAGATGAATAAACCTGACCCTTTTTAAAACTGCCTAGACATAATTTTCAGCTGACATTACTGGCAGCAAGACTCACACAACAACACATGCTGGTGAGGATGTGGGAGAATGGAGCCATACTGCGCTGTGGGTGGGAAGGTAAGCTAGAACAACCACGTGGACAGGTGGGCTGGGTCTGCTTCACAAAGCACACACAGAGCTGCCCTCTGACCCAGACGCACCACTGTAGGGCATCTGTGCAATACATCACAAGTCAGGCTGCCAGAAAGATACAGTGCTGCACTATTCATAATAACCCAGCTATGCAAACAGCCCAGGTGCTACAAAGTAGGTGAGTGGATACAACATTTGTGGCTTCTATACACAATGGAATCTTATTCTTTCATCAGTTAGAAAGAATGATATTATGTTATTTGCAGGGAAATGCATAGACCAGAACAAATCATGCTAAGTGAGGTAAGCCAAGCTCAAAGAGACAAACAGAGGATGTGGTCTCTCCTATGTGGAGGTCAAATCTAAAATACAAGTGGACAGGCCCCTAGGCATTCACACATGAACAGGCAGACCCACAGTGTAACTCTGAACCTGTCAAATGCTATTTATGGAAAGGAGTTCAGGGAAATGGAAACTTGGGTATTTATGTTGTTGGTGGTGTGGAGGTGTTGTGTGTGTGTGCATGTCTGTGTGTTGTTTTTCCTGTCTTTTTCTTCTTCTGTTTCTAATGAGGGGTGAATGAGGCACAGAAATGGAGGGAGGAAGGGTGAACAAACACAGTCATGGTATTTAGTATACATTATATAAAAATATGGGCAGGGACAAGGAGAAATTGGGGAAAATAGAAGGAAGGAGTGACGTCCAAAAGAGAAATGCACACTGTTGCCTTAATTGTGAAATGGTAACCCCTCTGTACCACATGTTAATAGTAATGATAAAATTGTTCTTCCAAAAATATTGGACAGGAATAATAACTACATGCCTATGCAGACTACCGTAGATTTAAACCTGAGCAGAGTGGGTCTTGCAACCAGTATTTCCTACTAAGTGATCTTTCTCCACCCTTCAAGGACACATGGACGTAAACTCTGGATGTTGGAACTGGGCCTGAAAACAACAATAAACTAACAAGCATGTGAGCAGAGAGATTTTTCTACCGCAATCCATGAGAAAAGGTTTGCCACATGTCTGGCTAGTGTCAGGAAAACTTTGCTCCAGTAAGAGCACAGGAAGAACTTAGGTGCTGGGTGTGTGGATGTCCTGGTCTGGTCAGCCCCCGTCCCCTTCCTCCTCAGCCGGTGCTCTAAAAATGTTCTGCAACCCAGACAACATCACAAGGAATTCGAAGTAGGATGAGGGATTTGGAGTGGCCTGAGAATTAATTTTTCCCTCTGCAAAATGGAAGTCTGGGAAGTATTTTGCTATGAGAAAGATGGCCATCCATTTCTTAAACTCCTGGGCTGAAGTGAGCTGAAGTTTGACCCAGGACTCTATCAGCCACTTCCCACGTGGCACCTCAAACTTGCACTAGATGGAAAATGTGAACCAGGGGATTGTACCCGAAGGGTCACCACGTCAGAGGTGTGACTTGATACCAGCTCCTGTCCAGGGAGGAGAGGCTGATTTGGAAATGAGCACATGCTTGCACAGGCCATTTTACTCTTCTTGGAACTGGAAATGGCATCACCAGATTAATCTGGGGAAGGAAAGGATCCCATCCCTGACTTTCACTGTCTAACTGAGCTGGCCTGCAAATAAAGGGAGAGCCTAGAAATTCCCGGAGTCAGGAAACCCAGCAGGGCCGACCATGGGAGGATTCCTGACACTGTCAGATCAAAATCCTAACACCACCTAGCATCCCATGCCTCAGTTCCCACACTCGAAAACCATTTCTGCACATGGAAGGGTGAGCCCAAAGAACCCACCAAAAGTATTTCATTGCCCAAGGGCTTAGAAACATTTATTCACTAATTCAGGCATTTTGCTGCTCATCTTTGAGGTACCCATCTTAGTTGTAGAGCGGTGGAAAAGCTGCAGTCATATCTTTCATTTGGTTTACTTGACGTATCTTAAGCATCTGCAAAGAAAATATATATCAAGTGGCTGATTTCCTGATAACTCTCAGGGAACGCCGTCGGGGAACAGGAGACGGGTTTACCGCAATTCCCGTCTTCTAGGGAGGGTCAAGTGGTTGGGATAGAGAGCATGCTCAACAAATATATCTTAAAGGAGTGAGTGAGCGTGCTCACGCATAAATGTGACTGCAGAGCTAGCCATGACGGCGTCCCGGAAAGAATCCACGCCTGTCCTGTGCCTCCTTCCCACTGAACCCGATCCTCTGAAATCCCTGATTTCAGGCTCCCAGAAGCTGCTGTAGCCAGACCCCTGCCCTGAGGGTGCCACTGATGTGCCAGGGGGGTCACGGGGAGAGATGGGCCAGGTCCCTGAGCTCCAGAGCCAGTTCGGGACACACCAAGCCACAGGGTCCATGTTTGCTGCCACAAGTATTTGCGACAATCATCTATGTGGAGTTCACTCAAAGCAATGTCCAAGTGACTGAGAGCCCCAATTCTCCTCGTAAGTAAGAGCTCAGCGACCTCTCCGCGCGGCTGTGGTACCGGGCGCCCTTTCTCTGCTGTTTCTGACCCTTCCACCCCCACAGTACTTGTCTCCTTTTGAGTAACCGGTGAATGGAAAGTGTGCGTGGGCTCAGGTGCGTATCAAGAAGAAACACAACTTTGTATTTCCTCCAAGAACAGGGCAGTGCAGCAAGCGGGGATTCCTACCCAAGCACTGAGCTCAGGCATCTCAGAGCCCTTGTCCTGACAGTCCAGTGGCCTACTGAGCAAGGCCGCACTGGGCAGGACTGGGGAAGGCCCAGCTGTGGCAGGCTGTAGGAAGGACCCGTGATGGGAGGAGGCTCGTCAGCTCGCGGCAGCAAGGGTCAGCTGGCCTCACAGGGGACCTGGAAGGACCTTTGGGTACAGGTTTGGTTGTTAAGGCTTTTAAGGCAATCACATGACCAGTCGTCAATGCTCAGCAGTGGTCAAGACCCACCATACAAAGACAAGAAAATCACATGTCAGAGCACCCCTGGTCGCAGCTCCACCAGCCACGGGAGAAGCCGTGGGAAAGATGTGCCACTTCCCAGACCCAAGCTCCCCCAGCCGACCGGGGCCTTCACCCCGAACCTGTGAGTGCCCCACCATCCAGGAGACTTTTGCCCCATGGGACGCCAGTGGTAACTACAGCAAAGGCTGAGATGGTGTCGCCGCAAACTGGATTGTTGCAGCAAAACACAAGGAGGGGCAGCGGCTACAGAAACCCTTTCAAAGCAGGAGATTCATGTCGGGTTATGACACAGGTCTTGTACTCTTACGAGGCCTTAGGTCACATCTCCATGTGTATTACAGGGTACGCTTGCCATGTAAGACTTGTGAGGCAACAGTGCTACTGTTCACACAAACCCTCAAATTTATATCACATTTACCTAGAGAAGGAAATCCAGCCTTCACACAGGGGTGACGCTACACTGAAGACTTTGCTGCCTGTTCTCTACTCAGCCACCATTGCGCCTCCAAGTTATTATTTTTCTTTTTTCTTTTTTTGTGTGTGCAATTCCTGGGCTCAGCACTTGAGCACTGTCCTTGAGTTTTTATGCTCAAAGCTGGTGTTCTACCACTTGATTCACAGATCCACTTCTGACTTTTTATGGTCAACTGGAGATGAGTATCACAAACTTTCCTGCCCACATTAGTTTTGAAACATGATCCTCAGATCTCAACCTCTTGAATTGGTGCCCTTCTTACCTTTCAGTTCTTTGAGACACACGTGTGTGTGTGTGTGTGTGTGTGTGTGTGTGTGTGTGCGTGTGTGTGTGTATGTGCGTGTGTGTGTGTGTGTGATATGCAACTGTAAGTTTTACTGTCTCCCTGTCTTAGCATCCCTGTTCTTGCACAGCCAGTCTCAAACCAGATGTGAACATTGTTGGAACAATTGTACAGATCAACTGAGAGGCACAGCACTAAACAGGTTCTGAAAAAAGTAAGAAGAACAAAGGTTGAGGAGAGGGCTAAAGACCAAATGATCAAAAGCTCCACAACCCCGTCTCTCCCTAACAGGGCAGGCCGCCCTCACTGCTTCAGGCTGTCCCCCTGCCCCAGAACCGGGAGATGCCACCTCGAGCGGCCCGCGGCGATCGATGTCCAGACCCAGACACATGGGCAGAGGAGAGCGCATGCAGTGGGAGGGACACTGTACCAGCAGTGACTGGACACACATGAGACGCCAGAGGCTCACACAGAGGAACAGACTGCTGGAAAGGCAGCGTGGACCAAACAGCCCTTAGCCACTCTGAAAAGAGGAGGATCCACCACCAAGACTTGTGACCTCAGTCAGCCTTCAAATGGGTCTGAAATTCAACCCAGGGGCTTCTGGGACTCTCACAGCCTCAGGGAGACAGCACAGATGATAGGCCCTGCTTCAGTGGTGACCCAGAGCACAGCAGAGCAAGCAGGGCTGGGTCCTGAGCCCCCGAGGTCAGCCCCGCCCTGGCCACACACATCACCTGGGCAAAGCCAGGGCCTGGACGGCATTGAGCAAAGCAAAAGATGCTCTAGGAACAAGGCAGCTAGTGAGTACTGGGAGTGCGAGAGCAGGGCTCTGCCCAGGAAGAGGAGAGAGGAAGAGGAGGAAGAGGAGGAAGAGGAGGAAGAGGAGGAGGAAGAGGAGGAAGAGGAGGAGGAAGTGCTTCAGATGTCAAGGGCTGGCAGAAACAGAGGACAGGCAGCATTAGAGGTGGGCAAATACATAGGTCTGGAATAAAAGAGAGAGAATGTGTCAGGTGGAATTTGTAAATATTCCTAGTCGATCTTCTACAGGAGAAATAGAAAAGAACTGTAAAGTAAGAGATAATAGACGATGCTGAGCAACAACAACAAAACGTAGGATGCAGAATGAAGAAACTGAAAAAGCGGTCTTAAGCCACCACCCTGCCTAGGAAACATGGGGAGAAGAGGGCGGAGGAAGGTCCTGCAAGGGGCTTGTCAGTCATGGACAACAACTGAGACCAAGAGTAGGTCCACAGGCAGCAAAGGAGAGGGGGAAGAGCAGAGGAGGGAGAAGGTCCAAGGACGGGAGCTGGGCCGCAGACAGGAATGAGTGTGGGCCTTACAGGACCCCCGCTCGGCCTGTGCCAGTGCCTGACACCAGCTGGGTCCCCAGGCATCTACAGCAACCCCGAGGAGGGTGGCGGGGGCTGGTCACGGGGACACCCTATTATCAGGGAAGTTTGTGACCTTCATTCAGCTAATTAAGTTAATGAACTTGATTTGATTTGGTGTCTGGGCAAGGGATCAGGAAGACCTGAAGGGATTTATGTGTTTGATTAAATGAAATGTGGTAGAAAGGACATTTTTAACAGAGGACAATAGCATAAATAAATTGTGTTGTTTCCAAGAGGTTAACAAAAAGACTGCGAAACATGGGAGCAAAGCATCTAATTGTGTCTTCAGGAAAGGATCTGAGCTGGCCGGCTTTACCCCAGGACACATCACAAATACAATATTCAAATTCTCAGGTTGATCCCAGAGCTCTGGGGTTACAGGCTTGTCTAGGAGTTTGTGTGAGACCCACTGTTCCCTGTGAGTCCAATCAAAGCTGTCTGGATCTGCTTCAGTGGAGTTAGAAGGCCTTGTATCTGAGCTCCCCCACAAATGGTGGGTGTGCACATGGGCCTCTGTGTTTGTGTGTGTGTATATGTATGCATGCATGTGTGTGTGTGTGTGTGTGTGTGTGTGTGTGTGTGTGTGTGTGTATGCAGCCTTCGAGGAGCTCCTGATGGTGAGGGGATCAGAGACAACCCAGGGTTGTCTCTGCCCCCATCATCCCTGCCTCCATCATCCCTGCCTCCATCATCCCTGCCTCCATCATCCCTGCCTCCATCATCTCTGCCTCCACTGTCTGCCTATATCATCTGCCTCCATCATCCCTGCCTCCATCATCTGTGCCTCCACTGTCTGCCTATATCATCTGCCTCCATCATCCCTGCCTCCATCATCTCTGCCTCCATAGGCTGTTGCTCTAGTTAGGAATATCCAGAGCACTGGAGAGGAAGGGAGAGAATTCTCTGGAAGACCTCTAGGCTGAGAAAAACTGCAGAAGGTGCAACATGGGAGGCGGGGGGAGGGGGTAGAATCAGGCACAGGTGTTGGGGCCTAGATCCTTCTTAGAACCCAGACAGTGCTGAATACACCTGACCTGAGTCTGTGCACAGCTGTGCAGGGACAGTACTGGGAGCTCAGACTCATCAGGACGGGCCACCAGAGGGAGCAGCCCCTCCTCCAGGCCGCCAGGGGCTGCTCACCCTCAAAGCAGCCAGAGCGAAGCTTGGGGCTCGGGGCTCACCAGGATCGTGCAGGAAGCTCCTCTGAGAAACCAAGAAGATGACTTGCTAGGCCACAGAGACCTTGAGACACCCTTCCCTCAGCCCAGCTCGTCCAGGCTCTGTGTCTCCTGGTATCAGAGGAAGGGACAGGGCTCCAGGAAAGACGGGGGGACGCACAGGTGGGGCGGGGAAGAGCGAGCTCTGCTCATGGCTGCAAGACCCAGGGAGGGACAGCAGGCCAGCACGGCAAGGGCTCCGCTCCGGAGTCCATCTGCAAAGCAAAGGCCCCAGGCTTCGGCTGGCATTCCACCCTGAGATAAAGTCAGGTTCTAAGAAAAGCCAAGAAAACAAAAGCACACTGAACTTAAAGTCTCTAATAAAACCATGAACTCTGTAAATAGCAACGACATTGTCTAAGGAATGTGCAAATCTGGATAGGGAAATTCAAATATGGTTATCATCATCCGTAAGATATGCTTTCCTTCTAAGTCTTGACATATAAATTCTTTTAACAAAATTACCTCAAATGAAAGTCTTGACTTACAAATTCTTTTAACAAAATTACCCTAAATGAACAATGTAAAAAAATAGCTACAATTACATTTATTGCAACTTCTGTTATAACGTTTAAAGAACTGGAATTATTGTAAATTCTTCCCCCCAAAAGAATAAACTAGTTGTGGTGCAGTTAACACAAGAGAAAGCTCTTGAGTCACGAAACAACATTTAGAGGAACGTTTATCAATATAGAAAAATAGTCACCGTGCATGAAAGTAAACAAAACAGTTAATAGTATTGAATCATACATGAAAGCAAATTCTAGGCATATAGATGCAGAATAGCAGGGCTGCATGCCCAGATGGTAAGTGGAGTTTTATTTCTTTGAGCTGTGAAAGCAACATAGATTTTATTAAGTATTTTTCTCATTTGCGTTTTCCAATATTTTTCTATGCATGCATTGCTTTGTAATAAGAAATCACAATAATCATCTATTTTAATTCAAAAACTTAAAATCCTTGTTTGGAAATAAGGGGAAAATTGCATCTGTTAAGATAATAACCATTTTCTTTTGAAATGTAAATAAAAATCTGCTGGCTGACTGTTGAGATTCCAGGGAATAGGGTCCCTTTGGTTTCCTTTCCCTGCCGCTCAGCGGGGCGGCTTCAGCAGGCCGCCCTGCCTCCTGTCAGCCCCCCAGCAGCTGTTAACCCTGCACCCCACTTCAGGGAGGAGCAGAGGGGAGCCCCACTGGCCAGCTCTCGCCTCCTTCCTGGCGCTTCTCCAAGGGCGCCTTGGGGAGTTTAGGTTTAGCGGAGTGTGTGGCCCTCACCTGGGGGCAGGGCGGTCAGGACAGACAAAGGCATGGCCATCTCCACCGTGACCCTCCATCCTCTCCTCTGGTCAGCCACAGGGGCCTGCTCTCCCGAGGTGCTCGGCTCCTCCATCTGCACCCTTGGGCAGACTCTCCGCTCCCTGGTGCATGGCAGGGGTGGCGAAACATCGCATCTCCTTTTAGAGACCCCACTCCATCAGTGCCAGGAGAGGCCAGGAGAGGTGAGGGGCCGGGAGGGTGGGTGAGCACACACAGCTTTACAAGGACTTACCAGAAAGAAAAAATACACACACACATGTATGTATACATTACACACATGTACACACATGTGTGTAATAGGTGTCCACTTAATATGCCAAATACAACAAAGCTACACAAAACATGAACAACAAAAACAAAGCACAAACAAACACAAGCACCCAAGCACAGAAAGTTCGTCAGAGCCCTGGGAATGCCTGCCTCGCGGCCTGGACGCCTCCCGGGCTCGGCGGCCCCGCCGGCGGCGGCGGGCGCTGCTTACCGATCCTGTGCCACGGGCATGAAGGCTGGCAGCTGACACTGTGACCACTCCAAAGCCAGGCAGGGAGCCGGCCAGGGCCACTGCCCACAGAAGCTGCCCCAGCTCCCGGCCCGCAGGCTGCAGAGGCCCCCCTGATGCAGACTCAGCCCCGGCCAGGCGTGTGTGGAACGGAGACTTTCCTGCTGCTTGTTGTGCAGTCCCTGGCCGCACGTGGGCCTCGCTCAGCCTTTCTGCCCCACAGGGCCCTGCTGGCTCCTGGCCTCTTCCCCTGGGGCACTGGTGCCCGGCTTCCCCGGGGCAGGGCAGCTCCCGCCTCCTGCCGGCCCCCTCTAGGCTAGACCACAGCAGCACCGCTGTAGCTCAGCGGACTCCTGCTGAGCAGCTGAGGGAGCAGTGTGGAAGATTGTGTCCCTGTTCCTTTTGTGGCCGTGTGACATGCAGGGAGCAACAGCCTCGTGTGAACCTCAGCAGTTCAAAGAGCAGCCGCACCCACTTCTCCACCGAGTCCCGGAAATGTAAACCAACTCCTCCGTGGTGCCCTGGCCAGGGACACGAGGTAGATTTAATTATGTTGCTTTTCACACTGGGTCCCAGAGGGGCGGCTCCAATCCTGACTGCTTCACGGTGGAAATCCGCGCCTCCTTCTGCACCTCAATCTGACAAGTTCATTTCACTCATGACAGCCTGTGGTTGGCCCATAAACATTACGCTGGGAATCTGGCTCACTGACACAGAAGATTCTAGACACTGGTGGGGGCCCACTGACATAACACTCAGTTGGGCAGAAGTCACTATAATCTAAGTCTTCAGGTGGGCATTGTGAGGACACAATGCTGCCAGTCCTTCAGCTTACACACACACACACACACACACACACACACACACACACACAGCACATTAGTACAGACCTGTTTGACTGAAATGTGCATAAACTGTAGTTCACAGGGAGCAATTTAAAACCACGTTGTTGGCAAAAATCTAGTCCCAAAAGAAATATAATAATTTGCAAAATGATATCATGTACAACAGAGCTTTAAAAGATACACATATTTGGCATCATATTTAAAGCTTAGGGTCTGGTTTTGTCTTGTGGAGGCTGGTTATTAGTGGAATCTATGAGGGTGAGTGCAAGGGTACGGAGAAGATTCCAGAATACATATCAAGGGAAGACAAAACTAATCTTCAATGGTAAGAGAAATTCTATTTTGCATAGCAGAGGGGTGGGTAGACGGAGCAACGGGTTAGCAGATGACCTTCTCCTTCCTACATCCCTCCCAACACAGGGGCCTCCTGTGGGGAACAAGGTGGGCTGGCTCTTGGGTTGGGAGAATTTGCAGAAGATGACGGACTCAACCTTTACTGATTACACGGGTGGTCCCATGGGGCCACTGTGTACCCCAGAGGTGTCCCGGTGCCCAGACCAAACAGCACCACCAGGCCCACTCAGCCCCATCAAACACGCCCTGAAGTGGACAGCGTGGAGGGCAGGTGCCAGCCTGCCAGCCGGGCCGTGCGCTAGGCCTGCGTCTGAGGCTACATTGCTCTTGGCACGTCCCCTGGGCTGTTCGTAGCTCTGGGGGCAAAGTGTGGGCAGCAAGAGCCATCGACTGGTCATCTCAGACTCCTCAAGACCACGGCCCTGCTTTCACTAGCTCATGTAACTCCACATAGAAGAATGTGTGTCTCAATCCCTGGCTGCCAGAGCTATGTTCTTTCTTTTGAGCACTGGCTCACAGGTGGTAATGTCTGTTTGCAAAAATGCCACTTCATACGCGATTGTCCGCCCCTTCCAGGATTTGCTCTCCATGAAGGGAGGCGAGAGAGGCCTTGGCCCGACAGCCACCCTCCGCCTCCTCCTTTCCCCGTCCACACATTTCAAAACCATTCCTCTCATCTTGCCTACAGCTAATTGGACAGTGATTTTCATTTTTTAGCTAATTTTGATAGCCACAATAAATCTCTTTGGAAGATATGCTTTTCCGGTTTCTATAACATTTCATTAAGTTACTTAAGTATAATGAGAAATGACTGAGCCGTAAGTAGGTTAGGCATAAACACACAGCTGCCAGGAGGGGTACGCGGTACACCTGCTGGAAACAGAGCCCGCCTGAGCCGGCGGGGACCCCGGGCGAGGGCCCTGCCTCCAGGACCCTGGGTAGTGAACCACTCACCTAGCCAAACACCCAGGGTGAGCACCCACCCACCACGAGCCTCCTAAGACAGCTCGGCTGGAAAGGTGACTACTGCACCTGCCGCTTCTCACTTGCCGTGCACGCTGTCTGCCTGCAGTACAGACTGCTCCGAGAAATGAGCCACCAGCTTCGGGGGCAAGAAAGGTGGGCTCAGGCCCCACAGACGAAGGAAGAGTGTTCAGAGATTTAAAGACGGAATCGGGGACCATTTGAAAGGGACCAGAAGAAATGAGCCCTCCTGGGAGGCATGTAGAACAAAACCATCAGAGCCACACAGAATGTCCAGGAAAAATGAACAAGCAGAACTTTAAGGCTCTTGGAGGCTTCCCCTGTTCCCCCGCCAAATGAAGACATCCTCAGAAAAAAGACAAGAAGAATCATCTTGGCTTTTCTGCAATTAGAATTCACAATCCAAAATAGTGTTAAAGGTAGTGAACGCCCATACGCTTGCATAGTGCTGTGTTTTGAGATGTACGTGTCTGATTTTGCTTACAGTCTTAAATTGGCCTTCCCGGCTTCACATTTCGTATGAGAGGCTACACCAACAAGCTTGTGGGAAGGGAAAACTGAAAGTTCATCATATCAAGAAGCTGTGCCTTTCAGGGGAAAGTTGGATGCTGTTTTGGGCTCAAAATTTAAATCTGTGCTTTTCTCACCGCGGCCAGCTCAGCTGGCATCTTTTCAAAGTGCGCATGGCTGCTGAGTCTGCAGCCGGCCCGCTCCTCCCCACCCCTCAGTCTATTTCTCTCTTCTCTGGCTGCTCTCACAGTGCCCTCTGGGCCTCGTCTTGGTTTGGGCCTCTCCTGGCTCTGCGGAGATGGCTTCTTCCACCACCACGTTGAGCATCCTGCGCTCTGCCCGCGCCCCTCCCTGCTGCCAGCTCACCCCTGGCCCACACTCGGGCGAGGCAGCTGTCCAGGGCTGCAGACACCATAGAGGAGACCTGCCTTCTCCCCTGGGGGGGTTTCCAGTTGCCAGTAAAAACATCGTGGTTTGCAATGCAAAGGCTACTGGAACTTCCCTAAATTCCAGTTACCATTAAAAATCAAGTTGTACAATAATAATTGTAGTAATACTTATAAAAATAAGAGACACGATGCTTCGGCTGTGGAATGCTAATCCAGCCCTGTGCGCACATAGCAACACACCTGGAGAAGCTCCAGCTGTGAAGGCTTTCTGCAACTCTGTATCAATGCTGAATCCGGAGTCTTCTTCACTCCTATTTCCTTTCCTGTTTCTCCCAGTTTTATTCCTTACTTTATCCTCATCTACTAACATGAACCCAGTGCTAAACTTAAAAAAAAAAGAGTTTAAATGAATGCATAAAGAAACATTGCATTAAATAGAAAAGGTGTATGCACGCTATTCCACCTAGTTGCTACGGCAACACCTTGACTCCAGTTATAACACTTTAAAATATTTTGACCAACTTACCCTACAACAAGTGAAATAAATTTTAATTTAATGAGCCTGGCTCAGAATCCTCCCAAACAAATGGAAGACATATTGCTATATAATAGGGCTGTTTTGAAGGCTGTTTCTATAAATGCTTTGCCACAATAATTAAGTCATCTAAAACATACATTGATCTCAAAAAGGTCACAGAGGATCAAAAGCTTGGGGCCAGCCCCATGAATGAGCCTCTCTCACAATGCTATGCCGTTCACTTGTGTAATATTTATTCCTCCTTTCCATCTAGAAAGTGTTTAGCGGTGTGATACATTACAGGTGGTCAATAAACATTTGCTGGGTTAGTAATAAGCAAATGAATTCATGTTGATTAGGAAGACATTTAAGATAATTCTTTTTTTTTTTTGTCGGTCATGGGGCTTGAACTCTGGGCCTGGATGCTGTCCCTCAGCTCTTCAGCTCAAGGCTAGAGCTCTATCACTTGAGCCACAGCACTACTTCTGGTTTTTCTGAGTGTTTTGTTGGAGATAAGAGTTGCATGGACTTTCATGCCCAGGGAAGGCTTTGAATCAGGATCCTCAGATATCAGCCTCCTGAGTAGCTAGGATTAAAGTCAGGAGCCACTGGCTCCCGACTAAGATAATTCTTGTAGTAGGATTCTTTAGTAGGATCCAGATGAGTTTGTCTGGTAATGCGGAGATAGGAGGAGGCCAGCTCCAGTCATGTGTGCATGGGAATAAACCAGAAAAAAAATCTACATGCTCTGCGCTCTCCAGACCCCTCTCCACCTGGGCATTCCTGGCACAACTCAGCACAGTGAGCAGGGGCGGAGCACAGAGACGCCGGCTACTCAGTACAGTTCAATGTTAGCCAGGACGTAGGGCTGGAACGTGGGGGTTTCATGTCCCGGGAGTCCGTGGGCACAGTGGGTCTCGCTATGACAAGGGCACTTATGTGGCCATCTGCTCTTGCCAAGTGCACAGCACTGTGTGTGAGGAGCTGGTATCCACGCCCTGGTGTCCTCTCAGAACGCGCATGCTGGAGCCAGAGTAACTGTGCTCATGTGATCGCAACACACAGCTGTGGATGTAGAAAACATTTCTGGTGTGAGTTATTTACACCCAAGCATCGACTTCCTGCATGGCAGGATCGCCGCAGTGTAGTCCGTAACACCCAGGGAGGGGTTCCCAGGAGTGGGAAGTCCAGCGGGCAACGGTGCCTGTGTGTCATGTGCCACCATGAAGAACTCTCTAGAAACCATCATTCATCCATAATGAAGATTCTACAAGGATGCAAAATGGTGGTTTTTCAAAATAATCAAAGGTGGATTTCATTTCTTACTTGTGTGAGGTCCACATTAATTGATTGCAAATTGACAAGTCATTGCAATTACTGCTTCTCTGACACTGTTACATAAAGTACTCTAGGTCATGAATAAGTTAAAAAGCTGAGCAAAGACCACTGGTTTGAATGCGGTTCAAATCTAGGTGTTTTTTAAATTGAAATTACCATTCTGCTGCTGTTGCTGCTGCTGCTGCTGCTGATTACCATAACTTTTAAGACAAGTAAAATGAACATTGCTCCTCAAAGTGTTGGCCATGTGTTATGAGATGGTAGATGATTACTGATTCAATGTCTGCTAAAGCTCCAGCACTGTTAAAACCTTTCAGTCACAACAGCCCTGTGGTTTGCTACAAATCCACAGATCATGAACTGAAATCCAGTGGTTGACCTTCTGGTCCCCCAGGCAGTGTGACGTGAGACCTGACCTTCCTGTCTCTGAGACCCCTCTTTCCACCAGGCCTTATGCTTCTGCTGATAAAGTATCTCCGAGCCTTCCAAAGACACCCGCGTGCTCCAGAGAGAAACACTGCATGCTCCCACGACCCTTCCAGAGAAAGACCTTTCTAGGTAGACCTTCTGAAGCACAGCATTTTGTTTCAGCTGTTTTGGTGGCATAAGAGTTTGAACTCAAGGCCTCAGGCTTACTTGGGTCCCTAACAATTATTGCCGCCGGCCCCAAAAGAGAGTCATCTGTGCCCCGGAGAGGGCTCCTCCCTGCTGCATGCTGTGTCCAGGGCCACCCTCTCCTCACAGAAGGCCTGGCCCTGCCTGTCCCCTCAAAGCACTGCAGGCCCCCTGTCCACTGGTCTGCATGTGTGCACTGTCCCGTTCCCTCTGGGGAGAGCTTGGGGCATCTGTGTGTCCCTCCCACACACACAACTGACAGGGAGCCTTCTCCCGAGCTGGGCCTCCACAGGTGTGGGTGGGAGGGTGCTTTGTTTGCACAATCAAATCAGGACTTCCAGGTGGAAAACGATGCCTGATGCAGGTGGTCACTGCGGGCGGAAGGCCTGTGCCCTGACCCTCAGAGGCCCCTGTCCCAGGAGATGGCATTGGGGGTGGGACTTCCGGAGGAGACAGGGCGGTTAGGGTAAGATGAGTGACAGTCTAGAGGCCTGTCCTGAGGATCATGTCCTGCCGTGAGGACCAGTGCTGAGCCGCGTCCCCCCCCCAAGGACACAGCAAGAGCACTGTCACAAGCCAGCCATGGGCCTCCTCCACCGCCATCCTCACCACCCAGTCTCCAGGCGAGAGGCACGCGGGACTGCGGCCCAGCCCTCCTGGACCTCCCTACTTCTTACTTTTTAACAATGGTCCAAGTGAAGGCACCGAAGCTCTATCCCCCTGACAATTCCTCTCTTTATCCTGGACTGCTCAAGCTCAGGGGCCTGGCCGCTCAATTTCATTGTTCTAGACCACTCGAGCTCATTGTCCCGGACTGCCTGAGTTCACCATCCTAGACCCGCAAGTCCACTATCCTAGACTGTTCAGGCTCACTGTTCTAGACTGCTCAAGCTCATTGCTGTTCAAGTTCATCTTTCTAGACCACTCAAGCTCACTGTCAGAGACTGCTCAAGTTCCTCATCCTGAACTGCACAAGCTCACTGTCCTGGACTGCTCAAGTTCCTCATCCTTCACGTCCCCCAGGGATGCCCTCATAGAGGTGTATGGGGCAGTATCTTCTGTGAAAGGGAGTCAGAGGCTGAGCCCCCTCCCCTCTGCTGGGAGCTGGGGATAAAGCCCACCATACAAGGTCTACACCGGAAAGTCCTGGCCTGGAAAAACTCAACCATTTTTCTTCTTTAAAAATTTTAATTTCTTTAACACTGTTATGCAAATGTCTCTCTGAATTATATATGAAGTTTTAAAAACTAACAGAAGATAAGCATCTGAATATGTCAGTGACATTTGCTAATTCACACCAACCTTGCTTCCTCTGGTTTTTTGTTTGTTTGTTTTGTTTCTGTTTTTACATCCTCCACTCCCCGCAGACAGCTCTCTGGTGAAGGAGAGGACCCAGGCCCAGAAGGCAGGCTGTATTCACCTGTCCTCCCCCCATGCTGCCCCCTTCCCAGGCACAGACAAAGCTCCACAGGGCCCAGTCCACGCCCATGGATGGACATCTTTGACATGACAGACTACCTGTGGATAGGAAGAAAACGGAGCTTACCTTCCCAGCTCCCTCCCTCTCTCCCTCCCTCCCTCCCTCCCTTCTTCCTTTCCTCCTCCTCTTCCTCCCTCCCAGGCCGCGTTCCTCCTCTGGTCCTGTTCGTGATTCTTCCCCAAACCGCAATGCGCTGTTCACCCCAGCAGCACACTGCCTCTCTGCCCACTGCTATGGAAAGCACAGCAGTCTGCCCAGAGGGAATTTGCAGTGAACCCCACATTTCTAGAGGCTCTGCCCAGTGTCCTCAGCTGGCCTCCAAAGCCAGGAGCCTTTAGCACGGGGCACACAGGGGTGATTGCCAGTCAGAAGAAAGATGAAGTATTTCAGATGTGTTTGTGGCGTGGCTCCCGCGTGCAAGTACCTTCTGCAGCGTGTCCTCTCCCTCCTCACAGGACCCCTGCTCTGCTGCAGGCCGCAGCCCCGCCCCAGGGCAGAGTCCAGCCCAGGCCTCTGCTCTGAGGCCCATTGTCTCCCAGCCAAAGCACTCTACTCTGGCTTTCCTTCCAGCCATTTCAAAATGCCCTGCCAATGATCATAACATGCGAAGGACATTCATGAATTTTAATTTGTCAGTTTGCTCATCTTTAGCTAATGCTGTTTATTGATTTAAAGTGACTATTGGCACACTGTGTTTTATTAAATTTAGGAAAAGGTAAAAGCGTTTCATTTCATGTGAATTAAAAGCATGACTTGAACTTCTGAGGACACATTCAGATTTATGATAGACTCACCCTAGATGCACACAATTTTCCTGTTTTTTTTTTTTTTTTTTTTTTTTTTTTTTGCCTAGGGTGGCTTATTCTAAATATGGCAACGAAGCCACTCTAAAACGCATATAGATCTTCATCTGCATGGCGCATCAGTGCTTAGTATCCTGACGGCGCTCTATTTCAGATGTATCCTTGCTTGTGCGATTATGAACATACAATTTATCTTAGGGAAGTCGTACATAACTCCTGATGTCGAAGGAAGCGACAGAACCCCTTCACTCAGCTCGGGGCTTGAGCCCCAGGGTTCGGTCACGGGCCACAGAACACACAGAGCCCCCACCTCTCTACTGGTGTGGGAGGGTGGGTGGGGTTGGGAGAGACTTCAGGAGAATGACGGAAGGGAGACGCAAATGGAGATGCATTGTACTTGACACGAGACCGGCATGTTGAACTGAAACCCCTATGTAGAACTACTTAAAGATGATGAAAAGTAATTTTTAAAGAAGAGATCATCTGTAGGGGGAAAACAGGATGTCCACGTTCAACCAAAGCAAAGACCAACACACAAAGGAACTGACTGACCGCTCTGGACAGGCCGTGGCTGGTAGCTTACTTCTGGGACCAATATTTCCCAAGTCAGGTGACCCGCACTGCCCAGGGTCCCAACTCAAGCTGGCTCTGGGGTGAACACGAGCTCCGTCCGGTGCGAATCAACCTTCCGGTTCATGATGGAAAATGTGTGGGTGGATCATTGTTTCTGCAACATTTACACAGATTGATCAAACCAAACCAAAAACGGTAAGTAGGAGACACAGCGGCTCCGGGGCGAATGGCCCCGTGTGTGGATCTAATGACTCAGCGGCGTAACTGTCGTTCCCGGGGCAGAAATCCCCCGAGTCTTCATTACACATCCTCAAATGACCATTTGAAGTGAAGCTTGGGCTGCCTTCTATCGATGAGAGTGTGGCCCCCGTAAGAAGGGTGGGCAGCGTGGGCGAGGGGCTCTGGCGGGGTCGCTGCCACCGCAGAGTCCTTCAGCAGGCCGTCCTTCGGGAGGGGCCGGAGCCTCTGAGCTGGCTGGCCTAGAGGGCTGCTTTGCTGGTGAAGGGAAGTGTAAAACATGACACAGCCACGGTGCTGTCCATTATTCTGCATTAAAGAGACGCAGTGGAAATCAGCCCTGCAAGACCACTGTGCGCTTCGTCACTCTTCCAAAAGAGAGGCCAATTCCCGGCGGGAAGAGGGTCTGGTCAGCAACCCCGGCTCAGGCCAAGCCGGCCCGGAAAGGTGGAGCAACTGAACCTTCTCCTGCCCCGGCTTCATCCGCTCACCCCTGGCTAACTGGCCTGCGGGCAGCCTGCCAGCTTCTCACGGCCCTCTCCCCTGGGCACCGAGGTGGTGTGAGCCCTGTGGAATACACGTGTGGGCGTTGTTCTGGTCATTTCTCTTCTGTTGACTCAATTGCTGAGCCCTGCAGAGCAAGCAGTGCGAGAGCCCTGCCCTGGCCAGCCGTGAGGCGGAGCTCTGGAGGAGGGGAAGGGGGGCAGGGAGGGGTGTCCTCCACAGCCAGCCAGCAGGGTCTGAGTGGTGTCCTAAAGTGATTATTACATCAATTAAGAAGACATTAGGAGAGGAGTGAGTGTGGTCTAATATAATCAACATATCATATATATATATATGTATATACATACATGTATATATGGAAATACCACAAGGAAGCCCATTGCTTTGTATAATTAGTAAGCACCCAGAAAAAACTGTGGTAGGTAAAAAATCCTGCAGTGTGACAGAAGCCAGCCGTGAGCGTGACCTGTGGTCACATACGATGTGCCGGGCAGGGAGATGTACGGAAGGAAGGGGGTGTGTGCTCTCTTGGTTCACAGGGCAAGCAGGTGGGACGTGGTAGAAGGGAACAGGGACTTGAAAAGGGGGGCTGGAGGCGTGGCTCAGGCAGAAGAACAGCTGCCTAGCAAGCGCCAGACCCCGGTCCAATCCCCAGCACTGAAACCAAACAAACAACTAACAAAGACGGGAAGGCACCCTCCACCCGTGTCCAGTGCAAGTCCTGAGGGGCGAGGCTCCAGGCGCCTGCCCACTCAGCGCAGCTCCAGAAACAGGACCTGCCCTGCTGCTCCAGACAGAAAGCAACGCCGCAGATGGGCCTGGACGGGCGCAGCCTCCACGTGGGAGGGCAGACCCCCTGCCCGCTCCGCAAGCCAGGCAAGACCATCCACAGTGAACAAGGACAACACCGAGAAAAGGACTCCACTTCCACTGCCCACCACAGGCTAGGAGCTCGTTCTTAAAACAAACGAGCAACAAAGGTCCATAATTGAGAAAGAGATAAGACAGCACCCATCTGCAATGGCCCTGGCTCGTTGTGATTTCCCCCGAGGGTCTCCAGGACATCCCTCTGCAAGCGGATGCTGTTTTTCTCCCCATTTCCATAGCCTGCCCTGGAGATATCATCCCTCTGAAGACAGCAGACCACGCTGAGCACCGCCCTGCTGCAAGCCTGCGCTGTCATTGGTGCCTGGAGCCCAGCTCACAGCTACCTTGCAGACCACAGGCTTCAGTCAGGTGAACTCCAGCTGGCACCCAGATTCAAATACTGATCTATAGTAGAATGCAGATGTGTTATGTTATTTGCCCAGGAGCTTGGGTTTCCTGGTGTGAAATGGGGAGTGTGAGTCAGTTCAGAAGGACTGAAAGAAAAAAATTTTATACTATGTGTAAAACTTGTTATAATGCACGTACTTAGTATTTGTAACATTTGCGCTTTGTACAATAAAATAGTGAAAAATTGCCACTTAGGGAAAATATACTAATTGCAGTAAATTCAAACCTTGGAACTTCCTAAGAGATGTCACTGGGCCACAAGACAGAGACAAGATGGTTGAAAAGATGTCCCTAGTCTAAGGGAGTTTTGCCTTCATCCTTCAGGTACAAATCTGTACAAGCTCTTGGTGAACTTCAGCATGACTCACATCCCAACCTGCTGGAATGTCAACAGACTTCTAGAATACCCAAGTAATTATAGCAGTATGGTACTTGTGAAGGAAAAACACAAAGAGATTGATGGAACATTTCAAAGAGACAAATTGATCCAAAGAGAGGTAAAGATAAAGTCAATGGAAGAAACACTGGCTTTCCAACAGTGGGTACAGAATCAACAACAGGTAAAAACAGTCTGGAAACAGACCTGTGTCCTGGAAAGATGTGCAGACATCAGAAAGGTCATAAATCCAATTAAACTGTAGCATAGCAATTGGCCTTAACTCAAAATGCTGAACTTTCCAGAAGGAAAAAATAATAAGCAGAATTTGATCAAATTTACCTGCATGCTAAACCTTACTTTAATGGTCTACTTATTTAATCATCTTCCTATACCAAATACCGAAGTAGAAAGCAAGGAGAAATAAGTCTAGTTTTATCTTATGGCAATTAGAATTTATCAGATACAGAAGAGAACAATAATAGAATATTTGCTCCCTTGTTTTCCCAAAGATGAAAGGAAATTCTTATTTTGCAGTTTGATAGTGCTAGTGAAATCTTTCATATGTTTTACAAAGGATGTGGAGACAGATTTTAATTTGTAATTTATGTTATGGAGTATAAATAGAAATGAAAATTCTTCATTACCTACACCAAATTCGCATGTACCTCTCTAAAGCAAGTAGCATGTAATATAAAAGTATAACTGGGCCTAATGTATTTCAGGTAATACTGAAGTGGATGCTAGCAAATCATGCCTGAATGTAAGTAAAACTAGAGTTCAGTGGGAAGGTATGATGGTAGCCAAATCCTTTCACTTTTTAAATTCATAATAACGTTTTAATATTTCACAAAAATCCTTTCACTTTTTTAATTCATAATAACATTTTTATATCTCACAAAAATCAGCTCTGTAAATTTTACATAGCATAACACTAAATGCATTTGTTATTCTGATTATTTTCAAATTAATTTTAATTATTAGTAATAATGCAAATACTTTTCAAATTATTTCAAATTATGAATTGCAGACAAATCAGCTCCTCAAAATGCATCACCAAATATCTAGGATTATTTTTTTCTTCTATCAGAAGCCTATGGAAACTGCGGAAACCTCTGGAGAACATTTATTCCAGAAGCATTAAGGATTTCCTTGGAAGCGTGGGAGTGGCTAGAAATCTCATAGTGTAGCCAAACAAACTCTGCTTGAAGTCATAATTTTCCAAAAATGTAATGAAAGTATCTTATTTGGATGTTCTATGGTTTGCACTACCTTATATGCATTTTCAAACTGGCAGTTTAGACTACAAACAGGCAATGAATGTATTGAACTCCTAGCAATAATAATAATAATAATAATAATCACATTGTGCAGTGCTTGCAAAGCATACTATTTCCATAAATTCCAACACATTCATCCAGTGACCTTTGGCTTCGGTCTGGCGTGATGTGTGTATCCTCACAGCCTAGAGCAAGACGCATTCCTCTACTGCAGACAACTTCCCTCTGCCCACTGTCTTTTCTGGAAATAATGTAACCTCATTGAAATGAGGAGATACGATCGAGTAAATGCTACACCAAACAATCATTCGCTAAAATTAAATTATTTCATTTGGTTCAAAGAGTGAACTACTTATTTTTGAGGCATTAGGTTTTAAAGATGCGTACTTTTGAAAGGTTTAAAATCACCTGGTGATGAATACTTTACAGATCATCACTGTAAACCTCGGAATTCCAGAAGCTGAGACCTGAGGATCTAAGTCTGCGAGGCTCCAATCTCTAATTCGCCACCAGAAAGTGAGAGGCAGAGCTGAGGCTCAAGTGGGAGAGAAGAAAAGCTAAGGGACAGCCCCAGGTCTGACTTCCAGCCCCAATCCTGGCACAACAATTAAAGCAAGAACATGGAAACAAATCAATAAAAACACAGAGAATATGTTTTCTTTGCTTTTTATTATTTTACACTTCCTCTCCATGATATAAAAATCCCCTTATTTCTAGACTAGCTGAGCTCATTTGAATGGATGAAAATATGGCCACTTGGCTTACATTCTGCAGACAGCCCTGTGAACCGTCATTTTTGGAGTCCTCAGCAGAAACAGCCCACAGTCCAACAGGATTCGACTGGATATGACCAGAATCGAGTGCCTGTAACCAGGCTGCTTTCTCACTTGGGGTAGACGTCAGTTAGCACTTTCTCTTAGGTGTCTACTAGCCAAATATAAGAAAGTCTTGCTTCTAAGACCAACCAGGGCTACTGTGCTTTAAGAGTCAAGTCGGCAAAATTCAAGAGAGTTTTCTTCTTCCAAAGACCTTTTGAAGAATATGAAAAGAACCTGCACACTGGAAGAAACTATCTGTGTGCCACATTTCTGACAAATAACTAATATCTACTATAGATAAAGAATGCTCACAACTTGGCAAGAAACAATATGAATACCCTAATCACAGAGAAGGTATATACAGAACTGAGCCAATGAGGAAATCGTCCATCTTGTTAAGGAGATGAAAATTGGCCTAGAACAAGGGCAATAAGACATTACTATCCACCTATCAGAACTGCTGAAGTGGAAACGCACATTCGGGAGGAGAGGTCGAGGCTCTTATTACAGACACACACGTTGCTGCTAGGAAGGTAAAATGGTGCAGACACTGTGGAAATTGGTTTGCTAATTTCTTACACAATTATGCTTTCAAATATCATGTGACCCAGCGAGTAAATCATTAGACATCCATCCAAAAGAAGAGAAAATTCATATCATGCCAACATGTGTTCATAAGTATCATAGTCATTTGGTTTTTCTACAAAACGGACTCAAACAGAATAGATTTTAATGGGTCCACAACCAAACAACCCTGGTGAGCCTATACTTGGGCTGTCTTGTTGCCAAAAATAAAAGGATTAAGCCAGGCACCAGTGGCTCACCCCTGTAATCCTAGCTACTCACAAGACTGAGATCTGAGGTGTATGGTTTGAAGGCAGCCCAGGCAGAAAAGTCTATGAGACTCTTGTCTTTAACCACCAAAAAGCTGGAAGTGGAGGTTTGTGCAAATACACACACACACACACACACACACACACACACACACACACACACACACACCAATGTTAAAAAGAAGATTTGCCAATTCAACATGTTCAAAGACAGGGATGTGTCTTTGTCCTGGGGTACAGGACAGGTGACCTGGCGGAGAGCAGATCACCTGCACACAGGTGAGCACCTGCTCACCAGCTCAGCACCATCTTCTGCTTGATGACTGTGTGATCTAGGGAAGAGTCTTCCCAGTTTCCTTTGTTCTAAATCAGGCCCAGCCCCAGGCCCCTGGCTCCCAGGCCCACCTCAAAGCCAGGCGTAGATGATCCGCACAGTCACCAGCGGGAAAGTCTGGCTCATTCATCTCAAAGTGTCTCATAAAATGAGAGAAAGTTATGGAGTGTGAGAGAATTGATCTCTGCCAGGACATGGAAGTTAGTTTTGATTTTATAACTCTAATTCACTTCAAGGAATGAACTTAGTTCGAAAATAGTTTCGATTTTATGTTTGTATCATTAATATATTCTAAATAAAATGGTGAGACTTAATATACATACTTTTTCAGCTCCCCAGTTCTTGATTTTTAAATCACGTTCTCTTATTTTTCTTGTTTTCTTCCTCTTTTTTTTCAGTACTGTGTTAGAACTCCGGGCCTTGGCTCGCTAAGCAGACACCTGTCACTTGAGCTAAACTTCCAGCCATTATTGATCCTTAAATCTAGAGCAATTAATTAGTTCCCTTTTGTATAAATCGGAAAGCTTGAACTTAGCGGATAAAGAAACCAAATGATTATTTAGCTTTCTCCTTAGCAAAAATGTGACCTGTGGGACGATTTGATTACACAGGACAGCGCCTCTCTCCTCTCCCAGACACAGCATCACTGCTGCTGCTATTGGATCCACATCAAGTCCAAAACCCTTAAACATCTTTCAGAGCTTCAGACTCTTTCTTATTTGATTACATGGGAAGATTAAGTTATATTATTCCATACAGTTTGACTAGAACACGCACGATGTGCTGAGCTTCTAAAACAAAAGTCCTGCAATGACTAAGGTCTATGGTCTTTTTGAGGTGGGTCCCTTCCCTGTGCTGTTTCCCTGGGAATTCTTTAGAATAAAGAGTGTAATCCCTGGTCTCTGTGAAGAGGGAGCTAACCCCTTCATTAAGCAGTTGGGTTCTGTGATCATATACTGAAACCACTTGCAAGGCATTCTACTTTCAGTGCGGCCACCTGTAATCTAATCACGCTGCATCTTGTGTGCCGTATTGTAGCAGTGTGCCTCTTCTCGGTCATTTTAGAACTCTGTACACGCCTGTCTTACAGGGTGGCTTACACTAGTCTTCTACCAAAGTTTTGGTGAAGGCTATCCTCCTCCAACTGTATCCACGTGACAGTTCCATCTTTGGCAAGGTTTTCTGTGGCCCTTGGAAGTTATTTCAGCTCCCACAGTGACATCAGCCTGTTTAGAATCTGCATCATTTATTAACCTGATTGATGAACTTTCCTATACAATCTGGGATATTCATGTATGAGGATGAGTCCTCGTGAGACAGCAGCGTCTTTAGCAGTCGCAAAGCTCCCTGTGATTACATTTTATGGAACAAAGCAGATTGGGGAAATTATCCTTTTTGTTTGATTAAGCCTTTGTATGACTGCCAGAGGTTAACGGAACTATTACTTTTCTTCTCCTGTAAGGATCTGCTTCAAAGCAAATCTGGAGCATTCGGCGTTGGGAAGCCGGCCTGTGAGAAGTGGGTGAACCTTGGTCTGGGGCTGCGACGGGCAGTCCCGCTGGGCAGACCCCCGGGGCAGTATGGGAGGTCCCGCTAGACAGACCCCTGGGGCAGTATGGGCGGTCCCGCTGGGCAGACCCCCGGGGCAGTGCCGGCCTCCTGTGGCCCGCGCCCCTCACCCTACACCCGGGCCTCCTGCCCAGCTCTGTGTCTGGGGCACTTGCAGGCCAGACTGCCGGTCCACTCTCACCACTGGACTCTGCAGAATGGCCTTACAAAGCACAGGCAGGTCCCAGGGCCGGGCACAGCCACGCATGAACTGGTTCAGCAGTAGATGTTGAAAACAAGCTTCGTCCAGAGGGTCCCAAGAGCACAGTATCAGACCAACGGTGAGCTCGGACCACGGACTGCCAGCGCCGCAGGACACATACTTAAAAACAAAGTAATTCCTCTCTTGTGCTTCAAACGTTTCTGTTTAGACAGACAGTCTGGCAATCCTAGGATAACTGTCTTTTATTGTCATTGGTGAGCCATTCATAAATGCACACAACTCTCTCTCAGGCTTCTTTCTCTCAGCGCATGCCTGGAGGGCATTTGTGGGACCTTTGAGTGGTCCAGTGTTGGAGGTATGACGCAGGTGGTTGGCAGCCTGACTCACCCTGCACCGGGTTTGATGTGGCTTGGGTCTTAGTCTTCACAAACTCTCAACCGAATGGACCGCTGTGTGTTACTTTCCTGAATGACAGGAACTTCCTGCGTTGCCCAGGTCTTCACAAGACCAGCCATTGCCTCTGTGAGAGCGCTCTTTATGCCGCAAGTCCTCACAGGTTTCTGGGTCCTATTTCTAGAGTTCTGAGACGCCAGTGGGCACCCTTCCTTGTCGAGAAGAGATGCATTTGGGTGATTTCTGTGGCGGCCGCAGGCTGGTCCTCGGGGTGTGGCTCGGTGAGTGAACAGAGGAGGTGTCACTGGAGAAAAGCGGGGTCACCCCGTGCACTCCCTTCCAGCTGCACCGAGCACTGTGTGGCTCCGTCTTCAGATCACCATGATTTCTCAGCCCCTGCTGTGTCTCTGGCCCCTGATAAGCACTTGGTACAAAATGGGAACAAAATAGGCAAAAGCAGCCCTACTCATGATTGCATGTTGAAGGGGAGCAAGGGGGAAACGTGCATAGGGCTGTCTATGTGTGCAATGTGTGCAAAGACAAGTATTAGAATAAAGGAGAAAGTTGGAACCGAGCAGGTATCAGAAGACAGAGCTGTGAACGAGCCAGGCATGTGAAACTCACACAGCGCTGATGATGAGGTGAGTTTCATACATGGTCAGAAGGGATGGACAGACCGACGGGACTCCTGTGGAAGGACTGCTTCTGACAGAGGAGGGACGAGGACTGAGTGCAAGGCCCGCGTGTGTCCTTGGAAATGCTAGGGAGCCTGGACTGTCGCGAGGAGGCCGCACTGTGCAGCTACAAGAGTCAGTGAGGGTTGGTTCTGTTTGTTTGTTTTAGTGCCAGTCCAGGTGCTGGAACTCAGGGTCAGCAGACACAGAAGGTGGAGGCCCGGAGTGAAGATAATAAACCTCCCATCAGAGGTGGGTCACATCAACAGCTCTGCACTCGATGACCAGGACTGGGAGGGTTTGTCCCTGGGTTTCCCATGGCAGCTCTAGCGTTGGAAGTTCACAGTGTCGATGTTCTCTTCTGCTTGGCTTCTGTGGACATCAATTCACGAGGAGGAGGTTCACTTTGTGGCCTATCCCTGACTGAACCCACTACTGGGAGTAAGGAGGCTAAACTCCCAAGCTGCCTCAGAGGCAAGACATGACACAAGATGTAAGAGCAAGCCCTCTTCTCTCAGCAGATCAGAATGTACGCCATCAGGAAAGAGGTTCTCCACTGTACGGAGATGAGCCACCAGGAAGGGTCTCTGGGGTGGGAGGGAGCGGTGAGCCAGTCGGTTTGGAGAGCAGTGGAGACTCTGTACCTTGCAGAGGGGCTATAAACGGAACAACAGGTTTTTAAAATTTGTCCTTCTACATAATTATGTCTGTGGCAAAGGAAAAGCCCCAGGCAACTGGAACTACTGAGTGCCATTACAAAAGACAACCCGTGATCCATTGCTTTTCATTAGCAGGAGTGCTTATATGGGAGTGGGAATGAGTATTATTTTGCCTCAAGTATGTTTTTTAAGGTAGAAAAAATTGATCACCATAGAATAGGCAAGGAAGCCAACAGCAAGGAGGTGAATGTGATTGGACTGGGGGTAGTGTTCTCATAATATCCACTTGTCATTTCCCCAAGAGTTTATAAGGCAATACATCACATTGCTCAATTTCCCTACGCTTAAAAATGCAACTTGGTATTAAATAATGATCCAGACTCAACTTTCCTGCCCTGCGAGATGTAAACAGTTGTACGTAAATGTTCAATACCCAGCCTGTGCTGTCGATTTGTCCCCATGAGTTACCACGGATCAATACTGCATTTGTAAAGTCATTTGTGTTTAACTTTACATGGGGAAAAAATCTGCAGCTCAAAAATAACAACAAGGCTTTCCTTCGTTCGCCCCTGCATGGAAATTTGCTACTCTAGCCTGGTCTCCACGCACGAGGAAGGCTGCTAGCATGTCGCCGAGGAGCGGAGCGAGGAGATGGTGTCTACTACTGCCAACGTCTAAAACTGTGCACAGGCGCCTGCCGTCAGCCTTGCTTATGGCGGTTTCAGGTGTCCGGGCTGATCCTGCTGCATCAGCCCAGGCCTGCATGCTTCAGGGCACGGGGTCCAAATACGGCCAGGGTGTCCCGCCCCGTGAGAGGACTCGCCAAAGGATGAAAAGACCCCAAACAAACGGAATAATTCAGGCTTCTAGAAGGAGCAACGACGAGTGGTAAACCAAGGCAGCGCTGAAGGGGCTGTCAGCTGGCGCGGAACAGTTTTGGAATACTTCATTCTGCTTCACCAAAGTCCCAAGTTAGAGGCCCCTGTGGGACCGGAGAGACAGGCGGCTTGGGTTGAATCTGCACATGGCCAAGCACTGTGGGTGCCAAGGCCCTGTGGAGGGGCGGAAAAACCTAGAGACCAAACTGAATTGGATGTTGAGGAAAGGAATAGGCCATGTGAGGGCATGGCCGTTCACTACTGGTGGATAAAGAACCAAATCACCACGGCAGCCATGGAAATCCAGTGTGAGGAACAGCATGAAGAAAGAACGCAAAGGGTTTCCGTTCCAAGCTCTCGCTCTCTCTTTTCCTCTCCCTCTCTCTGGCTTGCTGGCTCTCTCTCCCCACCCACATGCTTATCTTGAATAGCTAAAATCATTAGCTGCGAGGCGCGGAGCAGCTGATGGTGGTGACTTGCTCCCTCTCTTCTGCAGAGCAAGACCCTGTGCTGCTGAAACCCACTGCTGTCTCGCTGCTTACACCAATCCGTCTTTCTTCCCGTGTGTGAAGCATTTCTCCTGGGCAGGACCCACTACACCTCCCAGATTGGACCGGCAATTTGCATCATCCTGGCTTCTCCACAGGACAATCCTGTGAAACGGGACACTGTTTTGATTACACAGATGACACTTAGGCTTGAGCAAGGTACCTACTTTCCTAGCCCGGGACCCCTGTCTCTCCCTGAAAACCTGTGTCCTGTGCTCCATGAAAAGCTCCATTTGTTTCTCACAAACACACCGTCTACAAAGTCACACATTTTATTTATAATACTGTTGATTTAGAAGTCTTCCATCCCTTTTCTTAATTCTCTGCAACTCTTCTTGAACAACTAGCCCTAATGCTTCATACTCTCAGGAAGCAGTACGGATCCCTTTCAACACCAAACCAGTCATTTATGTATTTTTCAATTCCTGTCCAGATGAGAAAGGAGAGGAGGAACACCCCCAGTGAGCAGGCTCAGTGTCAGAAGACAGATTGACATCTGATCGATCCCATATCAGACCCAGTATTCAGACCGTGAAAGCCATTGGCGCGATCAGAGGGGCCATGCCGAAATTTAGATCAGGATTCCCAGTCACAAAAAGTGATCTTCAAAGTGATGGCAAAACTGTGTCCACCACTCTACAGAATATCCTTGATCTATGATTTGACAGTGAAAATATGAAATCTGTAGATGTATAAACCAAGGCCCAATTTCCTTCCCACTACAGTTCAGTCCCATTTCATCTGAAGGACTTGGCTGTGAGACTCAAACGGAAAAAACAACAATGCATTCACAGAATAATGTTGGAGGGAGGCAAAGCTCAGGATAAGGGGTTAGGTTCCCGGCTCCCTCCAATGCTTACAGCAGGGCCTCGGTACCGACAGTGGACTAGGGTGCCTAGGCCAGGCAGGAGCCCCTGGAAGAGTGCTGTGGAGAAAGCAGAGCTAGATCCAGCAACATGACGTGGCTTTACCTGAGGCGAGGACAATCAAAACAGCTCATGGGTAAAGAAAGGATGAGAGCCGCTTCCTATTTAGCAAGTTCTCTCTAGTACCAGTGCGCGGGGCGGGGGATGAGCACGGACGGGGCCTGGCTGAGAGCAAGACATTGAGTTGAAAGAGGAGCCAGGTGTTCCTGTCCCCCGAGAAACTGGATGCTTCACCCCAGTATGGAGAGGACACTGGATGGCAGATCTGAGATACACGGAGGATATTTCCCCCAACACTGCCAAGATACTGAATCTCCTTTCTCCCAGGAACATGTGAAAAGTAGAAAAGTAGGAGTGGAAGTAAAGATCGCCCCGTACAGAATGGCATCTCTTGATCTGCTCTGCTCATACTCGCTTCCCTCTGAAATAGACAAACCCACCCTCAGCTAGAAGGGAAGTGAACTTACAGACACCTCAGCTAGAAGGGAAGTAAACTTACAGACAGAGTTCTTACGACTGCTGTCCTTGTTGGGTAGCATCTTGACTCCTCTCGACTTGAGTTCAATCGCCTTTTTCACTGAAAGAGAAAGAAAGAAAGAAAGCCATTAGCGGGTAACCCAAGGCGATTTTAAGAGGGTGGTTTAATCTTCCGGAGTGTTCTCTGAGGTCAAAGAGACACGGGAGGAAAGTAATGGAGCCAGCAAATAAGTAATGCCAGGTTGTCAAGCACAAGACCACCATGCACGGCAGCAGGGTCGCAAGCGACCAGTAGTCAGGGTGCAGTTTCCCCACACAGCCAAACCCGTGTGCCATGGGGAAGGGGAGGAAGCTCTCCCCAGGCGATCGGTGTGCCCTGGTGTGCAAGCACGCTGCACTCTCCGTTTCTGGGCAGTGAGGCTTCAGTTTCCAAAATTTGCTACGTGCAGGAAAACATTCGATACACATACAGATCATTTATTTATTCATTCATTTGCTCATGAATTCACTGAATCATTTCAGCTGCTGTGGTTCTTCCGGAATTTTCCCACCTACAGTCAATACAAACGGCACCAGGACCCTGCCTCACAGAGTCAGCCTTCACATTTTTATCATTACATTGACTTATCCATCTTTTCGACTCGGGGGACGGCATCCGTCCGGTACCCTGCTAGGAGAGCCACTCTCCAGCAAGGTCTCAGGTTCTCACTGTGAGTTTCAGAGAAGAGTCCGGCTCACCCTGCAGCCCTCAGCCCTCAGACCCCTTTGGTGTCCACCCCCTGTGGCACTGGGAAGACAGTGAACCGCCTTGCCTGAAGTGTAGTCTGCCGACTGAAATGAGTATCTGGAGTCGCTAGCACCGGCATCAAATAAAACCAGAAGTGTCCAGAAGTAGGGAGGCGCTCTTAAAAATGAAAACACAAGACAGGAGGAGGTGGGTGGGGGAAGGGTGGGGTTCCTGAGCCTGGCAGCTTCCGGTAGCTTCCCTGACTTCTCTGGGACTAGAGTATGACCGGCTGCCTTGCCCTGGGGAGACGAGGTGGAAGGAAGCCCCGGCAGGAGGCTCCTCACGGGTCAGGCTTCTCCTGAGGAGCTGCTTCAGCGCTTCGCTCCGCATTAGTTCCCCCAAACCACAGTGTGGGAGCCGGCCCGGGCCGAGGCTGGGCCTGCCGTCCCTCCCAGAGACCTCCCCCACCCGCTGCCCACTCCCAGGGCACAGGCCTGCAGCCTCCTCCCGCCCGGCCGCCCGGCCCAGGGCAGGGCTGAGCTCGCCAGGGAAGGGAGCTCTTCCTTTTAGTTGCGGCCTAAGGAAATTCACAGAGCCCACCACGCAAGCCAGACCCAGCTATGAACCGTCCACAGGCAGCCTGAGGAAAGCTAAACCCTTCCTATTTCTAATTCCTCTTTGTTCTTATTCTGAGTTCTAGAACAGAAGAGAATTACCTGCCATTTCATGACTCTTATTGAAAAAGTAATGAAAAGATTTTAAGTGCAAAGGGAAAAGGCAGTTTCCTCAAGCAGCTGTTCACCGTTTGCGGCGTCTAAGGCTTTGTTGGAGAAACCTGCTGGCCCAGGAGAGCGCGCAGGAAGTTGCTTCTGAGAAGGACTTGAATAACACTGACACCAGGAGGGTGTCCCCAGGGGACAGGGGACAAAGGCACTGAAACTACCAGCCAGCCCTTCAGTGGGGAGGTGGGCAGGGAGGGTGCTCAGGAAACGAACCACACCATAGCACCCTAGTAGGCTTTTCTATGGGTTGCCTGGACAGAGTCTGTGGACTATTCAGTTAGAATTAGAATTGTTGATGTTGAATGACTGGATTATTATTTTGTTGGAACATTTTTATTATCTTTAAGTAGTCAAACACCAATTCATTTGTGAACACAGCACCTCGTGCAGGTGGTGCTGGGTGGTTCTTGGTGGTGGGCCTTTCTCTGCTCACCTGGAGACGATCACCGTGTTCTGTTAAGAACTTCCGGCTCTGCATCCTGACTACCTCGTGGGTCTCCTTCACAACAGACTGCAAGCTCACAAAGCTGAGCAGTTTTACCTGACAAGTTCATCTTTACCAACACGGGTCTGAACTCACCCATAGTTTCTTGGTCACATAGTCAGCGAAAGTATTGTAATCATCCCATGGATCATTTTCATTATGGCTATCACGAATGATACTTTTTGGAATTATTACATACATTTGGCACTTTTTAGATGCTCCATGGCGTCCAGTTTAGTGTCACCGGTGTCCTAAGTTTCACTCTATTACCAAGGTACAGAGGTTGCAACCTATAGGCGGGTCACACCGTGAAGAGTCATACCTCTATGAAACCACATTTTACACTTCAAACACAGCCTACAACTGTACTGTAGGATACAATCCTGAAATAATTGCGTATTAGTAATCTATCTTCCTCTAAAGTTGAATTTTCCAGGTCTGGAATTTGATTAAGCAACATGAAAGCACCTTCTGTGCATGTGTGCAAGGATCACTGATTTTATTGCTATTATTAGGTAGTGGTACAGGGGTCAGGCGTGCATGTCAGGGAATGAGCACACCGCTTCTTGGACAAGGTCACCGTTCCTACGCTTTCCTCTGTTTTGCCTCTCCGGTCCTGCACACAGTGGCATAGTTCACAGTTCACATCATGTCTATTGAGTGCCATGAGTGCATTTGTTCACCCTCCGTCCGCCATTCCTGTTGTATGCTAATGGGAACAGGAAAAATTCACAATAAACATGTATATTAGTTACTTGATTATGTTAGTTACTAGATTAAATGTCTTCTGATGTCAATCCCATTAGAATGTGTTCTTTTCTGTCCTTATCTCTTACTCATAATCATCGAAGACCCTGGACACCACAGAAAATTGGAGGAAGTGTAAAAAATGAGAGAAAAGCAAAAGAAGATGAATAAACCCATTACCTAGTGACAGCAGGTGTTAAGACTTTTATGTATTTCTTTCCAATCCCATGTGTGTCATGAAAATTCATACGAGTATTGAAAAAGAGTCACCCGGGTCATTTTTATAGAACGAAAATAAAATTATGAATATGCATTTACTTTTCTTGCATGTCTTCTTGCACGACTTTCCTTAACAATACTCTTGGTAGAAGAATCACAACGCTTTTCATGTGGAGTTTGTTTTTCTGTTCTAAGTTGTTGCCGCTGACATTGCCCAGCTGGTCAAATCTGGGTTACGCTCTCAGAATGCATTCTGCAATCAGGATTCAGTGGTAAGGACCACCATCACTGAAGTGATTTCTAGAAAGGCCGCCTTGGCCACCGCCTGCCCCACCCCAGCTGTCTTCACGGATGCACTTTTGCCAGCAGCCAGTGGGTGCTCGCCAGAGGAGACGCTTACCAGGTCGTAGTTGGAAAGGCTTTCTCATTTTATCCTCACTTAAAATTCAGAATGCACTTACTAACTTATTCCGCAAGGTAAATCTTGTCACTATTGTCTCAAAGTTCGTACGCATTATTTCATGGGGAACTTCGTTGTTCCTGTCATAACCCTCTTTTTAAGTTGTAGAAATGACGTCAGGTTCTCCAGTGATTTGCACTGCACATTCCACACCTACGACTTTCCAGTTCCCATTAGCTCTTGTGATGTCCTTGAACACCAGCCTCAACGGGCAAGTCATCTCTGAGGTAGAGGAATCCGGAGACCAAATCTCATTGTACCTTTAAATTAGCAGGGTTTTTTAAGCTCTGCCAGTGTGACCTTTTGATTTGAACAGTCATGATGACAAAAGCTCCACTCTTGGGGCTGGGAAGGTGGCTCAGTGGTAGAGTGTTTGCCTTGCATGCATGAGGCCCTGGGTTCGATTCCTCAGCATCACATAAGCAAAATGAAAAAAGCCAGAAGTGGCGCTGTGGCTCAAGTGGTAGAGCGCTAGCCTTGAGCTGAAGAGCTGGGGGACAGCGCCCAGGCCCAGAGTTCAGGCCCCACGACCAGACCCCCCAAAAAACCACACAAACTCCACTATTTAGAGACAATTGTAATAAAAGAAATCACACACACACACACACACACACACACACACACACACACGTTTATTAACATGGGGATAATTGTGTTAAGCCAGTGTGGGGTGTGGGGAAGTGTAGATTCTTTACCAAAGGCTAAATTTATTTTATTTCTTATCTTTTATTGTTATTTTTATATTTTGTCAGTCCTGGGACTAGAACTCAGCACCAGGGTGTTGTCCCTGAGCTCTTTTGTTCAAGACTAGAGCTCTACCACTTGAGTCACAGAGCCACTTGCAGTTTTCTGGTGCTTAATTGAGATAAGAGTCTCATAGACTTTCCTGCCTGGGCTGGCTTTGAACCACAATCCTCAGATCTCAGCCTCCTGAGTAACTAGGATGATAGGTGTGAGCCACTGGTGCTTGGAAAGCTAAATATTTTAAATAGGACAATTTACTCTGTTCATCCCCTGTTTTCTTGATAAGCAAACTCTATTTTAAGAGTGCATTTTCCTGTGATTTATGTTTTAGAGTTAAGAATATTCAGTATTTACCTTGGAAAAAGGTTACTTTATTGCTGGACATAGTGGCTCACACCTGTAATCTCAGACACTAAACTAAAAGCGAAAGAATGGAGATGTGGTTCTCGAGGTGCAGCACTGGCTCTGGGAGAGGGAGACTCCAGGTCTACTCTCCACCGCTGTCCAGAGTAGCAAGGAAAATAAGTAAATGAATAAGGTTACTTTGCTCTGTGGTCATGTTTTGGTTTACTCCACAAAAGCCATTTTAACCCACTACCCTCCCCAAACAGAGGGAAGACAGAAGGAATCAGGAAAAGAGGGGATCAGGGAGAGAAGAGCGGAGGGCTGGGAAGTGTTTCCTCGGCGGCGTGCCCTCGTCCCTCGTTGTTGGAGGCTTTTCCACTGCATTCTCTCATCTCTCCCCCTGGGTAACCAGAGCCCTGCCAGGGGCAGAGCCGGGGTCCAGCCTGACCTCTGAGCTTTTCCACACTCCTGAGACACAGCATTGCTCTTTGTTCCTTTGGGTTGTGCGTGTTTGTTTTCTGTTATCAATTCAATGAAGGCTCCCGTCCCACGGATGTGGATCTAGTTCTTGCTCCAGCAGTGAATGCGGGAGGGAAGATGAGCGTTTGGGATGCGACTTGAACTCGGCCTTTCCGCTGCCTCCAAGAGGCAGTGTGCAGGGTTGGGGACGGGCTGCTGGTCCCCAGCGATGGGAGGGCCGGTGACACTCGGTGGAGTTGAAGGGGTGGACATCCCACAGTCCACTGCGCCGGCGCTCTCCGGACAGGGCAGCTCGGGCACGCTCAGGTGTGTGAGGGGCTAACGCTGTAAACAAGGAGCTCTACCATGCGCTGTGTGCTATGCAGAGCACACCGCACTGCACGGTAAACAGCTGGGCCTGGTAACACAGTTACTATGGTATGCATTTTAGTTTTGTTTTGGAACATGCTGTTTCTACTAGTAAAAAATGTGCCATTACATAGATCATCAGGTTTTACAGCATTAGCCTTGTGCTTCTCCTGTTCACTGCATCTCTGTTCACTGAGTCTCCTGTTCACTGCATCTCTGTTCACTGCGTCTCTGTTCACTGCGTCTCTGTTCACTGCATCTCTGTTCACTGCGTCTCTGTTCACTGAGTCTCCTGTTCACTGCGTCTCTGTTCACTGCATCTCCTTTCACTGCATCTCCCACTCACTGCATCTCCCGTTCACTGCATCTCTGTTCACTGCATCTCTGTTCACTGCATCTCTGTTCACTGAGTCTCCTGTTCACTGCATCTCTGTCCACTGCATCTCCTGTCCACTGCATCTCCTGTCCACTGCATCTCTGTTCACTGCATCTCTGTTCACTGCATCTCTGTTCACTGCATCTCTGTTCACTGCATCTCCTGTTCACTGACTCTCCTGTTCACTGCATCTCTGTCCACTGCGTCTCCTGTTCACTGCATCTCTGTTCACTGCATCTCTGTCCACTGCATCTCTGTTCACTGCATCTCTGTCTACTGTGTCTCCTGTTCACTGCATCTCTGTTCACTGCATCTCCTGTTCACTGCATCTCTGTTCACTGCATCTCCTGTTCACTGCATCTCTGTTCACTGCATCTCTGTTCACTGCATCTCTGTTCACTGTGTCTCCTGTTCACTGCATCTGTTTACTGTATCTCCTGTTCACTGAATCTCTGTTCACCGCATCACCTTTCACTGCATCTCCTGTTCACTGCATCTCCTGTTCTCTGCATGTCTGTTCACTGCATATTCTGTTCTCTGCATGTCTGTTCACTGCATCTGTTTACTGCATCACCTGTTCATTGCATCTCCTGTTCACTGAATCTCTGTTCACCACATCACCTTTCACTGCATCTCCTGTTCACTGCATCTGTTCACTGCATATTCTGTTCACTGCATGTCTGTTCACTGCACCTCCTGTTCTCTGCATGTCTGTTCACTGCATGTCTGTTCACTGCATCTCCTGTTCACTGTGTCTCCTGACAGTTCCACTGTGACATTTACACAGGAGAAATCACCTGAGGACACTTGAGAGGGATGGGCCCATGTCATCAAGTGACTGAAGACTGAATTACATTGTGGATATAGGGACTTCAGGAACACAGGAAAGATGATAGACCTCCCACCAGAGTTTGTTGAAGAGCTGCGGAGAGCTGTGCTCATCGGAATGGTCCTGCCGTAGATCTGTCTGGTTCTCCGGGACACCAGAGCCATTGCATCATCCTGTATCAAACACGTGTGGGCTCATGCTGGGCATGCTCTGTGCACTCAACATACGGTAGGTTCTCTGTGCTGGGCAGCAAGCTCTTCCTGTTTGCCAGCCCCCTCTCTGTTAGTAGGGGACTTCTTCTGTCTGACGCTGAATGGGCTGCAGGGTGGTCTGTCGGGTTTCATCGGCATCCTGGGCTTCATTGTGTGTTACCTGGCAGGTGAATGACTCCCCTTCAGCTCCGGCTCCTCTTCTGCTTAATGAAGATAATTATCCCCTGCTGTCCATGTTCCTGGGAAGATTAGGGAATGGGCCACCTCCCACCTGTTTCTGCAAAATACGTGGGAAAGCTGGGAATGGGGGTGTCGCATTCACCACAGGTGAAGGCGTAGGTCCCCCAGCCGGCGCTCCCTCCGCCACCCAGCATCACCTCGTGCGGCAGGCTGGGGAAGGAAACCTGCCCTCCACCCGAGCCAGGCCACTTCCTGCCAGCCTCTTGTCCTCTGAGACACTGCCATTCAGTGAATCAGTGAAGTTTCCAGAAGGAAAGCCCTCCTGCTTTCTCCATCCACAGAAGTGACTCCGTTGCTCAGGCCTCAGCTCGGGCATTCACAGCGGGAGCCCCACCTGCCGGTGAGCACAGCCCTCTCTCTCTGCTCATGCAGCCTTTCTGTCCCCTCTGGGGCTGGGCATTCACGGGGCTGACCTTTCACACAGGGAGGGCATCTCACCCAGGGGAGGCTGGCAGCATCGGCGCCAATGTGTTTATTCTTCACCAAAAGAATCGCAGAATGTTGCTGTGTCCTGACCCATGGAGAGGCTGAAATTATGCCTGGTTGCAAGCATGTGAACCATGGCGTTTATTCCACGAGCAAAATGGTGAAGCCTTAGGGACCGGGACTGCTCCATGCTTGCCTGCTGGCAGGGCTGGGCCTCGGGACAGAGCACGGAGCTGTGCTCGCTGGCAGGGCTGGGCCTCGGGGCACAGAGCACGGAGCTGTGCTCGCTGGCATGGCTGGGCCTCGGGACAGAGCACGGAGCTGTGCTCGCTGGCAGGGCTGGGCCTCGGGACAGAGCACGGAGCTGTGCTCGCTGGCAGGGCTGGGCCTCGGGACAGAGCACGGAGCTGTGCTCGCTGGCAGGGCTGGGCCTCGGGACACAGAGCACGGAGCTGTGCTCCCTGAGCTCACTTTTCTCCCCTTTCCCTCCCGCAACCTCCCCACAAGTTGTACAGATCATTTCCAACATACTGTCTTGTGAGTCTCACTGTCACATTGGTTCACCCTTTGTACTTTGTCTCACCATTTTATTATTCCCCATTCCCTTCCCTAATTCAGGAAAGTACCAAAGTCAAATACAGTGACAACAAGGGATAAACCATAGGGAAACACACACACACACACACACACACACACACACACACACACACACACACACACACACACACACACAGTACATTAAAAACAACAACAACACAAAACCTTCTTGTGTCCATGTCTTGGAGTTCATTTCGCTTAGCATCATCTCATATGGTCATATGTACGTAGCTATTGAGCTATTCTGCTCATCTGCTAGGATTATCCTAGACATATACTAATGATTATAAATGAGGGAAACCATGGAACCTATGTTTCTTTGGGTCTGGCTTACTTCCCGTAATAGGATTTTTTCCAAGTCTTTCCATTTCCTTACGAATGGGGTGGTATCATTCTTTCTGATGGAGGCATAGAATTCCTCTGTGTGTGTGTGTGTGTGTGTGTGTGTGTGTGTGTGTGTGTGTATCTGTCTCTATATCTATCTATCTGTCTATCTATCTATCTATCTATCTATCTATCTATCTATCTATCTATCTATCTATCTATCTATCTATCTATCTGTCAATCATACTTTCTTGATCCATTCATCTACTGAGGGCATCTGGGTTGGTTCCATATCTCAGCTATGGTGAATAATGATGTGGTGAACAATGGCTGTTCTGTCCTTCCTTTTTCCTGAAGTCAGCTCTTCTGGCTGGGTCTGGACGGGTGGGTGTAGGCTTTGAGGGGCGAGGGCCCTGAGTGGAGGCCGGCTGGGTCTGGACAGGTGGGTGGAGGCTCTGGGGGGTGAGGACTGTGAGCAGAGGCTGGCTGGGTCTGGACGGGTGGGTGGAGGCTTTGAGGGGCGAGGGCCCTGAGTGGAGGCCGGCTGGGTCTGGACAGGTGGGTGGAGGCTCTGGGGGGTGAGGACTGTGAGCAGAGGCTGGCTGGGTCTGGACGGGTGGGTGGAGGCTTTGAGGGGCGAGGGCCCTGAGTGGAGGCCGGCTGAGTCTGGACAGGTGGGTGGAGGCTCTGGGGCGTGAGGACTGTGAGCGGAGGCCGGCTGGGTCTGGACGGGTGGCGCTGCCCCTGTGCCTGGAAGCCCGGTGTCTCTGTGCTCAGCAGGCAAGACATGCACATTTAGCCTTTGTGTAGTTTCTTTCTAAATGCTAATGACTTTCCATTTATACTTGTTTCTTCCTGTGCCACTTTTCCTTTAATTACTCTTCTTTTGTAAATAATGTGATTTTTTGATGACCACCCTTCCCCCTCCAAATTTTGTGAAAAGCTTCATTAATTTTTATCAAATAACATATTAAATCAAAGTTAATGTGGTGGGAACAAAGGAACAGAATTGCAATATTTTTTTACAGGGAAATAATGAAATTTCTCTCAGAATGAGCAGCCATCTCCAGCTATTTTGAGGAATCAATTGCAGGGAATCAGCTGGAGGAGCTGGATGGAGGGCCTGGCCAGAGTCAATCAATGCATGCCACCCTCCAGGGGTGACACCCGTGCCAGGCGGCAGTCTACAGAGACGCCAGGAGACACACACCTTCCAGCCCGCACTTCCTACCCACCCTCAGAACGCTCAAGAATCTTTGCTGGGAACCAAGTGCTAGAAAGCAGATTTTGTATGTGCACACATGGAACTTTCCTAACAATAGGCATTCTTAGATTGAAAGCAAGCATAGGAGCTGAGGAACTAACACAATAACGGAACTGCTAGCCTATTAGTTGTAGGAACGTGTTTACTCTACAACGAGGTAGGTCTAAAGACATTTTCTAAGGAAGGAAGACACTAACTTTTCTCTGACTTAAATTTTTTCCATATTTCTTGCCAATATTTCCAGTATGCCATTGTTAATCATTCACCATACAAAAGAAACACACAGGAAAACTTCCCTGTTAGTGATGGTCCAGGCAGGACATGGATGAACCGCAGCCTATAGACTTCCCTAAAAGAGCTCTTCTGTGTTCTTACTTCCGATGTTGCAAAACAGCACCGTATGTGGGCCATGTTCCAAACAACTGGAAGAAACAGGTGCATGCATGATATGTGCGATGAGTAAGATGAGAGAGAAAGAAAGAGAAAGAATAAGGGTGTGCAGAGAAGGAGGGCACTCTGGACATGCTGAGTTTGACTGGTTCCGGGGGACACTGAGCCAGTCCAGGGGCATGGGCTGGGAGCATCCCTCAGACTTCTGGACAGGCTGGCCCACAGAAGGGCGCTGCCTCTCATATCCAGCTGCCGCTCCGCTCTGGTCTGGTTTGCAAATGCACATGCTTGGGGTGCATGTCATTGTACCCTTCCCGGGCTCTGGTGATGCCACGCCCTGACCCCGTGATGCTGCCTGCTAGATGCAGGTGGCTTCCTGCCTTTTGGAGCGGCTTCCCCGTCTTCCTGGACTCTGGCACTCTGCGGCCCTGAATCAGCTCTCACTCTGCATGCTGACCCCTGTAGTATCGTCTGAGGTTTCTGGAGAAGCCAGTCCGTGGGCTGATTCACTCTAGGTGGGCACCCTGGACACTGACAGCAAATCTTCAGAGCAAACAAGTCCTCCAGAATGGCTGCTTCCCACGCTCGGTTTGCATGGAGTGACTGGTGCATGCGTGGGAGAGACAGCCCCGGGCTGGGCCTGGTCACAGGTGGGCAGCACCTGAACGGTATTTCTCAGGGCTCAGGCTCGCTTCCAAGCTTCCGGGCTTCTCCAGGCTTCCTATCCTCCCAGACGCTCAGTGTTTCCAGTGTACAGACTTTTCCTGGGTCCACACACACAGGAGTTGGAGTCCTCGGAGCTGGAGATGCTCACCTTGTGTGACAATAGGAGCAAAAGCACCATCTGCGTTGAGTCTTTGTTTTTCTTTGATGTGCACATAAAATATCAAAGCAAACACGTGTGTGTGCTTTTCTCCTTGAATCTGTTGTATGTCTGCTGTTCAGGGCATCACACAGAACTTAGAGGCCCTTAGATTTTCTTCAGGTCAAAATGCACTCAGGGTTTTCCTAATGTTTTCCTAACACCGACGCATTGAAAAGGAGTTGGGTTGGAATTTGAATAAACTAAAACAAACGGTTTTGCGGTGGGCCATTCGCTGGCATCTGGAACCTGTCTCAAGTTGGACAAGCACCACCGCCACCTATTACGCAACATGTTCCCATGGTGCCAAGGGGGGCTGTCACCCTACCCAGTTAGCCACCCGCGACGCCCACGCGGCCAGCCTCCTGTGACGGAGGCCTAGAGGCCCTCAGGGCAGCGGCCTGCCCCGGGAAGCTGCGCGCCGCGTCTCGGTGAGACTTTGGAACTCCGTCCCAGACAGACTGCTTATAAGTAGCTTCAGTCTCTTCAAAGCCCTTTGCGCCTGTCCTGCCTCCCTGGATGAATCAAGAGACGTGCTTGACCCAGTGCAGCCACACACACCGTTTAATTTTCGCTCTTGAGAATCTAAAATGGATTCTTAAAATGGGATGAACTTTGAATCTGATGCTAAAGCTGGTAAGATTTATGGAAAGGAATTAGGAATTTATTCAGTGTCTCTAGGCAAGCAAAGACTGACCTGTCTGTCGCTCTGAACCGGAGGATGAGATGAAGGGCAGAGACCCTGTGAGACCGGCCCTGATGATAAAACGCAGCGTTCACTGAGTGCTTACCCCTGGATTGGCCATCTCCTAGGAGGGCACTGTGACCGGGACACAGGCCTCCCAAGTGAGGAAAAGCCATCTTCGAGAAGTGAAGTAAGTGCTCTGACACAAGGAGACAACACTGGCCAGCAATCCCAGACTGCCCCCACTGGAGGAGAGGGGAGGGGGGGGGAAGGGGAGGACAGGAGAGGAGAGGAGCGGGAAGAGCAGAGCGGGGAGCACCTTTGGAACCAGGCCATGGCAGAGGCCTCGGGCCCTGTGGCTGTCTTGGAACAGAGCCTCCAGAAGATGAGCTCACCTACCTAGCGCTTCTGCAGGTTTGGGGTTGGAGGTGGCTCCTTAGGGAAAGCCCGAAATCTTTCAGCCAGAAACCACCTTGGGCAAGCCTTTTAATGTTTGTACTCCAAGGAGGAGCTAGGCCCAGTGCTGTGCAGGTGGGCCTGTCAATGAGATTAGTCATGCTTGGGCCCTGGGGAGGGCACCCAGAGCCAGCCTCCCCCAGGAGCAACAACTTCATTAGGAAAACAAAGGGAGCCGCACAGACCTCAGTGAGGGGGCATTCCTTACTATTGCTTGTTTGAATAATATTCAGTCCTAAATTGACTTCACAAAGAAATGGAAAGGCAAAATAAATAAGTAATAAGTCCCAGATGAACTTAACATGGAATAAAATGCAAGGACCCAAGTGCTTACGATGAGTAATATTCTGAGTTCTGTTCGCTGAGACGTTACGTATCAAATAGTATCCAAAGTTACTTATTAAATAGCATAGCAGGTGTTTGCCAGTAAAACATTTTAACATTATTTTGAAATGTGTTCTACCACTGGTAAAGATAGGATAGAGTTTGTATACAATTGCAACCTTCTTCAGACAGGAGAGAGCTTTGAAATGCGTTTTTTCGAAAGGTGTCTTTGGCATGCATCCATCTGCATGTGTGTAGGTATTACAGCAAATAAACCCAGAGACAAATGCAAAATCTTGATCCAATGGAAAATATTCTATGAGAGCTTGTTGCCATTTAATTTATCGAGTTCCAGTGAGCCAAATTACTATTTCATGAAGCTAATATAATCACTAATATAATACTTAACACATTTCACTGACATGTGATGAGAAAGCTGCATTTCATGACCAGAACCAGACTTCACACCACACTGGCTCAGCCCCTAACTCCTCCATTCTTTATGTCCCTAGCATGGCATCTGACATTCCTCGCACAATTGTGCACAAGGTATCTGCTGCATCTTATTCACTCATGAGCATTGGGTGGGTGAAGGGCGGCATCATTCTAGGCACTGCGAAGCAAGAGCACATCCTGTCCCCAAAATGACCCTCCTTGTGGAGTGATCAAAATGCAGCCCATTTGCAGCATCGGGTGCTAGCGCTCAGCTATTAGGAGGAAAAGGCATTGTCTTCCTCGCATGGAATGTTTGCACTGTAGTTCTTTATTAGGACCTGTTTTCTCCAGAACCAGTTGTTCAGCTAGTATTTTCTAGGCATGACTTTCGGTTCGCTACAAATAAAGTTCCTGCTAAACTATCTATAAAACATTCTTTTTTTTTTCTGGAGGAATAAAGATGACACCATCAATCCTTTATATAACTAGACAAAAAGGAGATTTAATGAACAATCAACGAGTTGTGTTTTCTCTTTTTCCTTTTTATATATTTTCAGTCTCTGTCATTTAAGCTCTAAATAGTCAGAAAGCATGAAGGGCTTTGCCTTGTTCTCCTGTAAATTCTTGCTAAGAAAATTATATGAAACTGCGAGACTATAGGCTGCTCGGCCAGAACTAATAAGATGTAAATTAGTAACAAATCTGACATAAAGAGTAATCCCAGAATCATCAGAGTTAGGAATTTGTTTTACAAGAAATGATTTGAAACTGAATTTCCTGGACAAAGAAGCTTGCAAACCAAAGCCTTCGGTATTAACAGCCTTGACAAGACTCCAAATGGAGCAATGAACCTTATTAAGCAGAAGACAAACTTATCAAGACTGAAGCCGCAGATTTCAGAGCCAGTGGAGATCAGAGGCAGCATCTTCATAAAATCCAATGTTGTTAGTATCAAACAATGCAGACAACTTCACATTAGGGACATCTCAGAAAGCAGTTAAGTCGAAGAGTTTCCTAGGTAAATAATGCTGACAGCTATCTCCCTGCAACAATGGAATTTTCTCAGAATTCTATACAAAAATGAATGCCACTGTTGTGCAATCCGTTAGTACGTCTGTAATTAAAACTCTCTTGGGCTCTTCTAGGTGTCATTGAATGAATCAGTGATGAATTTGTGATGACAGAACCATTTACAAAAGGAATCTCTTACTGGAGGTGCAAAGTGCAGAAATTACTTATTTAATTGAATTACATTTTATTATTTTAACTCCTTCCAGTGGATTCCTTGTTCAAAAGCTTTCAATTTATTACAGTCATTTCAGCACAAAACTGACTTCATGCTGTGGGAATTCTTGTCAGGTAAGAAAACTGCACGCCACATGGGATTTTAAAAAATGCATGACCTGAGGAGCTTGTTTTGGTCTGTTTGTGTTTTGGTCTTGCTCTGTGATGGGGGCTGGGTCTGTCTGGAGGCTTGTCCTGAGCTCCTTACCCTCTGGCCTCAGCATCCCGAGGGCCCAGGGCTGGGAGTCTGTGCATACGCCACTTCTCCTGGACACTAACTGAAAATAAAAAAGCATATGCAGGATTGTACAAGTGCAGGCCTTGCCCATGGGCCGACTGCGGGGTTCAGCTGGGGTTCAGCTGTGAGGACGGGCACGCCCCGCCGCAGTGCAGACAGGAGGCTAGGCCGGGGCCCTGCGGCAGGTCCTGGGCGCCGCCGGGTGTAGACAGACTTGGATGACAGAAGGCAGAGCGGTGGTGACCCTGACACGCTGGGGTCGCCTTCCAGGGTACACTCAGAATGGACTCCCAGGAGCCACCCCAGTTTTCAGGGTGACAGTCACCTCTCCTGTGATTTGGGCCTCCTTCTAAGCTCCTGTGGGGGTGCTGCTCCTACACCTTGATCCCGGGCCCTCCTGCAAGGGCCCCTGACTGCAGCCTGCAGCTCCTGGGGCCTGGAGTGGCCTCCTTCATCCAGGACCGCTTTTGGCAAGCAGCTGCACCTCTCTAGGGGCATGGCCCGGCCAGGTGAGCCCCAGAACCAGAGGCCTGAGCCCTGAGGCCTGGGTGTGGCCCGGCCAGGTGAGCCCCAGAACTGGCCTGCGCCCTGAGGCCTAGGTGTGGCCTGGCCCAGGTGAGCCCCAGAACCGGAGGCCTGCGCCCTGAGGCCTGGGCTTAGCTGGGTCTGCGCACCCCCACATGCACGCTCTGCTCACATGTGCATGTCTGGCCTCAGCGGCGGGCAAAGGCCCTGAGAAACTGCCTTTCCAGGGTGGGTGCCCGTAGCTTGTTTGAAAACCTCATCCCGTGAGCTGCATGAGCTGCATAGAGATGCCTTCAGTCCTAAAGCGTGTGTTACCGGGCAGGGGTGGGGGGTGGGTAAACCACTTAGAAAGCAGCACAAAGCCTTGTGTGCTGACACAGATGACTGTACTTCCATTGGAAAGAGGAGAGGAGGGGAGGGAGGGAGAGGAGAGGAAGGAGGAGAGGGAGGGGGAGGGGAAGGAGGAGAGGGAGGAGGAGGGGGAGATGAAAGGTGGAGGGGGGAGGAGGGAGGGGAGTGGGAGAGGGAGGGAGGGAAGTGAACTTGGGTCAATAGACTGAGAATCCCAGAACAATTTCTAATTGTACATCACACAAATATATGCTATAGAAACACAGTGACCAAGAGAATACTACCCTCCGGTGAACTTTTTTTTTTCATTCTTCAAGCAAAAGAACTTAACATCTACCTGCTGCTGCCAAGAATTAATCTATTTGACATAACTGCAATCTACCATACAACTTCATTAAATCTCAGTATGCCAACGTCGACTGCATTTAGTAGTTTAGGGAATGGAAGGTTTGACTCTAAGTAGTTTTATAAAGAACGATAAGCACTTGCTGGGTGTTCATATTTTAAGCCACAACTTTTAAATAAATCACCGCACAAAAGCCCTTTGACTAAAATAAAAAATCTAGCATAAGCACTGACACTCGTTTATCCCATCAGTTTGCCGCTAGGTGGGATTTGTGCCGATTAGTGTTTGTAATGAATAGGTTGCCAGCTTCGCTCCCGCGGTGTGTTCTCTCCGGTCTCAACCAGCCACAGTCTCTAGTCTAAACAATTACTGCCGAAACTGGAGCAACTGAGACTTTGCTCGGAATGGATTTCCGCCTTGGATAAGAGGTCCTACTCTCCTGAAATGCCAAAAGCGGGGTGGGGCTTGGGGACGACCCATCCCATCCCTGTTGATTCCGCCTTCCCTTCACACAGGTAGGGAAGGGTCTGGGAAGACGGTGAGCCCGGCTGGGCGACGTGAACAGTCGACTATTTAACACGTCCCGAGCGGTGCCCGGCCAGGGTGCTTATGGGTTGGCTCTGGCTGTATGCTGGTTCAAACGCTGAGCTCCATGTGGAAATCACACACTTCACGCTCTCCTTCTGAAGCCCGGCCGTGCGTTGAAAATAAATGCAGTCAACGCTCACTGGGTTCCCACGGGGACCTAGAACCTTCCTCCATGAGGACCTAGAACCTTCCTCTTCCTTGCTAGGTCCCCAGGGGGGACCTAGAACCTTCCTCCTCCTTGCTGGGTACTCATAAAGACCCAGAATCTTCTTCCTCCTCACTGGGTCCCCTGAGGACCTAGAACCTTCCTCCATGAGGACCTAGAACCTTCCTCCACCTCACTGTCTCTGAGCTGTGCTTGCCCTGTCCCCACCTGCCCTTCCCTTGAACTTGACCTTCACCAACCATTGGCTCTTAGCACAGGCCTTCCCTTCAGGACGGCCCTTCCCGATCACCCTCTCCACCGTCTTCCCTTCTTGGGTAACAAATCCAGAGACAACCTCACTGAGATGGGGCAGCAGGGTGGCTGGAAGCCATTTGGGCAGCAGGAGATCGGGCCGCATTCCGAGGGGTCAGAGGCTGGGCCTGGCCCCTCTGCTGTCCAGGGGCCCTCCCTCTGGTGGGGCGGGGGCTCTCTCCACTGACACAGTCAGTGTGTCACGCCATGCGTGCGTCATCTTGCCTGGCCCCATTTGCAAGAAAACAAGGAAAATATGGAGCAGAGGTCCTTTGGGGTGGGGCAGTGGTTCAGGGATCACTGCCTTCACTGCACCGCACACAGCTGGAGCAGAGGACAGCCGTCTACTGATGATGGGCAGCTGTGGCCGTGTCCGGTGCCCCTCACAGGCATGGAGGGCCTGCCTGTGTCTGGCTTCCTCCACTCCTGTGTCTGGGAGGACTGCAGAGGTTGCTTGTTTCTTCATTTTTGCTGAGTCTTGCTGGTGTGAGTGCACGTCTCGCACTGTGGCTGGCGGTGGTGAACCCACGGTCCCCAGCTGTGCTGCACAGGTCCTTGGCACACATCCTCTGGCTCCTACCTGTGTTCACTCCCGGGGCACAGACCCGGTGCAGGGAAGGCCAGTGCCCGGCTCCACAGGACCTCAGAGACACGGGACTCACTGCACAAGAGCCGTGCGTGGAAATCCTGAGAGCTTAAACCCGGCCCGTCAGGCTGCTGGGGTCAGTGACCACCTCACCCAGCCCCGGAGGGGCTTGGCCCGGGTCACCACCCTTCCACATTTCCCGTGAGTCCACGAGGCAGACATTATTCATTTTATAAGCCAGGCACAGAGGCCACAGGGCGGGAAAGGCATGGCTCAAAATAGCTGTTTAATAAAAATAGAGGCCGGGAGCCAATAGCTTGGAACACACAGACGGATTTTATGATGTTTAATATGAAAAATATTGGAGTTGGGACTTGGCCTAAATCTCCTGTTTAGAGAGAGATGGAAGTAGATGGGGAAGAGAGCTCATGTGCGTCTGATTTCAGAGAATTCGTTAGGTGTAAACACTTTTTCTTGCAGAGGTTTAGTGATTTTAGGAAGGATTTAGAGAACTCGAGATTACAATGCTATGGTTTATTTATTTATTTTTGTCGGTTGTGGGGCTTGAACTCTGGGCCTGGGCGCTGTCCCTCAGCTCTTCAGCTCAAGGCTAGTGTTCTACCACTTGAGCCACAGAGCCACTTCCATTTTTCTGAGTGGTTACTTGGAGATAAGAGTTTCACAGACTTTCCTGCCTCAGCTGGCTTTGAACCACGATCCACAGATGTCAGCCTTCTGAGTAGCTAGGATGACAGGCGTGAGCCACCAGCACTGGCATATGGTTTATTTTGACTGAAGAATAAACTACGTGTGTCCATGGTACTGCTAGCCACCCTTGGTGACGGGGGTCAAGCGGGTATCCTGTAGGCAAAGCCCCCGAGCCTTCCCCAGGATTGATTGATTGATTGATTGATTGATTGAGTGGCCCCTGGGAGGAGTCTGAAAGCATGATGTCCTTCAGGTCTTCTACCAAGGTCAAGGGAACACTTTGGAGGTGTCAGGCTGGCTGGCAGAGAGAGGGGGCAGGGCCTGGGCTCCCGGGGATGGAACCCGAGGGGAGCTTCTCCATCCCAGGATCCAGGGACGCCAGACAGCAGGGAATGCAGACATTTCATCCCAATTCAAATCAGTCTGGGAATTGAAGCTTTCAATTACCCAAATGCATTTTTAATAACAGGAAAGTCTCCCTTTTGTATAAAGGTCCTCGTTTTAAATGAAAAGAAAAATCAATACTGATAGGGAACTATAACCTAAAAAGCAAGCTAATTATTTGTGTCAACATGGGCTTTAAAGGTGCTGTCTGGGCTGCCCTGGATTAAGGAGGCAGGGTGCTTCCGCTGAGACTGAAACATTACTACAAACACTTCCTGAAAGGATGATTTATTCGTGAAGGAAATCATACAATTTTTTTCTTGTGAAATCTGCTTTATAACTAGTCAGGTGAACCTGTGTAAACCTAGCAACCTTCACTTGCATGCCCATTTAGGAATAAAAAGGCTTCATGGCTGAAGATTCATATCCTTCAAAAATTCATCACGTAGGCATCCAACGTGTTCAGATGATGGATTCTCCTAACAGGGCCCTTATTTAATCATAATTAATGATGGAGGCAACACATAAAGCAAAGTGCTCCGCTGCGGGCAGACTGAGGAAGCGAAGCGTCCACGTGAAGCTCTCCGGACGCGCGCGGCAGACGCAGCCACGCCTTGCGTCCGGCTGTGCTAGCCACTTCCTGGACTGGACTGTTCTAAGAGAGGCTGTGTTTTAGGAAGAACTGCGCTGAGCACCTTTCCCTGTCAGTCGGCCTCGTGCCTGTCTTTGGCATGACTCGAATGAGAAGGAGAAGCCGGTTATTTCACAGAAAAAGGAATTGGGAGGCGGCAGTCAAAAACATAAAAAAGAGAACGAGAAGGACCCCTTCATGGTGTGACTGTTTACTTGACAAGAAGAGAATCCAGCTAGAAAGGAAGTCTTCTGTATGTTTGCAATGTCAGACATTTTCTCTGGAGACAAGGTGGGGTCTCAAGGAAGACAAGCCTGTTCCGGATGAGGGGCCCCACTGTCTCACAGGGACCCCAGTTCACCACCGTCATGTGACTGAGGAGCAGTGGCAGGCCACGCGCGTGTGCAGGAACACGCCTGCTCACCTGCTTGTGCAAATGGCCGGGAAGTGGCCGCGGCCCTCCAGAGACTACGAGAACAGAGGGGAGGAGCCCAGAACCTGGAAACGCGAGTCCCCTTCCTCTATGACAAAAACCAAGGAGCAAGACTCAGGGTTTTGGTTGAAGCATGTTTACAAAGTGGGGACAACACCATGTAGTAAAAGCGACTCACATTTCCACTACAGTTATTACTGTGGTTGTCTTACTGGTTGTCTGGAACACCGGCTGCATGTTTGTTCTCTGAGGTTGTGTTGAAAGTATCTGCAGTAGGTTTCCCCATCTCTACATGTTCCATTGGGATAAACACATCATGAGGATCTGTGCTTCCCAGAAAGGGGATTTAGAAGAGCGGTGGGTGCTGTCTGAGAGCCCCCCTCCCCCCACAGACTGCCTGCTCCTCCCTGCAGAGTCAGGATGCGCCGGGGCGTAATGAGCTTGGGAGGTGGTCTTTGCACAGCTGGGGAAGGTTCTGGCAGGGGCTCAGCCTACCCTACAATGTTTCCTCTTGCTCCCCATACCCTCAGGGTTGCTTACAGTCGTGCGACCTGTTGGCAGTCACAGACTCCATGTGTTCAGCTGCAGAACTCTTTAAGAGTCACTACAGGGTTGACATTGTTCAAAAAAGAAATGTACTCACTACCTGGCTTATGTCGCTGTAACCCCTCTGTACCTCACCTTTATACAGTGTGAAGAAGTTTTAGAACTGAAGGCAATATGATGCCTTTATATATTTCCCTGCAACTCCTCCACTGCTCCATTCCCAGCACGTGAATAAGGCATACAGAACACAGAACACTGTGGGTGCTTACTGGCTGGGAGCATGGCCATTAAAAGTGTTACCATAACTCAACCGCACATGGTCACAATGTGGAAGATTTGCTAATGAGGCGCCATATGGTACCTGTCTACCTTCCACAGTTAACTGTCCGTAAGACAGACAGAAGTCATTTTCCGGCTTACTTGTGTTTCTCTTTCCATTTTTGGCAGGATTCCGTTCTGCTGGCTCGTGCGGGCACACCTACCTTGGAACTGTGCGTTGAAGCCCTTCCGCCGATGGTTGCTGTCAGAGGTGAAGTGAAGCCGTAGCCAGTTCTTGCTGCTGATCACTGGGGAAGGGAGGTTCATGCCTGTGAGCCTGGAGAAGAGAGAGGAGAAAAAAATCTCTCTTGTAAATCAGCAGAGCAAATTTCCAACATCAAACCTGTGGGAAGATTGAATTAGCGACCTTCATCACTCCGAGGGGCTTAAAACAGAAGTATTATGTCAGATGCCTTCAAACACTTTGGGTAATTTTATCCTCATCCAAACACAAATGCATTTGTCCTTGCTAGCACGAAGGCTTTCAAAAGAACTTGACATTTTGCATATTTATTAATAGTGGATATAGGAAAAGGAATTATTTTGATCTCTTACTGGCCCTCCCCCATCTCCTAGGACTTTAATCACCATGAACCATTTCATAAAAGGAAAAGAAAAAGGCAAATAATAAAAATCTTCCTTTCTTTATGTGGGCACTTAGTGATTCTATTAATTTGAAGCACACTTAAGCAAACTGTTTATCATGCTTGAGAGCATGCCAGATTTCCAGCAATCTCTCTGCAGAATTCACCACCTGGGTCTTCCCAGGAGGGTAAAGAGAACAGCTTCTCTGAGATTGATGACAGCAACTGTCAAAGAGATTTGAAATGGAATAAAATTATGCTTTACTAAAGTAGTGTATTAATCTTTTAAAGTGAAGATACAATCAATCTCCGTTATGCTGTTTGGAAATACGCAGTCCACTCGACCACATTCAGTTTAATTGTCAGAAATGATTGCGTGTTTTACTTCTCGTTGGTGACATTCCTGAGGAAGAAGAGTTCTCTCAGATAATAAAAAGCCTGTGCTCCAGGAGTGCAGAGATATAGAGGGCCTGGCCAGAGAGATGGAGAACCACCGATGTCTGGCTGGTTGAATCCAGGCTGTAAGACCAGTAGACATAGTTTCTACACTATGAGCTGAAAGATGTTATGCAGATGTGCATGGAAAACTACCTAAGGCCTCTTTCAAATTCACACAGGGCATATGTACTAAAAGAATGCGGCCAAACCTCCTATCTTCAAGAGGGATTTTGAAGTAACAGGGACCTGTGAGCGTTTTATCAAGTAGGTAAATCATCGGTAGGACCTGGTGGACCACATGATCTCCGTGCCCTTTTCTTCCTGCTCAGGCTGGGTTTCTAATTCTTAAACTCAGGATCTGCTAGAAACTGATGGATCACATGGAACATGCCCCAGTTATTCCACCCAACAGCCAGTGACAGGCAGCTCAGCTTCCTGACTCTGGGCTGCTCAGTCTCCAGGGTCGTGTTTTGAAAATGTGCAGGATCCGTTCCGAGTCAAGAGCAAACCCCGACTGTAAGAAATGGCTGTGGCCTGTGAGGGAGCTGCATGCCCCCCAGAGCCTGGCTTGTGGAGCAGTGAGCGGTGGCCGCCACACCCGTACGCAGCTGACCCGGACGCACACTGCATCGCCGCTTCCTTCCAGGTGAGGTTATTTATACACTCAGTAGATCATATCCCTCTTTGGCTGTTCCGAGAATGTCCAAAAGAAAATTGAATTCTGGAGCTACAAAAAAATACCAGAGTCTCTCCAGCTCATGTTCACTTTCTTCTTGAACTTGTTATAACTGAAATCTAGGTCTAGGTGATGGTTGCTTGGAAAATAGGCACTTTCTGAATAAGAATGTTTTTAATCGTTCTGGTTGTGAACACTAGGCCCTACTATTTGCAGATGCGTACCCACATTTGTCATGATCGGAAACTAATATCCTCTTTACCCCATGTGTACCCCCACAAAATACTGGCTTTGTGTCAGTTAACAAACTTTTTCTTTAAAGACCAGGTAGTAAATATGTTTTTTGTATGGAATAAAAATGGTGAGTTTTGCCATTGTTCAAAGGCAGACACAAGATGTCTGGCGATGCTCGAGTAACACTTTATTTGTGGACACTCAAATCTGAATTTCATATAGCTTTTTTAAGGTAATTTTTTTCCTACCCAATTAAAAATATAAAACCCATTCTTACACCTAGCCCAAGCGTGATAGGAAAAAATTTGCACTGCTGCCAGGCAAAAGGAACTTTGCAAGCTATACCTCGCGATGGAGGGAAGCGGAAGTTTCATGAAGACCTGGCTTCTGCAGCGCCTCCTGTGGAATCAGGTGAGGGCATAAGGCATCCTCCAGGGCTACTGTCAAACTGTGTAGAGGCGTGTATGTGCCCAGGCTTTTGGGCTTGGCCTTGTGAGGTGGCAGATACTCACATCCTGGGCATGTGAGAGGACGGTGGTGAGTGGGACAAGGGAAGCGAAGAGTTTTCAGTGAGAGGCCTCAGGATCCTTGGAGCCCTGAGCTCTTCCTCCATTGACCTGGCACAGTGGCAGGCAGGGGGAGCTGACTTTATGGCCTTCCTTCTACATAAAGATGATACTACAAACGCAACTGTTCCTCCAATGCAAATGACCTAAAGGAAGGTTCTTACTAAACAAACCAGTGCACAAGAGTGGATTTAACCAAACTTCAGTGATTCTGATGAAAATTAGAGGCAAAACACTCAAACAAACTCTAGGATGGAAAGAAGAGCAATGGCCCCAGAGGTGACCTTGGGCTGTGATGGCCATTATGCCAAGAGGCTGGGCATATGTGCCACCATAACCCCTGTCTCAACATCAACTTTATCTCAATAAAATGACCAATAACACATAAAGGAAAACACTTATGCAATATTTTAATAAGTATATCCTACAAAAATACTTCAGCCTAGAAGGAAATGAAATCGGTAGGGTATTTCTGAGCCCTGTAGCTATCGAAACTCTTACAGAATCAGTGCAGTTCAGCTTAGATTCTTCTTGTGACTTCCAGAAATTAAATGTGCACTGTGGTCAGAGTGAGATTTCTCAGAAATCCTCAACAGTTCTCTTAAGTCTTCTGGATTTGATTTCCTAATAAAAATATATTCTCAAGAAAAGAAGCAAAAATGTCCAATAGACACATGAAGAAATGCTCAACATCTCTGGCTACAAAAGAAATGCAAATCAAAACAACACTGAAATTCCACCTCACCCCAGCTAGAATGGTCATTATTGACAAAAACAAACAACAGATGAGGGCAAGGACTTAGTCCAAAGGGAATGCTGCTACATTGTTGGTGGGGATATAAACTGGTTCAATCACTCTGGAAAGCAATATGGAGGTTCCTCAACAAACTAAACATAGATCTTCCCTATGATCCAGCAATCCCACTCCTGGGCATTTATACAATAGAACACCAACAAAGCCACACTAAAGCTACCAGCACAACCATGTTTACTGCAGCACTATTCACCATAGCCAAGATATAGAATCAGCCCAGATGAACCTCAGTGGATGAATGGATTAAGAAAATGTGGTATATAAATACAGTGGAATTTTACTCATCTGTAAGAAAGAATATTATGCCATTTATTAAAAAAATGGAAAGACCTGAAAAATGATGTTAAGTGGAGTAAGTCAAGTCCAGAGATATAAAAGATACATATTTCCCCTTATATGTGGAGGCCAGATTTAGCTTATAAAATTGTAAGGAAATACTTTGGGTGGTGTGCAAGTGTATAGAAATGTATTAACTGAAATAGGGTAGATTCAAGGGAGAACTGAAATAGTGTAATTCCTTAGAAAGACAAAGTCAAATTCAACAACATAAATAATAGAAAATGGGGACACGAAAGGGGTGAGTAGGGTCAAGGGGAAAAGGGTAGACTTATGAAGAGAAAAAGAGAGAAAATGCAGACAAGAATCCAATGTCTATCCTACAAAGTTAAGAAAATGAAGCGAAGGGGTGAGAAGGTTGACAGGGGTGACACTGATCAAGATGTGTTGTACTCATAAACTGCCTTATTAAATGGCAACTCTTTTATACCACTACTTAAAGATAATAAAAGTAGAGAATATGGCAATGGGCACAGAGATATATTATGGGGAAAATGGGGAACTGGCAAGAAGAATGAGTACAAGTGCAAAGCAGATCATTTTCAGCGGAAGAAAGACACAACTCCAGCTGTCAGCAAACTGTGTATCGGTTCACAGCGCACCAACCCCTCAAACATGTCTGCACACTGATTTAGGATGCACGGATACATTTCTATTCCCAGGCATAGAAGGGAACAAGACATTCCCTTTGGGAGTAACGAGCGGTCATTCAGTCCAGGACACTGCGTGGGACCCTGGAAGACAGGGGAAGAGGAAGGGAGGGCTTGGGAGGAACAGGGCAGGGGAAGCATCTTCCCGGGGGGATGCTCAACACGTTTTCTTTCTGGGTGGCTGGAACCAGGGCAGACAGCCCAGGGTCCGTGAACGGACTGCCTGTGCCATCCTCCAGTGCGGCTGCAAGAACGGCTCCTTCTCACTTCTTTCATGAATGCCAAATCCAGCCACTTACATGACTGGCAGATTCATTTTCCTTCAAAGGATCCAACGAGGTTTTGCTTCTGGTCAGGGTAAAAATAAATGCAGGACTCAGAGGGAAACTTAAGGGTAAGATGGCCTGCTCTGAGCCAAAATAGAGCGGGCCAGTCTGTTCCACTTTCTCCAAATAGTTTCACCATGATTTTTAGGGTTCTATTTATAATCTGCTCATGACTTTTCCCCCGACCTAACCTCTCTCAGCCTCCCCGTTCCCTTCTGTGAGGTGGGGAAGGAACATTTTATCACAGCCTGCCTCACCGGTGACTCATGCATTTCACTTACGTAATGTGAGAAATATAGAGTCAACTTATTGAGATAATTTCCTAAAATGCATTTGGAAGTGCTTAGGGCTTTGGAAATTGCTCTGAGTACTTCTGACGAGAACCCAGATTTCTAATGTTTTCAGAAAATCATCCCAATGATTGCTCGGGGAGGGGTGTCTCTGTAGTTAAAGCTCTCTGTGATGATTAGGAGCCGGAAAGCATTGGTAATATTAGGACAGACTTTGCATTGTCTTTTCTTCCGAAGGAGAGTGGAGGTTTTAAGGGACCCCTGGCTTTGCAGAGGTGCTTGCTTGTCGGCTTGGGGAGAAAGTGACGGGGAGGGGGAGGGTGGCCATTTTCCTGCTCGCTCACACAGGCACCCAAGATGATCACCTGGCAGTATCTCACATGACCATGTTTGGTCAAAGTCAGTAGAACAAGCTGGCCAGATAGATGATTCCTGACCTGTGGTGTTTGGCTGGCGTTATTATTATTATTATTATTATTATTATTATTATTATTATTATTATTATTATTTTTGGTACTGGGGATTGAACCCAGGACGTTGCGCTTGCTAGGCAAGCACTTTGCCACTGAGCTACCTCCCAGCCCACGTTATTCTTATTATAAGTGAATGAAACAGTCTTTCGAGCCAGAAGTGACTGAACGTGACCAGTCTTAATAGGAATGCTGAATCGAGTAACAGAGAAAACTGAAAAAGGTAGTTCTCACCTTGCAACAGTGTGGAAAGAGCTACAGATACATGTCTACAAACACACACACACACACACACACACACACACACACACACACACACGCTGAGGAAAAGCACCACCAAGAACCATGCAGGCTCAATATACCACACAGGGCAAACTGAACTGCACGTAAGGGAAGATGTCTTTTTGTAAGGTAATTCTTCCTTTAGATAAGACTACTACTTCCTGTCAGGTATCTCCTTCATTTGTCATAGTACCCAGCTCTCCAGAGACCATCTCTCTCCTGGACACCCCGCCCTGGCCCTTCCCCCATCCTGTGACCCCTTCCCTGCCCAGCATGGGTTCACTGTCCAGGTCTCCCTTGGGAGGCCTCACCTCTGGTCCTGCCTGCCCCTTGGGGACGTCTGTTCTCACCTGTGCACCGTGTGTATGCTCATTACCCGCCGCAAGCTCCCCTGCCTCCCTCCTCTCTCACACTGTGCCTCCTCCTCGGTCTAGCCCAGCCTGCACCCATCTTCCCTAGACCTGCCCATGCTGTCCCAGCTCTGCGGTTGGGCCTCTGCTCATTTGGGCCTCTGCATTTCTGGCTTCACCAAGCAGGCTGGAGAGACGCGTGAGGACTGTGGTGTGTGTGCTCTGTGGTTCTGTGGTGTGTGCATATGTGTGTGGGCTCCCGGGCTCTGTGGTTCTGTGGTGTGTGCATATGTGTGTGGGCTCCCGGGCTCTGTGGTTCTGTGGTGTGTGCATATGTGTGTGGGCTCCCGGGCTCTGTGGTTCTGTGGTGTGTGCATATGTGTGTGGGCTCCTGGGCTCTGTGGTTCTGTGGTGTGTGTGCACATGTGGGGGTGCTCTGCAGTATCACAGCTCCCCTCAATTGGCTCCGTGTTCTCTCGTCTTCTGCTGTAGGTCCCTGGAGTCCGGGGGCTTTGTGGGAGTCCCTGAATGTCCCAGTGCATCCCTGTCTCTGGATGCCTTAGAAAGGAGCAGGCGCAAGAACACGTCCCTCCATGGCACGGGGAGGTCGCTCGGCAGCCTTCCGGACCAGTGCCCGCTGGGCATGTCTCACTCACGGCTCTGCGTCCTGGGAGTCCAGGAGCAGGGCTGAGGCTCAGTCAGTGTCCAGAGCACCACGTCCCGGCGTTCACCCAGCTGTGGTTGGCAGTGTGTGCGTTGCTCCTCACTCTCCACACTTCTCCTGACTGCCATACACGTTTTGCATTTTTCCTTGGACACACAGTTGAGAAAATGTTGCTTCTCACTCTCCACACTTCTCCTGACTGCCATACACGTTTTGCATTTTTCCTTGGACACACAGTTGAGAAAATGTATTTCTTTTAGGCATTTGCAGGAAAAGTAGGGAAGGAGTGAATGCCCATCATGAGCAATCTCATAAACACCATCCAGGAAAGACAGCCTGTGTTTCACATGAAGTATCATTTCTTAGGCTTAGCTAGGTTCAGAAACTCTGAGTATTTGCCTGACAAAAACTTCACGCCAAATTAACATTCCTAATTCTCTCCTAAATATATTGTTACACTAAAACCTTCCCTTAAAAGACTCATTAAACCCGGCCTTCAGAGAAATAAAATACGTCCACTGCCTTTTCCATAAGTGAGAACGCATGTGAAACAGAGCTCATGTTTTACCTCCTGACATATGAGGAAAATCAGAGCAATATTTGTCGCATGAGCTTTTAAGGATCTAGGTCTATAATTTTCCATTGACTTTCAAAAGTGTGCATTATTTCAAAATAGCATCATAGCTATGTGTTATAATGACCCAGCATGGAGGAGCATTAATAGGTAAGTTCCAGCAAGGACACAGGAGGAGATCAAGTTGTCTTTTTGAAAATAGAATGTATATGTCTTAAAGTAACCTATCTATATTATTCACCATTCATTCAATAATCCATGCAAAATTGACCTATAGTTTGGGATCAAACGAAATACTCATGAATTATTTGTATGGTGTTTCAAAGAAAGTATAGATGATTGCAGGGCTAGAATTTTAAGCTGTACTTACTATATAGTGTTTAGAGTATGGCAAGCCAGGTATGATAAGATTATCTAATACATCTATTATGCATATACAGAACCTGGAGCTTTACACTACTCGAAAGATGTTTAAAGTAAGACTTCATATGTGTTCTATGAGAAACACTGAGTTGGGAAATATTGAGATATATTTAATGGGCAGCAGAAAATACAGTTGGTTAGGATGTTCTTGAATATTTTGAAATGTTATATTTTCCAAACTTTTAAGTCACTTGAAAACTAAGAAATCTTCATTTAAGCATAAGCAGGAGAACTTCCAAGGTCATTTCCCAAACTTTCCTGTGTTTGGTATTCACACACTGCCTTGTTTCGCATCTCTTTTAAATTCCTTTGCCTTTCCCCTTAGTATTAAATAAGTAGGGCTGGGCTGATATAAACCTTGCCATCTGGATAAAAATTACATGCACAAATCAAATATCAAAAGTTCAAAGTTAATAGCATCCTTTCTCTCCCTGGGTAAGCACACCGGGATTAATCTAGTCTTTTCATGCTCAGAAACGCTACAGATGAGGCTGGGCAATTAGTTCTCATCCCACAAATGAGTAGACTGAAATAACAGTTGTTCGTTAGAATAAAATTTTGGAAGCAGAGCAAACAATCAAGAGGCTACCCGGTCCTTCATTATCTTCTGTTAAAGATGCATTATAACTGTGCTGACTCAAAAGTAAGAGTGGATTTCACAAGTTTAATGGCTCAAAATTACATCCTGAAGCCAAAATCAGAATCCATTCCATTAAGTCAATTTTTTTTGTGGCAATACGGAATGGTATTCATAATGAACATCCCCCCCAAACCCACTATTATCAAAATCACAAGTACCGAAGGCATTTAGCCGCTCACCACAACTATTGAACAGACAGACTGGTGTGCTAATAATCTATAATCCAGTGTGCTAATAATCTATAATCTGTCCTCAGCCACGAAGCTACACACAGCTACACACATTTCTGTGAAGTCGGTTTAATCTCTTTCATGGCATTCTCCAAGACAGATCCAACAAAAGAAGGAAATTCCATCAATGTTTGGCCACAGAGAAATTTCCTCAGCAACTCTCGCTTCATTGGGTATTTTGTGATCTGCAGAGTATACGAGGTGAAGTGAGCATCTGTATAACGCCGCAGCTTTCTAAATGTAAAAATGAGGCTGCAAAGGTATTGGTATGCTAACCCTGTGAATATCTGTGACATTTCATGTGAGTGCTTGCAGTAAGTATTTCATGGGGGAAATGAAATCAAATCAGAGCAAAGCAAATCAGCAAATGGTGCAAAGTCTCCTGCGGCCCTGGCCCGGCACCAGGCCCTGTGGAGGGGTCAGGGGAGGGGGACAGCCCCAGCTGTGGCTCTGGGGACTTTATAGCCCATGTTAGTGAAACCAGAAAAAGACTATTGAATAGTTAATGCCAGGTGCGAGGCTAATAAGTTGAGCAAAAACGTCTTAGAACATTTAGGGCACTTGGTCATTTCTGTAAGTCAGAACGTGTAACAACAATAAGGTATTCAGGCATGTAGTCATTTTCCTCTCGTTCATTCTTTGAAGCCTTACTGGTAAGCTCGGTGCTTCACCTCTGCGGTGGATTCGGGGCAGGTCCTGCAGGTGACTCTGTGGAGCACGCTGAGGGCCTTGGGATGGTAGATGAGCCGAGTCCTGCAGGCTCATGGGTTCATGACAGGCCGTGTGTGACACAGGCAGTGCCGTCTGCACACAGCCTGCTCCCCACGTGAGCTGACCCGTGTGCTGTCTCCACCGCCCCCCACACACAAACAGCACTGACTGATCACGACTGGTCCTCCACCCTCATCCTGGAGGGCCACGCTATCACGTTAAGTCAACGCTGTCAGGGCTAGAGAGCCACAGATAGCATCTCGTGTAATCCCAGGCAGTGTGTGGGGGTGTGTCGGGGTGGGGGAAGGGCAGGGCTGTCCCGCACCAGAGCCTTCAGAGATGGCCGCCTGTCGCCAGGGACTCCCGAGTGTGGAAATGACACCGTACAGCCAGTCCGGTGGCAAGCGGTAACTCGGAAACCTCACGCTTGAGGCAAACATACACATTCTTTTAAATTAGTTACAGCTTTGGAAACAATTAAAAGCGTTTGGAAAATAAAAACCCACCTAAATGACTTTACAGGTCTAGAATCATCTATAAAGTAACTTCCATTAGTGAATGTGAATCCAGACACTTTAAGGAGAGTCAAATTCCGTGGAGAATGTCAACACATGGGAACAAATGCATCTGGTTATGAAAACTTGCTGAAAGTCTCCCAATATGGAGGTCTTTCCGTTTCTGCTTCTCACAGCTTCCTGGCTCAGAAGAAGCATAAGCATCAATGTCTATCTCTTAAAATATAATGGCTTGAGAAATCATTGCTTCAAGTAAGAAGCTAACACCTTTTAGTGATGTCTTTCAGATATAACATCCCTGTCTTTTCTCTCTGATTTCTAATTCCTTCATTTATTTCTAGCTTCCTCAAAGTTCTCAACCTTTGACAGCCTCCAGGGTTTGCCCTCTGCTCTCTGACCCTGTGAGCCTGTTGGATCAATGGAGGTGCACAGAGTAACCACACTGCCGCCCTGGTCAGCATCCAGAAGGTGGCTGCTTTCTGTCTTGTCTCAGTCCTGAAATATCTATTTGATTACAGAACACAGTGTGAGACAGAACAAGTCTACCACCGAGGGCTTAGTGCTGCTCCTCCACTGCCTGAGCACTTTGTAAGTACCTGGTTGTTGCAAATTTTATTATGATTGATCTTTTTCTGCAGACTAATGGCTAGAAAACCCTGGTCAGCTCTTAATGACTTGCCTTCCTCTGTGCCTCTGGCAGTCACGACAGGCATTAAGTTAATGGTGAATCACTTTGTCAAAAAGGAACGGAGACCCATAATCCAAAATCTTTTTCCCAAAGTGACACAACCACGTCATTGAAGGACTTGAACCCTTGCACAACTCCTGATGTTTGAATCAGAGCTTCGCAGCCTCTCACTGTCTAACCTCTGATTCCCCTATTTATTTGTCCCACAGCATGGGCTGGAATTTTTAATGTCCCTGTTTGCCTGGTGAACTTGCCTAGCAGACATTGCATTTAGAATCGCATCTACCGGTACAGGTAGTGGGGTGACCGTGACCTTGAGTAATCTGCCTATCTTTAGACGTTCATTCTCCTGGTTATCTGGCGGCAGTGGCCATGACTGTCATCTGGATCGTGTCACTGTCCACTGTTTATTCCGTTCTCAAGCCAATCCATTCCTTACTTTTTGCATTCAAGAGTGTTGCCTGTGTTGGAGACCTTCCTTAATGAGTCACACCCATGACTCACGCCTGCCGCAGCCCCCTCAGGGGCTCCCTCCGTGGCTGGCAGTGCCCTCTCGGCAGCCCCCTCCGGCCCAGCTCCCCCTGCAGCTCGGTCCCTGTGCCAGCTCGGGTGGACCCTGGGTAGTCCATGATGCAGGACAAGTTTAACCGTTCATCTTTGACTGGGGACTGTGAGCATTTCTAATTTGTGACAGATCTCTCTGGAAATACAGTTAGTACCATGAAGACAGAGATCAAGGCTCCTGCGGCCCTCCTCGGTCCCTGCCGCACCAAATGTCAGGATTTGCATACAGGAGTCACTCAATAAATATCGACCGGGCCGGCGCTGGGCGGCTTCTCAGACTGCGGGGCGCCCTTGGCGGGGCTCCTGTCCCGACCGCGCAGCCCTCAGAGCTGGTGAGGTTTCCCGAGCCCCGGCCCTCCCGTGGGGCCGAGACCTGTGGGCGGCGGCAGTCTCGCCCTGGCGCTGGTGGCCGTGCAGAGGTGCGGTGGCGCGTGCAGAGGCGCGGCCGCCCTGCTCCTAAGGTGGCCGTGCTGGGCAGTCCTGTGTTCCATCCACACACCCACGTCCAGCAAGCCAGCCTGACCCAGGAGGAGTGCCCACTGCAGCCCGACCCAGGAGGAGTGCCCACTCCAGCCCGACCCAGGAGGAGGGCCCACTGCAGCCCGACCCAGGAGGAGGGCCCACTCCAGGTGGACAGGCTCCGGGCGGCTGGCTGGGAGGGCTCCCGTGGGCCCTCCGTGGCACGTCAGAGAGATTCTAGGAGATCACGGGGGCCACCTGTGGTTTAGGCCATGTTTGCCGGCCATCGACGCGTGCCAGATGCGTGCCAGGCCCTGAACACAGAGCCTTCGCAAACCCATGCACCAGAGCCCCGCGTTCTACGCTCGCGGCATCTCCCTGAAGTAAGCTGTCCGCACACGCTTCCTCCACCCAGATTGCCAGCCCATCAAGCAACTATCCTACCAAAGGCCGCTTCTTTCTTGTGTAAAAATTGGGTGAGTGGAAATTCTCATTTTGCAGGAACAAACTGACTGCACGACTCTCACACTAGCACTGCTAACACAGCCAAGTTAGCTTCATGGGTGAACTTCCAAGTCATGGCTATCACCCAGTCTCTGAAGAGATACATTGGCAATCATCTATATTCTGAAGGCAAAACTGAAGGAAATCGCCCTGTCCTCAGCCTCCTCTGATGCCAAGGTTCCAGAGACCCCTGGGGCCCACTCCCATGAACGGACTGTATTCTGTGCTCTGCTTCCAGGCTGTCATTTGCCCTGTCCTTCTGCGGGCGGTGTGGGCCTGTTCCAGACCACTGCACCTGTCTGAAACGGTATGATTGTCACATTCGTGCAATTGCTTTTAATCAGTTTTCTTGGTTACCCATAAAACTAGACAAATTGAATCTTGTAGAGCTCTGGCCAATATGTTATTATTTGTAACCTACGAAAATGGCAGTTTTACATGGTTCAACATAATAACCTATCTCATCCTTTCAGGAACTTTATTTGGTTTAACAAAAAGATGAGCTATAATTAAATAAATTCTAAATGCCTAAAGAGGTTCCTATTCAAGCTAATATTGCATTCATCACGATGCTAGTCCTGTAAGCATTTGTTGTAGATTTGTATGCATTTCACAGGGCTATGGGTCCCTTATTTAGATACTCTTATCCTATATGGGGATTTTGAAAAATAATTAGGGTGTATAGGGAAATATACTAACAGAATTAAGTCAAATTCAATATCTAAATCCTAAACCAACTCAATCTGAAATGGCCAACAGCCTCATTTTTCTCTTCTTTTAAAGCCTAAATTAGTATAGCATAGTTGTCTTTACAATTGCAGTAAGGTGTGCTTATAATGGAAGGCACACATCTTCTTATATGAGTCAAAGAGTTGTGTTTGTTTGTTCGTTACCTTAACAAATGTGGCCAACACCACTTACAGAGGAGACAAGACAGAGAACATGTTTCATCATCACAGAAAGTCTATTTTGTTTCTAACTTTCAGTTTCTATCCCCCTTAGAGATAGATCTAGTCAGGATGATTATTAATCATAGATCTGGTCTATGACTTCATAGAAAAGCATCTTGCTTTGCACAAGCGTGTGTATGCTGAGTCTGCCAATCCAATGTTTGGAATGTTCATCCACGCTGACGCAGGAACGGGCTCATTCCTCCCATTGGTGAGTACCACTCCAGCACACAGCTCTACCTCCCTCTGTCCATCGACTCCCCTACCAGAGGTCTCAGTGGATATTCAGGTCTGGGCTGGGATGAGCAAGGCTGTTGGAGGCGATCCTGGGCCATGACTACCACAGTGGGGTACTGGAGGTAGATACATGCTTGACCTTCCTTACACAGGCTGATGAAGAGTTGCGAGGGGAGCTGGACCACTCTGATCCCCCACCAGCTCTGAGAAACCCAGCCACTACCATCATCTGATCGCGCCATTTTCATGCTCTTGCTGTCAGCTGTCTTCTCACGGAGCGGTGGCAGCTCACGGTGCCCTCACCCTCGGCTCCACGCCAGCCCGCCCTCCGCCCCCCCCGCCAGCCCCGCCCTCGCCCCCCCCACGCCAGCCCGCCCTCCCCCTCCCCTCCCCCCCGCTCCACGCCAGTCCGCCCTCCACCCCCCTGCTCCACACCAGCCCGCCCTCCGCCCCCCCTCCACCCCCCCGCTCCACGCCAGCCCGCCCTCGCCCCCCCTCCACGCCAGCCCGCCCTCGCCCCCCGCTCCACGCCAGCCCACCGCCCTCCGCCCCCCACTCCACGCCAGTCTGCCCTCCACCCCCCTGCTCCACACCAGCCCGCCCTCGCCCCCCCTCCACGCCAGCCCGCCCTCCGCCCCCCCCTCCACGCCAGCCGCCCTCCGGTCCCCCCCCCCCCCCAGCCTTCCAAGGTAGGTTCTCTGAGAGCTGTTCATTTAAATATCGTGTTTGTTGGACTTTTCCCTATCTTTTTATTATTGATGAAAAGCAATTATATATGAGCAGACGGTATCATGTGTGGTCTATTATTAATCTAGTTTGAATGTTTCTCCCTAGGCTGTTCATTGCTATATTTAAAGAATCATTTTTAAAAATTTTTCTCAATGTTATGGTTTAATTTTTCTTGCAAAAATAATTGTATCTGTTCTAAACATGCAAAGAATTGTCATTGCATCTAAACAATGCAGTGTACCACATTTATACCATATTTTCATTAAATTAGCTATAATTGTTGATGTAATGGCACCGGCAGAGTCACACAGTTGGGACACTAGAAGACGCCAGGTGTCTCGTACCAAACTTTCCTGCTGTAGATACTGAGGGAGGTGGTGGTAGCATCTCAACAAACTGCTACAGCACCAGTATCGTATATGAAGGATGAATCTGAATTCCTAGCTCATACCACACACCGAATTATTTCCAGGTAAGTTATATACATAAGTTTAACAGCTAGAACCATGACATTAGCAGCCAACTCAAGAGTAAATTCTCATATGCACTAATCAAACCATCACTTGCTGCATATGACTTCTGCAGGACCACCCAAAACCAAAATGGGATTAATAAGGAGCGTTCTAAATGCCACAGAGATTTGTGCTGCAAAGGTTATGACACAGAAGATGAAAGATAACCAATGCAATGTAGGAAAATGTTTGCAATGAAATACCTGACGAGAGTCAAAGCAATCTCCTACAACTCCAAACAAGACCCCAAGTAACAACTGGGTGGTGGTCTTGAACAGATATTCCTCTGATGAGGAGAAACAAATGGGCGATACACACATGAAGCACTCAGCATCATTAGAAATAAAGCTTAAGTGCTAGGGACGACCTCACACCCCCAGAAGAGTTGTAAGGTAATAACTGATGTTGGCAAGCAGGTAGAGGAATCAAACTCATGCATCGCGTGGGGGAAAGTAAAAGGTTAAAGATGCTTTGGAGAACACTTTCAGAGTTCCTCAAATGGTGAAAATGGAACCCGAGATCAACATCTCAGTGAAATGAGCCAGATTCAGAAAGACAAAAATCACTTGTTTTCTCTTATATACGAAATCTAATTCTGAAAAGACAGACACACAAATAAGAACATGAATGGAAAACAAAACTGTGGTGGTGGCCAGAGCAGGTGGTAGGAGTATGTGACCAGAGTGTATTTTAAGTGTGAATGGCAAGTTATAATGTAACAGTAATTTGTGCAATAAATATATAATAAACACACACTTTGATTTGGAGATGAAGTGGAAAAGAAAGAGTTATACAGATGACAAAAATTCCACTTCTAATTTTCTTCCCAGAGAAATGAAACCATATTCACACCAACACAAGTGCACCATCAATATTCATAGTAGCATTATGCATAATAAGCAAAATATGGATATGATTCAAGTGCTTATTAACTGACAATGTACACATAGACTGGAATATTATTTGTCAGTTAAAGAAAGGAGGAGCTGAGACAGACTGGAGTCTGTTTGAGACAGACTGGTATTGATGGACCTCAGAAATATTATTTTAAGTGAATGAAAAGGTACAAGAATCCTCTCATGAGACCTCATGCTAAGTCCAATACTTGGGACAGGAGGAGGGCAAAAATAGCTGGTGACAGATAGGGGTATAAGTTTCTTTTTGTGGTGATGGAAATATTGTAATATTAGATTATAGTGAGAGTTACACAATTGATGTACGCATACAAATCAATTGAATTGTATGCTTCAAGGGGGTGAAGGTTAGGATAGGTTGTGTCTGCATAAAAGGCAAAATGAAATATCGTTTTCTTCTGCCACAGGCAAAACCATTACTATCATGATTAAGAATGGCATGAAAATCTAGCTGTGCCTTGCAAATACTAAAAGACAGACAACTCCACCACGCAAGAAGGGCTTGAACAATTCATACACCAAGATTTCCGGCCCACTCTATCCCCCTGTGGTCCTGGCCTGTCCTTCATCTGAACAGCTCGCTTTACGCTACGCATCTCTGGGGGTTTCCAGCGTGGGCTGGTAGGTTTATCTAATTAAGATATACAATGCTACATTTCCAAACAAACCTTCGCCTTCTTATGTTTTAAATGTATTTTTCCATTACAATGGATAGCCTTGTGCATGAGCATCCACTTTATTCCTGTGAAATTGGTGTGTGGTCACTTGATAGGCCCAGTGGGGAATGTGTTTAATGGAATCATTTTGTCACCTGCTTAAGGAGAGAAATGCAGAGTTCCTGCTGGATGCAATCTACCAACTCTTTATATAGTCTTAAGCCCTTAGTAATAAAGCAATCACGAGTGTGTCACTTCACTACTTTAACCGTGACACTTCAGAATGCAATACAATGCAGCTCTTGATGATTTTCTCTAATTTATTTTAATTGAAAGATATCCCAAGAGGGCAATGCAATGCTTCAAAGTTTAAAGCTGGCTGGATGGCTGAAAGGGAGACTACACACTGCTGCTCTGCTGGCGAAGAGTACTGCTCAGTCAGCCCTCAGGGTGGATGTCACGGAGACTTCAGCTAGCCACACGACCTGCCTTCCTGCCTTCCTGCCTTCCTGCCTTCCTGCCTTCCTGCCTGCTTTCCTTCCTTCCTTCCTTCCTTCCTTCCTTCCTTCCTTCCTTCCTTCCTTCCTTCCTTCCTTCCTTCCTTCCTTCCTTCCTTCCTTCCTGCCTTCCTTCCTTCCTTCCTTCCGTCCTTCCCTCCCTCCCTCCCTCCCTGCCTCCCTGCCTTCCTGCCTTCCTGCCTGCCTGCCTGCCTGCCTTCCCTCCCTCCTTCCCTCCCTGCCTCCCTCCCTCCCTCCCTCCTTCCTTCCTTCCTTCCTTCCTTCCTTCCTTCCTTCCTTCCTTCCTTCCTTCCTTCCTGCCTTCCTTCCTTCCCTCCCTCCTTCCCTCCCTGCCTCCCTCCCTCCCTCCCTCCCTCCTTCCTTCCTTCCTTCCTTCCTTCCTTCCTTCCTTCTTTCCTTCCTTCCTTCCTTCCTTCCTTCCTTCCTTCCTTCCTTCCTTCCTTCCTTCCTTCCTTCCCTCCCTCCCTCCCTCCTTCCTTCCTTCCCTCCTCCCTCCTTCCTGCCTGCCTGCCTTCTTTCCTTTTCTTTGGCAGTACTGGGGTTTGAACTCAGGCCCCTTTGTTTGCTTGGCTGGTGCTCTACCACTTGAGTCACATCCCCAGCTCCATTTTTCACTCAGTATTTTTAGACTGCAGTCTCGCTTCCCACCTGGCCCATGCCCGAGCCTGGCTCTACATGCTTCAGGCTTCCTGTCTCTGGAATCAGAGGTGTGTGCTCCTGTATCCAGCTTCTCTGTGGAGATGGGGTCTTGTGGGCTTTTCTGCCTAGGCTGTCCTGGAGCTGAAAGCCTCCCAGCCTCACCCGGTCCGTAGTGTGGGAGGCTGTGGGCTCACCGCGCCGGCCACACCGTGCCAGCTGCACCGCACTGGCCGCACCGCGCTGGCCGCACCGCGCTGGCCCTGGCTCAGAAGGGATCTCGTGAACTTTCTGACCAGCCTGGCCTCACGCTGTGATCTCCCTCTCTACGCTTCCTTCTAGCTGGGTGACAAGCGAGGGTGCCGCCATCGGTTGAGGAGGGGTCCTGTCATCTTCTTGCCACGGCTGGACTCTGACTGCAAGCCTTTCAATCTCAGCCTCTCCGTAGCTGGTGTCACAGGTAACGGCCAGCGCTCAGCTCCTCCTACCAACTTAGCTATAAATTCAGTGTCTAGAGCAGGCAGAAAACAGGAAGACATACTTTGTGTCCTGGGCCAATTCATATGTATTTTAAAAGAAGCAATTAAAAAGTGCATAGTGTAACTTAATTGCCACTGCCAATTAAAATGATATTAATTATGTTTTTTCGGGAAAAAGAAAGTACTATTTTTCTAAATATAAGTGACCCTATATAATGGATTTCAGAATAATGGACTTTGTCATTTTATTAATTTCGATGGTTATAAAACAATTACATGCCATTTGACTCTGAGTGAAATTAGCAAAATGAAGCCATGGGTCCAATTACTCCCTTTTATGCATATTTTATCAACTCTTTTTCATAAAAATGTAATCACTGTATAATAGGATATAAGTATAGTTCAACATAGCAGTGAGAGACAGATCAGGAGCCGTGGAGGGGAAGCGCAGGGGAATTCTCCCTGCGGCTGGTCATTACCTTTGTCCCTGACTTTATGCCTCTGAGAAACACGGCATCATGGGAGCTGAGGGGTGCCCTGTGCGTGGCCCTGTCCCCACATTCCACACCCGGCCGGCCGTGGCCAGCTGGCCGTGCCCACAGGGCAGAGGGCAGCAGGACCGGGGTCCTCACGGAGACACGACTCAGCCATGATGGAA